>NW_024066962.1:1200000-1596342 GCF_015039405.1 Cantharellus anzutake | reverse complement strand
AAATAACTAGTCCAATACTTGACTCCTTGATGCTCCGCTTTGAGGCTGTTGTGAACGAGTATTATTCGACAAATTACAAGGAGTGGTTGTTTAACTTAAAATAATTTCTACCGAGTTACGACTATCTTCCAGCTAGTTCAGACTATTTCCAGGCGATGCTCCAGGGATAAGAGATACTGGAACCCTCTTGATTACGAGGACTAGGAGCATGCCTGGATCACGTATTCTGACTGCTGATAGTATCATCATGTCAACTGGACACGAACCCCATACTGCTCATGGCCTTTGTGCAACCACTAGAGGAAAACATTTATGTTGGATGCGTCACCTGCACCGAAGATGGAGGGTGGAATACCAAGAGCCGTCGATACTCTGAGCGTCTCACTGTGTCTGATGGCCTGCTTTGGAAAGGTTCCCCACAGGTTCATCGGCGCTCGCCCCGCCGGGTGCCCACTCGAGAACTGAGGCCAGAATTCCGGGGGAATGGAGCTTGAATCGGCCAGAGCGTCGAATACGGCGGTGACGAGGCGCAGAGATGTTTGCTCTGCGTTTCACAGAATTAGATCAGAGAGCGCGATATTGCACTCGCGTAAGCGGCGATCTCAAGTTCTTGAGTATGTCATACAACTTCCAGGCATCCTTGTTGCATGGAATGATTTGCAATTTTGTCACGCAGGAGATGGTACATATGCCTAATTCAGCCTACTTGGCAAGTCAGCATCAGTGCAATTATTGTACCAAGTATCCTTTTCTAATATGCAGCACGCCACTGGTTTGCGCACAGGGCTAGACTTGTGCTGATCGATCTTGGTCGATAGAATGATGACAGACTGAATGGAATTCTCACATACTTAGTCAATTAAATTATTTGCCGAGTTGTATGTACCTAGATTTATTGCGTGGTAGAGCTCCCGTAAAAAGTATAGTGCCTGACCAAGACCACTTGGTACTGTGCAGGATTCCTCATGGTAGCTGGATCTACCAACCCCACCGGTGCACCTATAGAAAGTCACGCACATCGACAGGGAACAAGCATGAGCTTGATTAACAGGCTGCGACATGTTTGCCTTGGGCACGTATCTCCAGCATTGTTGGTGAATGCTACCACGCATGGTGACGTGGTGGCTTGAGTGCCGCCACAACGTCCTTAGTAGGAAGATGCTCCTTTGCATGGGTTTGTGCCTCGACTCTACCCACAACTGATAGTATTGGCTGAACTACTACATGGCTGCGTATGTGGACCGCGCGCGATTCTACATGTCGGCACGTACCTACCTATTCACATCCCATGCACTGGAATGATCTCGAAATGCTGTATCGAGCTGTGACTGGCAAATCACCACCTCAAGAGCCACGGATCTTAACTTCCTGCTGAATCTCCCCCTTTGTCCCCGATTCGACTGCATAGGCATAGTTCATTACATGGCTATTAGGGGCTGCTAAAGTGTTTATCATAGATGTGCTACATTTGGATCTTGATGCTCTAGAGCCCGCAGAGTTATATGTTAACTGCCCGGCTCTTGTGGAATTTTTCGTCTACTAGTCTGGATCATGACCAGAAAGCGTGCGACGCCACAATGGTCTGGCATAACTGGCACGGACAAGAGTTTCGAGAGTTTCGTGTACATAGTTTCTGCGTCGGGTATCTGTTTGCCGATGTATCGGGGGTTCCAGGATTTATATTAGTGGGCATGCATCCAGAGTTGGTCTGATTTGCTGCTTCAATAGTTCAGCTCTGTGTTCATGGGGACTCACGGCATTGAGTGCTATGGGCGCTTGCAGTGGTTGTTTTATATACATAAACCCTTACAGTTCGACAGGTACATGCTATCTGGACCAACCACCCTCACTTCTTCCATGAGTGCCAAGCTTAGATACTAGTCACTGGAGGTCACGGCTTCATGTAAGTCCTGGTGATTGCAGCGAGTCGACAATCTTATTGATCCTTGATGAAAAGGGATCCCATGTTGCTCGGGAACTGAAGAAGCGAGGGCACTACGTTCCGAATCGCTGACACTTCACCAACCTGTGAACTGCCCGGAGAGTTGTGCGATGAATTCTTCTTGGTGGACCTTTGCGACCTTGATCAATGCCGGCGAGCAGTACGCGGTGTTGATTGCGTTCTCCACTTTGCTGCTCTTATGGGTGCATGGGCATGATTCATGCGTCGAATGAGGAAACAATCTATATCATCAACCACATTATCACCTTCAACCTCCTCCGCGCTTGCAATGAGCAGGGGAAACTCTCGAAGTTCTTCTTCGCATCGTCAGCCTGCGTCTACCCACAAATTTTACAAGGCAAAGAAAATAGAGATGTCTTACTCGCTGAAACCGATGTTCAACATCACCCCATCACTCCCAGGGCTTATATGGTCTCGAGAAATTCAACTCCGAATCACTAGTGCGAAACTTTCGTTGGAAATCATACTCTGAAGCCCTACCCTTTACATTGGGCGTTTCCACAACGTTTACGGCCCAATGGCACCTGGTTTGGTGGGAGAGAGAAGGCTCCCGCAGCCCTCTTACGCAAAGCGGCCGTGGCAAAACTCGTTGGCCAAACGCCTACGATGGAACTTTGGGGTGATGGCTCTGAGAGAAGGAGCTTCCTTTACATCGATGATGCTGTCGACGCAGTCATGCGGCTGCTGATTCCAAGTGCAGCGATCCGATAAACATTGGATCAGAACGAACAATATCAATCCGGGAACTCGCCTCTACCGCCCTGAAAATGGTAAACCTCAGCGGATCAGGGGTTAGGTTTGCATATGACCACTCCAAAGACGTTGGTGTTGGAGCCCGGAGTTCTGATAATACATTGGTAGAGAAAGTACTTGGCTGGAGACCTAGGGTTTCTCTGGAAGAAGGAATGGAGAGAACGTGTCGTTCGATTGAAGCAGGGATCGAAAAATTCTTGGAAGGGCTCCCTGACGAAAAACGGAAGGTTCAACTCGAACTCTGGAAGCATAGCGAAGTCGAAGACTTGCGGTCCAACTCTATTAGTTTTGCCTTGTTGCTCCCAATGACGTCGAGAAATTCTTCCTCGCCCAACGACTGCTTGGACTCGCTCAAACGGTTTGCCTATTCCATTGTCGACACAGCGTGGCGAGACACGCACAGTTACAGCCAGACATCATTCAAGGCCAAAATATACCTTGGTATCGACAGCGATGACGACTTCCTACTTCTAGGATCTGGGGAAACGAAACCCGAAGCCGTATTACGCTCCGCGGGGCTGATAGACGTTGTTCTGATGAAATTCGACCCATGCCATGGCCGTGTCTGCGACCTTTGGCGGGATCTTGCGAGGAGGGCCTGGCAGGATAGGGCCGACTATTTCATACTTCTTGGTGATGATGTTGAGCTACTGGACGAAGGCTGGATGAGGAAGGCTCACCAATGCTTCCTCGATCTTGCGACCACTCGGGGTCTTCCTCATGGGGTTGGGTGTGTTGCATTTACGGACACCACATTCCCTGGGATGCCAACATTCCCGATCATTCATCGTTACCACATGGACGCCTTCGACGGCAAGGTTGTTCCCGAAATCTTCGTCAATCAAGACGGAGACCCTTTTCTATTCCAGCTCTATCGGCGCTTCGGGGTCAATAGAATGATGCCCTCACGAATATCAAACAGGGTCGGCGGAGAAGGATTAGCTCGATATTCCAAAGTCTCTGCGAGACATTGGACATTCCAAACACTCGATGTAGCGAGTGACGCGTTGACCAAGAATTTAGCTGCCAAAGCGCTCGAGGGCGCCCGGATAAGCACTATCGATGTCATTGTTCCCTCATTCCGTGTGAACTTAAGCCTTCTCGACAACATTCTAGGACTTCAATCGAGCGACACTTGTTCCGTGAACTTCATCATCATAATTGACACTCCCGACTCCCCTTTCATAGATAAACTCCTTACCAGACACGGACATCGGTCGGATGTCCGGATAAGGATCAACGAACGTAACCTTGGGGCAAGTGCTGCAAGGAATCGCGGTCTGTCGGAGTCCGCAGCGGAGTGGGTTCTGTTCCTAGATGACGACGTGATTCCTGAGCCCAATATACTCTGGAACCTGGAACGTCACATCCGTGTACATCCCCAAGCAGCCGGCTTTGTTGGCTTATCTCATTTCCCAAGTCCAAGCTCAATTTTTACCATGGCACTACACTATTCCGGCATCACCTACTTTTGGGACATAGCCGAGAAATTAGAAGGGGAGATTCCCTGGGGGTCACAGCAAATCTGGCAGCTCGGCGAGTGAATGACGGGTCTGAGTTCGACCTTAGTTCCCGCGTACTGGTGGTGGAGAAGATGTAGACTTCTGTCTCAGACGTCGCCAGGCTTCGAAGATGACTGGGGGTGTTGGATTCCTTGGTGCACCTGATGTGATTGTTACCCATCCCTGGTGGAACGGGGGATCTCGCTCGTATCGGCGTTTCTTCGGGTGGGCCCGTGGGGACGGTGCATTGACAGACATGTATCCTTCTTTGTCTTACAGAGATGCGCCAAACTCTGCAGAGATCCTTCTTGTTGCCTCTGCCGGAACAATAGTGGGTTTGCTCGGGGTCATTCTTCCTTGTTTGTCCCCTCTTCGCCACGTTTCCTTTGCTCTCATTGTTTCAGTAATGGTCGCAAATATCTTCCACGACATCTTCCGTCACCTCTGGAGAGAAAGAGGCCACATTCAGCTTCCAGGGTTCAGCCTAATGGCTTCAGATGGAGTATCGCGATATTAGAGAGCTCAATTATTCGTATGGTTAGCGAGTTTGGACGACTGGTGGGAATATTGGAACGGGGAGAGTTTACGAGCATTTTCAAGAGATTCGATTGGTTCATTCGACTTCCGGGGCGTAAGGACAAGGAGTTGGCGCGCACGAACTCGGCGGAGCGCCTCATCCTCATCGTGTTACTCATGGCCATTTACCTCAGCCGCTGCTGAGCAGAAGTATTTGCTTCCCCACCGTTTCAATGTATAACTATATGCAATCATTTTCGGAATACCCTTCCCCTATGAAGCCAAATTTGATTCAATCACTAGTACTTGCAGTTTGTCCGTGGTAACGTTTGAACCAAGGGGAATCTTGCGCATCGTGGACACTCAAGGATTGGCCCCCTTTTCGAGCAGCGGTCAGCTGTGGAACGTCAAATGTGGAAATGAACTTACATTCAATTGATGTGTATGCACATGATAAATTCCAGGCTCCGCTGATAGCTAAAAGATCTCAAGATCTTATCAAAGAGGCGTGTGTCGAGTGAGACCCCCCTCCAGTACACTTACTGCCCTAGCTTAGCGACTCATGGTGAGAAGTCCATGCTATGTCCGCCAATCCACATCTCAGAGTAGCGTCTTCCCAATCACCAACGCAGAAGTCGAAATACGAATTCACTGAAACTCAGGACTGGTTCAGCGGCCATGAACCAACATGGAAGTCATTGATCCTTCAGGTCACCGCGTCCAAACCCAGAGCTCTCGAAATAGGATCCTGGGAAGGCAGATCTGCAGTATTCTTGATCGAGAATTTGACCAAAGATGAGGGTCACATCACCTGTATCGACCATTTCGATCTCGAACGGACCCCTGAGGGCATCGAAAGGCTGAGGAAGATAAGGAATAACCTCGCCCTCGCTGGAGGTCCCCATAGGATCATCGACGATTTCAGTTTACCTGCGCTTAACATGTTGCTCCATGAGGCTCTTCCCCAAAAGGATCCGGGCTTCGACTGGATTTACATTGATGGGTCGCATGAAGCAGATGACACGTTGCTCGATGGAGAACTAGCTTGGCGCCTAGCAAAGAAGAATGCGATTATCATATTTGACGATTATGACTGGAAGGCGCAACCGGTGGAGAGTCGTCACCATCCCCGACGAGGGATCGATGCATTTATGGCAGTCCATGAAGGGGAATATGAAGTCCTTCCCTCAGATTACCAAATGATTCTTCGCAAGACGTCGGATATGAGAATCGGCTTTTTGTCCAAAGATACAAAGGAGTTTAGCCGGGAAGGATTTGAGTATGGGATTAACTTGGCGGTAACGACCAACAACGAATATGCAATGCCAGCGTCTGTTGCTCTTCATACAGTCATTGCGAACACCCCAGGCCGCATCTCGATTTACATCCTCCAATACGAACTAAGCGAAGACAATCAAAGGAAGCTTCGAGCATCGGTTTCTTCGCGCGATGAAGTGACCCTTCGCTTCATTCGGCTTCCGAAGAGCAGCCTATATTGTACCCTCGGCCCACAGTGGGGGAAGATAGATGCTGTCAGCTGGGTACCAGTCGAGAGGGTAATCTATCTTGATGCAGACGTCCTAGTCCGTAAAGACGTCTCAGCTTTGTGGGATTCAGATCTCCAAGGGGCGAGCCTAGGTGCCGTGCAGGACGTTGGAATTCCGATGCGGGATGGATCTCCCTACTTCAACTCAGGGGTGCTCTTGATGGACCTGGCAAAGATTCGAGAAGACAGGGAAGCGCTGCTTCGCGTGTGTCACAGCCTGAAAGATTCGCCGGTGCATGAGCAAGACGCTCTGAATAAACACTTCAAATCAAGGTGGCGGGCGCTTGACTTCCGTTGGAACGCGCAAGGCCTTGGAACATATGCCAACATGCCATCCGCGGAACGGGATGGCTTGGATCTTGAACGCATGAAGATAGAGCCGTACATTGTCCATTTTACTGGACCGTTGCATCCTAGTATGGCGGATATAATTAATCCCTGGGTGCAGCCATACACTGCCAAGCCTTGGGGATATGCAGGAGCCCCGGGCCACCCTTTCGCGGGTGAGTGGTGGATGGAATTTTCAGAGACTGAATGGGTCTCGTGGGCGGGCTCGGAGGGGAGAATCGATGAGAGGAAAGCAAGAAGGAAGCAGAAGATCGAGGAGGCTATCGCCAAGTTCAATAACGCTCTCGACGAGCAGGAACTCCAGGAAACGTGCGTAGTTGGATGACCTATTTTCTTTCACGCATTCAGTTGAGCGATGGTGATAAATGATACATGTATAACCCATGCAGAAGATTGACTTCTTGAGGGATGAAGGTAGCTGAGGGAGCATGAACTTGTAACGAGCCTAGATGACAGCAATGCGCCGAGAACTATGGTGGGCAGGCCAATCAAACGGAAGTCCCCGCAGCAGGAATTGGCCGCGCTTATGTGAGCGCAAATATGAGTGATCTACGATACAAATACACAGACACGAGAAAACGACGGTGGTCCCCTAGCGAGTACATCTGGGCAGTCTCGGGAGAGCGCCTGTCCCCTAATTGTATCCGCCGATCAAGGACCTTTGCCCAAATCGCTGTTCCCGCTACGTCGCACGGGTTACTTCAGCTACTCCAACCCTAAACTGGCCAGGCCCCACTACAAGAGCTGTTCCATGGGGGTTTCACCCATGCGGCATCAGTAGCTTGAGCCCCAATCCCACTGGGAAACCATATCAAGCAGGTTGTTTGCTGATTATACAGCCCAGAAACGGAGACAACAGTCCCGATGCTCCTCAACACGATTCAGTCATCGGTGCACCGTGCGTTCCTGCTGACGCGCTTCGGACTTTCTTATCAACATCACTGCTAGCCGAGCTTTCACAACTCCCCCGACTCAGTGTAGACAATACCTACGTCACAAATATGTCCGACTGCCTTGAAAGCACGCAATTTGAGGTCTAGGGGTCGATGATCAAACGTCGCAAGAGGGCCAATTCGTCTGGCTACGTGGCTCTCCTGGGACGGGAAGGACCACCATATCTCCAAACGCTGCCCTAAGCCAAGGCACTCATCCATTTTCGAAGGCTTCCTTCCGCCCTGCTGACCATTACTTGCGGCTTTAAGGAGGATCAAGATGACACCTTCCGCCGACGCATTGGTGTTAGCCACCTCCGGGAAAACAAGTACCAGTGATGACTCTGACGGTTGAACCGATGGGCAATGAAGCCATCTTTGACTAGGTTCGCTTCTTGGATGGTGCTTGCACATTCAACCAATCCGTCATTGCAAGAGCACGGGATCCGCGGATTGAGCCGGTATTTGCGCTTCACGGGATTCTCTTGCATTTACCATTCCTAGCTAATTGTCGGCTGGACACTGAATGCCATATCATATGGAGAAGCTTCAGCGTGCCGGGCCGCTCTTCCAGCCTCGATCCCGGTCTGGGATGTCCACCTTCAGACTTGGCGTGGTCATAACTTGTAGTGAGTCCCTGAATACCTCGATGAGCTGACACGCCCGACGCATCCGGAGCCCATGCAAACGCAGACGTGAACGGTCACTTTAGTGGGTTGCCAGTGTAACGCATCTATATCGCAACTTCAGAGATTGCTAAGGATGGGTCCATGCACCGACAGGGCCACTTAGTTGGTCTTTCCTGAGGGGTATGGATGGCATCAGGCAACAGTGAATTACGGGTGCTTCCTTGGATTACCGCTCCACCAACTTACCAATGAATACTGTGAGCGGAGTGGGTTCGGCACACGTACTCATTCTCCTCTAGGAGGTGGAAAGAGAGTTGGAAGAATACCGATATTCACCTTACGTCGAGTCTGCTTTTGTCCTGTTTGCTCTCCAGAACATGCCCCTGAATCGTGAAGGGTCCCAAGTGATGATTTGGATGCTTCACAACTCTTTCCTGAAGGGCGCAATCAATCGCAGTTCGAGACCAACTACTTGTAGACTACTTACCCTCCGTTCGCGACAATGGGGAACAGACAGTTTAGTGTGCCCAATGTAATGTTTCATGCAACTCTAGGGTAAATCGGCTTGGGTCCAGTTTGTTTGGAAGATGTAACAATCCTGACGGTGTTGGGTTAAATTTTGAAGGAACTCGAAAGGGGTGATTGATTGAACCAAGGTGTTCGGTCACACAATCCAACTACTAGTGGCGTACGCTCAGGTGATAATGGCAAGGAAAGTTGGTAGACGGGATGACGAAGAGAACAATTGCAAGGCAGGGTCTCAGGAAGGAGTTGTTCGTAAGAGTATTGTGGCAGGTGCAGGGCTCTTCCAAGTGAGGCATTTTGTCGCACTCGGCTTCGGAAGCGGTATCGGTCGCTGATATCAACGACCAGCGTACGATCACTCGATTCCAATGCGACCAAGTGCCTCTAGCCTGGATCGAGCTCGTCCATGGGAGCGGCCGAGTTGCTACCGAGGAGAGCATCACCATCTTCGATCGATAGTGGTGCGCAGCACATAAAGCTTGGCACTCTCCCATGGAGGCACTGCCCACAGTGGGCCCAGCTGTTACTGGAGTGTCGAACGACATGGTATAGGGGGTTTTCCACAAAAGGTGGTTGCTGCGATCATCATATACTTCGGATCACCCGGCTGAACCGCTGACCTCCACCCGATCCCATCCCGAGCCGGCCGTTCCTTGCCAGCCGCATGGGAGAAAACCCGCGGTACGATAACATTGATTGGGGCGTGATGACTATTTTCCGATGCTCCCGATATAGTAGAGCGACGATTTTTTTGCAACCCGCTGGCGTGACACAGTGTACGATATTCCAGGTGAACATATCAGGACCTTAGTGAACGCGAATGTGAATGCAATGGACATTGCCGCGGATGAATAAATGAATTCCAGCTCGTATATATAAAAGCCGTCCTCGTCAACCCACAACCAAATCAAAATGTTTTGCGTTGTGCACCCGCCCGGGTCTTCGGTCAGGACTTTGGGATGTCGCCTGAGAGGCACCTCTGGTGACTATTCTCGGGCTTAGCAGGAGTTTGCCTCTGGGGAAGTGAATGAAGATTCCGATCGTTGAACCGACAAACACCCTGCTTTCTTCGCTTCCTCATCAGCTTGGATGCTACTTCATCCCCGCATTCGTCTAACCCAACCACTTTAGATGAAGACGGAAATCAGGAGGCATCTGGATCTTATTGATGAAGCGAGTACTTGCCCTCTTCGAACTACCCCCCTCCCCCTGTGCTGGCAAATAGACATCTCTGAACGCATACGGATGAGGGTCCTCTGGAGGATGCCTGAGTATTTCATGTAGTTTCATGCTATTGCAAGCTATGACAGTTGGGTCTCACAAATGCTTACATTCCAATTCGATACGATTACGGTGTATGGTCTGATTTGGTATCCTGGATGTCACGAAATCCCATAGGAAAATCACTGTGAGGATCGTATCCTGGGACGCGGCGCACTAGTGCAAGCCGTTGGCCTATCGGTTTACGGTGTGGTCTGCATGGAACCAGTCCCAGACCTCACGCCAGTCGCGGATCGTAACTCAGCGGGCGCCACTTAATTTGACTGAGCTTGCGAGGCGTTTGTAGCATCAGGATCATAATTTCAAGGGTTCAACATTCCAAGTTCACGCCATGTTGTTGCTGTGCCTGGGCATTTGACAAGATTGATAGTCTCAAATACTCACTTTCCACTGGCCAATCGCTGCTTGACCAGCCCAGGACGTTACGATCGTCAGATTTGGTAGGCTTCTCAGATGCGTCATTTCTCGTGGCTTCTGAATCGACGTTTCACACTTGAGGGCTGGGGCAGTGTGTCCTACGCTTGGGGTGATCATTATTCTCACAAGTTAAACATCTCCTAATGAGAATTTGGAGGGGAGGATAGGATCTTTGGGTAGCCCCCTTTGTCAGTCCCGTTCGCCCTACCAACTCGAAGACAAGGGAGCATCACATGGATGTGCAGCCGAACGTAGGCAGGTCACCAGCCTAAGCCAAACGCCAGAATACGCTCGTTTTGCCCCGATCCACTGCATCACCGTACGCTGTTCCTTGAGCAACTTGGTTCATCTGAAAAAGTAGATGGCCCCCTGCGTAGCCGAATGATTTCCGTGTAGACGGTGCCTTGCCGGTTGCCTCGGGTGGATCTGACTGGTGGGTTCAATACTTAGATCGTCCGTTAAGTCGCCAACTCTCCCTCCCATACTTATCAGGGATACAGAGTGGTGCCATCGTTTATCCTCATGGTGATATTCCACTCTGCGTCTGACACTTACACGAGCCTGGAAACGGAGCGAAGACAACTCGGAATGTTAGGGTTGCAACTGAAATCCACATGACATTATCGTCCGATGTTCAGAGACGCGAGGATGGTGAACGTTTGGCCTGGAAAAGGAGTTGCTGGGAGGCTGAATCCATTTCAAATTCATGGCGTGCCCCCCTTGGACATATCTTCTAGGTTTCTCAAAAGTATGCGTCCAACCGTCCAAACGCAACTCTGCCTATCGATCCACGTTTTTTTTCTTCCTCTTTTTGAAATCGACCATGGCGACGGCATTACCGAGATCTTGAACCAATGCATTTCCCTGGTAAGGGAGTATCGCTATTCTCGTCGACTGGGATATCCAGAGAAGCTTTCTGTGGACGTTTTGACATCCGCGGTGATATCCAGCAGTTCAGTTCTCGTGGAAAGTATCAAACAGTGGTGATATCAATGTATCGGAGCTGTACCTGGTAGCCGGTAGTTTTGATCGGGAGGAAGTTCATTGCAAGCTTGCCCGGGGGGGGGGGGGGGTCAAAAGGCGGATTAGCAAGGAAGCGGCTTTTTCAAAGGTCCGACTGGCACTCGCCATTCTTAATGCACTAGAGACGTGGAGTCGCTTGTCGGGCTCGTTACCGCGCTTCGAGTTGCGCTTCTAGCCTATTCTCACATGGATACTTGTGCGGTGCATGGCTGAAGGGGCCCTAATCTCGAACCGTCTGGGGATTCGGACGCTAGCGACGATGCGTTGGCTGGCCAGTCGGAAGCCCCAAAGAACCCGGATCGGATTGGTCCGAGTATTAGATTCAAGCGTACGCCGAGGCCAACTCACGTTGTTGATGCTGAGTGATCTTGCGTAGTAGAGGCTGTGGGATCCTGCCTAAGTCTTGCGGCGTCTTGGATTTCCCTTTCTTGCCTATTTTGGTTTGCCTGACTACATATAAAAACACAATTTTTGGACCTTACGACTTCTCAGTTCACGTGCTACGGGACTTGAGTCTGTGAGTCGAAGATGTTTCCTCTTTTTTCTTGTGTTCACAATATTGTGTCTAATTCGTGTACGCCAGCGAGAACGTCGCCAGCGTAAAAACCGCTAATATTCCAATTCGGGTAATTCACATTATGTTACATCCAGATAAGCCTGATTGATTCAGGAGCAGTACAACAACGGTATAAACACGCGACGCACATTCGGTGGATGTCGATTACAGAAAGCCCTGTGCAAGTTTACGCTAACCCATCTAGTTCCTCGACAGACTCCACAAAACCAGAACGAACATACGTTTTTCCTTTAGCGGCTTCTAACCCTTCTCCAGCATAGGACACCAACGGTGATATCTCTATCACGACACCATCTGCAACGCTCGCTCCAGCACGCTGCAAGAACCTCTTTTGCTGAGCGAGAATAGCGGTTCGACTAGTGTCCGGATCTTCGTAGCCCGTTCCCGGAGGATTCTTGAATGGACTGAATTCTTCCTTGCGGTCGACCTCCAAGACAAACACGCGCTTTGCAAAGGAGAAAGCGTCGAATGCAAAGAGTTCCAGCTTGATGCCGTTTGGTTTGGAAGGTTTGATGGTCTCTCCGGTGGGGTTATCGACAGGACAATATGGAACCTTCTTCTGAGCGATGTGGAAAGCTAGTTGGCTTTCGAATGATTCAACCTCTTCGAGGAACGTTCGAGTGTAGAAAAAATTGGCAATGCTCCCTGCACGGAAAGCGAGACGATCAGGGTGATTTGGGTCCTTGCGTTCCGCCTGTTCCCTGGTAATTTCAGTGTATTCTACGACAGTGAAGACGCCCCCTTTGAGTGCTATAACGCCTAAGCCCTCATCAGGCGTTGCCTTGGGTATCACTTTCGCGGCGCAATCTGCGTGTTTCCAGATATTGTACCCGACGAACACGGGATCGGCAACGCGCACCAAACAATTATCGACAGCATATGCGTGCAAGTATTCGACCCCGCGGGATTTGAGGTCTGAGAGTCCAGTGTGATCGGGGTCTGAGGGGGAAAGAGGTGCACGCAAACCAGCGTAGTACCCTCCGTTTCCGTCCGGTGCGGTGGCAATCTCGGTTGGAGACGCCATTATGACCTTCCCGTCTGGAGAGAAACACGGCAAAGTCCCTGAGGATGTCATGTTTAGACACTTTGCTGGGACCCAGGCTGATCTATTCTCACTGACCTTGTTCAAAGAAGATCACATTCGATCTCGATAAGCCAAAATATTGATGTTTTTCAAAGAATGCCACCGTTGCCGGACGTGTTGGTCTACTAGTCATCACATACCATGGAACGATGACTGAGCCCACAGGTTTCCCTAGTTCCCTCTCCGCGAGTGTCTGCAAGCGTAAAATTCGCTCCGCTTGAATCTGGAAGAGTGGTTTATGTGAGGGCAAACCGATATCGTAGCAGCCTTTAGGGTCTGAATTTCCAAGCCGCGTCCCTTGGCCGCCCGCCATCAGTAGAGCGCCAACCTTGCCAGCGCCGATCGCGTCCAATCCGATCTTTCTCCATGATTCCACATTCGCAACGCTTTCCTCGCCGATCGTGGTATCGAAAGAATCATCGGGAAAGGGCTCTATGGAGGGCTGTCCGTTTCCACTTTCGCTAGTGGGATGGGTAGATTTGGCGAATATGCGGTTTGCGCGTTCGATATCGATCTTGTTCAAGTTGTGCAGCAATTCATCGCGCTCTTTCTCATTAAGCCTGTCCCAATAAGTGAAGACGTGGGATTGATTCGCTGCGAGATAGCGTTCTTTCAAGCGTTCATAAGAGGACATGGTGTTCGACAGGACACAACCATGTCGGAGTTTACTTCCGAAGACCTCGATGTTTTGGGATTTACAGCTATATAACACGGACTAATCAGGTTCGACTGAGGATTGTAGCGGGAGACGGCCCAGGAGGCCCAGAATGGATTGGCAGCAGGCGCGGCAAGACACGCGTGATCCGTTACTAGTACAAGGGAAACCAAACAATAAAAACAAGCGAGATCACAAATGAGAAAGTTCAGAGAAACAACCAGACAAGTACAAGGGAATTCCAGGCAATAAGAAGAAACCATACTACAACGGAACAAAGGGAAGCAACCAAAGACAAACGCGAGCGGATACTGATAATACACGCAAATTCGGAAAAACAATTCGCAAGACAAAAGCTCAAGATCGTTCTAATGGTGGTGAAAGGGGTTGGGGGTGGGAGAGACAAAACTAGTCAAGTCAGACTATAGCAGCGGATGTGAGCCAGTTAAGATGATAGCGGCAGCCAGGGAAGCGGGAGAGGCAGCAGCAGCAGTTCACGAGTGAGTTTTGATGAGCGGCAGCAAGTTGGTGTTTGACTCACCACGAGAGATGCGAGGAGGTTCAGCCGATAAGGAGAGGAAAGGGGGCATCATGGAAGCCCTTTTTATAAACACGGCCTGAATTATCGTGAGCATTCTCGTGATGAGTGAAGTTCAGTACATACCTCTACTGGTATAATCTGCTTTGCGCATCCGCGCCAGAAAACCCAGCGTACGACTGAGGCACGGTTCCTGGGTCCATCAAATGGTCAGGTTTGCGCAGGGGCTCGTGAAAGATAGGGCGGCAAAGGGGTGAGTGCGGTGCTGAGACAGGTGCAGCAGGGTCCGATCGAACAAGAGAGGTTGCAGCATCAGCTGGGCCGATTCCGGTTGTTGCCCCATGATTAGTCTCGTGAAATGAGGTCATTAAACAACAAAAAAATCTATGCACCGGATTACTCTGCACAGAGTCATACACCTGTGGCAATATTACGATGCTGAAAATTTGTCATCTCTTTCCCCTTTTGGTTTCTCCCTTTTCACTTTACATAATACCTGATGAGTGCCACCTGAAGTGGCAATACCCGCCACTCATCCTGCTGACAAGCCAATGGTGGCCATGAGAAGTCATCTAACTGGAAGCTGTTGGAGGACAGCCTCGCAACATGTATTTACATATGTTTGTGCCGACAATTTTATTTAGTGGTCTACTGTCATCTTGTCCGACCCTGGCCCTGGAACTGCCATAACCCTATATTTTTCTATAGGTTATGAGCCCAGCCAGCCTAACGGCTCGCTGAAGTATCAATCAAAGTCTGCATGACCCTCGCAGCAGTGGCTAAATCCTCCATTGGTCACCTTCCGGGTTTTCTGGTTCGCGCTATACCCACCCCCTCTTAAGTCCAGTCTGGCATCCTCCTTCAAAGTCCAGGAAGGTTGTACTTGGCATCCTCCTTCTAAGTCCAGGAAGGTTGTAATTGGCACTCTCCTTTAAAGTCCAGGAAGGCAGTAAGCGGCAACCTCTTTCAAAGTCCAGGAAAGTTGTAATCGGCAACCCCCCCTCCGGTGTGTATACACCCTCCTTCAAAGTCCTTGAAGGCAGTAATAGGCAACCCCCCTTCTCATGGCTGTAAGTCCTTAGACAGGCATGCAACTTCTTATTTCCCTTTCCTCCCCATTCCTTCATTGCCACGTCATCAATTTTCGTTTTTTCCCACGGTCCAATCGCGCACGCTCAGAGGTAGCAACCCAACTTCACCTTGCACCTGGCATGGGCAGACCATCAGGGCCATACCCCCACTGCCTTTCCTATGGCACACTGTGGATTCAGAGGGTGATTTTTCACACACATCAAGATTGATGCTCATATGCACATCAGACAAGTTGGACATCCGGGATCACTGAGAACACCACCTGCCAGGCATGGCATCTACTTAGATTTGGAGACAAAATCATGATTGGACAAGCACCCCCTGACCATGCATCCTTTGGATTCACCCCCTTCACATTCCTTTTTCCACTTTTTCCATTTCAATTGTTGTTCATTCTTTTTATTCAATTCCTTCACATTGGTTTCACCATATCATGAATTCATGTTTAGATGCATGCATGTTCCTTTGTCTGAGAGGGTGTGTTGGAGGACAGCCTCGCAACATGTATTTACATATGTTTGTGCCGACAATTTTATTTAGTGGTCTATCGTTAGCTGGTCCGATCCCGGCCCCGTTGTGGCCTCACTCCTATGGTTTTCTATAGAAGCTCACCATGCCTTGTGTTTCTTGTGTTTCAGCCTCATGCTTTCTTTTTGGAGCAAGATTGCAAGCTTCACATTGGTGGGTGCATTTTGCACTGAATACTTGGACTCTAAACCATACAGGATCTTTTCTGTGTGAACATTGTTGTGGGGACAAGTCCGTGCACCACAAAAAGTCGGATTCTGCAGATTCTACCCAACAACACACACTACATATCCACTGATACTTCCAATGCCTTTTCTCTCACTATCCAACACTCCATACACTCATTCCTTATTTTTCCTTATTTTTCCCATCATTCCCAACAGTCCCAAGTCAAATTTCCCATGCCCAACCACACTGCCAATTTCACCCCCTCCCCAGACCTCCACAACTACACATCAAACCTAGCTGTTTTTCTGCCCAATGGTGATGCTCTACCTTCCCCCTTTACCCACAGAGCATTTCCCAGAATGGGAATCCCATACTTGGATGGTTCAGCATGGTGTAGAGCCTCATGTGGTCTTGACAGCACCTGTCAATGGCCATATCTCAGGAACTACTGCACCAATTGGGACAAATAAGGGTTTGTTGGAAAGCTGGAGATGAGGAGGTTGCTGATGGGAGGATAGTGTCAGGGGACGACTCCCAGGTCCCCATGACCCTCCCCTATGGTCCACAACCTACTGGTGTAACCAGCCCTATCCAGGGCACAACCTACTGTGGGTAAGGAGATGAGAAGGAAGCTAACTTCTCATCTTCCCACAGTGGCCACAATATCAGGAAAACTTCTGGGGATACCTGGAAGTCACATGAGGGCAGGATCCAGGGCCAGATCATGTGGTGCATGGAGCATGTGGCACAGGAAGTACACGTGGGAAGTACGCATGGGAAGTGTAGCAGGTCTGGATGTGGGTCCAGGTCTGGGCTAGTCAGGGTGTGTGCCCTGACAGATAGGTGGGCACGTTAATTTTTACAATTTCCATTTTGGATCCATTGTCACAATTTCCCCATTCATTCATATATCTTTTATTGTTTCTCTGTCTCTGATTGGACATTCTTTATTTATGGTTGCCTATCAGCCCATTTGCATTTCCCCATTCCATTCATTTCATTTCCAGCCCATAAAAAATAGAAAAACCTTGTACATAATGAGTGAGTACTGAATAGACCCGTGAAGGAGTGAAAATCAGTTGCATCCAAGTGGCAAAGATGCCATCCATGACCCTGATGCCACTCTAAGCTTGCTAAACTCCCTCCAATCATAATTCTCAGCCTTGACATTGTAGGAGGGATGAGCTGGTAGTACCCAAGCACTGCCATATAATGGTCTACAGACATTACCTGGGACCTGACACACAATCCCCCAAAGCCTGTTGCACTTCCCCCATCATCCCTGTATTTTTTGATATTTTTCCAGACCAGGTTATGGCACTTGTGCGTATTGCTGTGAGTCTCTTTTTCTCTGAGTTTTCACTCAGAGTGCTGCTTAGTAGCAGTTCTTCGTACTCCTCGACTCTGTCAGGGATGATATCTTCTGCATTCTTATCCAGGTGGATATCCGCCGACATGTAGTCATTGAAATGCAGATCCTCGTCAGTTGATGAGTTGTAGTAACATGAAAGTGCATCTGCCACTTTATTCTTGTGGCCTTCCATGTATTTTATTTCGCAATTAAATCTTGGGAAGAAAGCTTGCCATCTCAGGTGTCTTCCTGAGTTGTGGTTTTTCGCTTTGAAATATTCCAAAGCTTTGTGATCCGTGAGTACTGTGAATTCATGGCCTCCCATGAGATTGTCTTGCCATCTCATGAGTGCCTCAAGTTCATAGGCAAAGTACCTATGCTGGGTGTTTGTGAACTTTTTGGACATAAATGTGGCAGGGCAGCAAGTTTGCCACTTTTTGCCTTGTCCAATTAGTGCACCCATGCCCACTGGGCATGTGTCTGTTATAACCCAGACATGGAGTTTATCCCTCTCTTCTATTGAGAAGTTTTCCAGTGGGTTCCACTGGATGGGCTTCAGAATTGGAGCCCTGTGTTAGACACTGGTCTGGGGTCGGCACCGAAGGTTGCCGTTGCAGGCCGCTATAGGCTGTGATGGCTGTGATGCCGTGAACAAGGCCCAAGGGTAGGGCATTTGGCCTCAGCAACTCTAAAGGAGTGCTGTGCCCCCTAGCTGTCTCTTGGCCCTCATTTCAGACTTACTGGGGTTGCCTTGCTGGGGTCAGGACTTGGGGAGTCGTGGTCAAATTGATATTAGAGCTAAGGTACAATAAAGTATCATACAGGATATATGTATATAGGGAGAAAGAATGAATGGAAGTGGACCTGGGCCGAAGGCCGAAGGGTCCGGAAGCAAACATGAATAAGGAGCGGGGTTGGCCGCACAGTGGCCGGCAATGACTGAGGGTCAAAACAAACAATAACAGATAAATAAAGGAAGGAGCGTAGGGCCATGATAGCGGCGATGGTATCGTAGCGGTGCTGGACTCGGAGTTGGGCCAGAGTCGGGTGCGCGGGAATGGTAGCGGCCCTGTAGGGGCCAAGTGGGCAGGGTAGAGGAGTCACGCTGGGCACGGTGCTGGAGGCGGACTTGGGGTGGGGAGGTTGGAGTGGCTGTGGGGGAGTCGGCCAGGTGCAGGGGAGCCTGGGGGCAAGCAGGGGAGTGAGCAGGGAGTCCTCAGGGAGGATAGGGCTGAGGTCGGGGCTCACGCTCACGCTCGTGTAGCGGGAATGGGCTTGGGCGGCATCGGGATGGGCGGCTAATGGGCCGGAATGCACGGCCATTGTTAGAGATGGGCGGAAACGGACGACTCCGGAGTGGAATCGGAGACTTAGTGTGGAGGGACCTTGGCCTCAGCGACTCAAGCGGAGCGCTGTGCCATTGCTGTTTGTCCATTTGGTCCTTAATTTCACAGTAGGTGAGCAGGAAGTCTCTTGGGGGCATTTCAGGTCGATTTCGGACTGAAAACAGACGAGTATGTACAAGCGCCGATATATAAGGAAGGGGCAAAAGCACAAGGAGAAACAAAGGGTGACCGAATCGGAACGAAGACGTCCGAACGGGAACAAAGGGTTAGAGGGAGCGGAGCGGTACCGAAGGTCATAGGGCAAGACCTGTGATACATCCAAAAGGAGGTAGAGTGGGCAAGGCCCAGAGGGGCAGGAGGATGAGGGGAAGTGGGGGTGATGACTAACTGGCTAGAATAGAAAGAAGCAGTAGTCCAAATAGGGATGAGGGGGAATTGCGAGAAATACATTACAAACGGCGAGAGTGCTGGAGGCGGTCCGCGAAGCTCGGGGGTTGCGGAGCTTACAGAGGTTACGGAGGTGGGGTTGGAAGTCCGAGGAATATTGGCAATGGTGTTCACGTAGTATGAGGTCACCAATGCAATGGACTAAGACCGAGGTGGAGTCAAAGTCCGAGGTATGGACTATGACGGAGGCTCGGAGTAAGGTACGAACGGTGTCCGAGTGTGAAGTACGGAACAGCGGTGGATGGTCGTAACTTGGCGGAAGGGTGGCGGAGGAATGAGAGAGGGGAAGGTAAGGAAGAGTAGTCAGGTCCGAAGGTGGATATCGGAACGGACGGAGATAGCGTAGGGGATGACGGGAGGGTGGAGGTGTGGTGAGGGGGGAGCGGAGTTGTAGGAAGGGTGGCGAGTAGGGAGATGTTCGGTCCGAGATGAGTATCGGAACGGACGGAGAAGGGGTCGGAGAGGTAAGAGGAGGGGTATGTTGCCGAGACCGAAGGTGAGTATCGGAAAGGCAGTGGTAGGTTATGACTCCGGAGGTGAAGAGGGTGGAGGTCTGGAAGTCGGGTCGGGGTCGGGTATGCACGGATATGACAGCCATGACACCCTGCATGTGAGACATTTTATCTCATCAAAGCATTTCTGGTGGAATGGGGTCCACCTGAATATCTGCTTGTTCGAGCAGATTGTTTGCAGTGGCCCTGTGTAGCCACTGACATTTGACATGAATATCAATAGATATTCTACCATTCCCAGGAATCATAAGACTCCTGTGTGGTCTACTGGCTCTCACCAGTTGCAGATTTTCTCCATTTTATCCGCTTGAGCATGGATGCCTTGTTCATCCACATGGCTTCCTAGAACATCTAGGATTGGAGCGGATGGCTGGAATTTCTTCTGGCTTATATAGAACTTTGCCCCCTTGAGGCAAGTGAATAACCACAATAGTGCTTTATTGTGGTTCTCCATGTCATATCCATCCCCGGCCATCGACTTCCGGTCTCTCCGATCCCTCTGTTCTAACTCCGCTCCCCCCTCACCAACCTCGGAGCCCCCGTATTCCGCAAACCTCTCGGTACCCCTCGATGGTCACCACCCCCTCATTTCAATTTATTACCTACGCCTCCCTAAGTACGGAGCCCCGAAGACTTCCGGACAGCTCCGACGTCCGCTAGCGCACTCCCGCCTCCACTGGGCAATACACTTGCCTGCCCTGCAGAGCCCACCTTCGGGCCTATCCCTCCTTTCCGTTTCTGGGTTAACGCCTGCCTTTCCGCTAACCCCGCGAACCGACTCGTCGGTAATATTCAGTCGGCTAATGTCTTAACCCTGTTAGCTCCGCTCCGTTCGGCTCCGCCAATTGCGGAACCGTCTCCACTGTAACCATATATATACACCACTTGTACATAGGTTACGCCCCAGCAGATAAATCAACTAGAGTTACCCCCCCTAGGTTCTAAGTGCCAGTCAGTAAGTTAGGGCACGGATGTGTCACTAGGCACAGCGCTCTTGGCAGAAGTCGCTGAGGCCAAAGCCCTCCGTTACGGAGACATTCCTTCGTCTCAAGTCTGGTCTCTGACACTCCACTGAGCTTGTGCTGGTGAAGATGTCATTGAACCAGACATGTAAATGTCTGCCTATTTCTCCTCGTAGTTCCCAGGTCAACGTGTGCTGGAAAGTACAGGGAGTGTTGAAGTCTCCTTGCTGCATCGTTTTGGAGTTGTATGTCCCATGGGGTGTAGAGAATGTCATCTGGATCCATGCGTATTTGTTCATACGCTGTAACGGGTCTATCGCCTAGACTCGAGACAGAGAGAAGGGGGAGGGTGGTAGTGTGCGCGGATGTGGTTCGTGAGGCCGGGTCTTGGTCCGTGGGCGCTACCGAGTCTGCAAAAACCTCAAACAAACACTCACCTACGTCTCTCTTGGACGTCAAGGCTGAGTATTACGATGTGAGGGGTCTTAGACGTAAGCAACTAGCTCAATGGGGGCGTTAGGGTCGTGGATGGCGTCTTTGCCACTTGGATGCAACTCTTTCTTGTCCCTTCACGGGTCTATTCAATACTAACTTGTTATGTACAAGCTGTTATCTAGTTTATATATGTTGGGAATGAAATGAATGGACTGGGGGAATGTAAATGGACCGTTAGGCAACCGTAAATGATGAATATCCAATTGGGAACAAAGAAACAATAAAAGAAATATGAGTGAATGGGGAAAATGTGACAACGGGTCCGAAATGGGAATTGTGAAGATTAACTCCACAACAGTTCGCCACAGCACCCGCCTATCCTCCCGTCAGCAACCTCCTCGTCTCCAGCTTTCCAACGAGCCCTTATTCATCCCATTTGGTGCAGTGGTTCTTGAGATGTGGAGAGGGGGTGAAATTGGCGGCGTGGTTGGGCATGGGAATTTGGCTTGGGGCTGTCGGGAATGATGGGGAAAATAAGGAAAAATATGGAGTGAGTGTATGGAGTGTTGGATAGTGATAGAATGAGTATCGGGAACGTCAGCGGATATGTACTGCATGTTAGTGACCAAATTCCGCAGAATCCGACTTTTTGCGGTACACGGAGTTGTCCCCACAACAACGCCATAACAGGGATTTGCTGGTGTACCATAATGTGAGGTCTTTGGGTAGCTCAGCACACAAAGCTGTAAGTGATACAAGTATGTGTATTTTATGGTGGTGTTTAAGCAGTTACCCGGAGGTTCCCGCTTACCCACGTGACTATATGTATCTAATTTACATATGACTCGGGGTTCGGGGCTATTGCCCTGACATTCTCCCCCCTTGCATTGCATTTGCGACGCATACAAGGTTGATAGTGAAATAAAACAAATTTTAATAATTGATTTACATTGAGTTTGGAATTGTCAATGAGTGTTTTTTGTTGTTGCCACTTTAAAGTGGGCGATTTTATACATGTCGGTGAAGGAGAGAGGGAGGGTTTAAGAAATAAATGAGTGTGGGCCGTTACTTTGAAGTGAACGGTGATACATGGGTATTGCAGGGAGAAAAATAGTGGAGTTTGTCGAAAGTGAATTTCGACCCAAAGGTTGTATGTCTTTGGTGTTCCTCACTTGTTCCGTGAGGGTTCATGTGTAAGTGGTGTTTACACACGAGCGGTGGTGGATGTGGGTCTATTGGTGGAGTGGAGATTTCCACAATTGTTACTTGCGGTTCCTCGCATACAGTATTGTGTGCGGGGCCTCGAGTTGGGGGAAGGTGTTTTCACGGGCGCCTTGATGGCGTATTACCATGTCACTTTCCCTTTTCTCAAGGGTGGAGTCATTGCCCCGGAGGAGGGTTTTCCTCCAGGTTGTTCATCTGGACATCTGATTGCTGCGTCGGATGCGATGACGTAGCCTGGGCTACATTGTCGGGCTGTGGGCTCGACGAAGTGGGCGCTGTAGGAGAAATAACGGCCACACCATGGAAACCCATTATGGAAATATGCCAGATAAATCACAAAACCTCATACGACAAGTAGATATGAGAACATAGAAGGACCTGAATTTTAACGAATTTTACGAATTTTTACGAATTATTATGACTATACACAATAAATCGAAAGAAAGAAAAATAACAAAAATACTTCAAGCTTACCATCAACGAGACGGAATTCTCGGGGAATTTATAGCAAATATTAAACCAAGAATTAGGACAATCGACCAAGATTTGACTATAAAAATAATCAGAGAACCTCCACGGAAACTACTTTCCCACGTCCGCACACATAGCAAGGATGGAAGTACCACGGAACAAAGATTCCTCAGGAACTAATGCAAAAGTCAAAGTCGTGTTTATAATAGGAAATGTAGATGTCACCCAAACGGAACCAATGAGAGTAATTACAGGGGAAACTACCCATAAACGACGGAGATATGACTAAAACTCCTGCAAAACGAGGACAATGTCTAAAAAGCAAGCGCGAAGATTAACTAGTAACGACCGAGACAAGCTTGATAGCCCATTAGAAAGGAAAGGATCTACTCTTAATCCTCCCAAATTTTCATAATAAAAGGATCATGCGTTAATGAGAAATCCAATAACGGGAATAGCGACATCAAAAGTCCGAGCTCAGGGACAAGACGATGATTGCGTAGGATCCATAATTAAAACATACAACGAAATTTATACGGAAATTATGAAAAATAGGAAACTATAGTTATGCAAATTCTCAGCCCAAACGGTCCAGCCGTTGTGAAGTTATACCCATGATGGGAATATAGGAATCCGCATCATGTGTAATGACACGTGAGGGTGGCGATGCGCAGGGAACCGGCCGTCGGAACCAAGATCCGCACTTCAGCAGATCGCGAAGACCAATTTCCGTCCAAATAAGGAAGAGCCCGGTCAAAACAAAGCATGGAAAGTGCAAAACAACCTTAGATTATGAGGGAAAAATCTGAAATAAATCACAGAAGCCCATATGAAAGAAATAAACACCCGCGCATATCATAAATCCCGAACAAATAAACGAAAACGGCTCCCGCATATGAACGACGCACGTGATTACCAAATGTGCGCGCGAATCTTTGCTAACTCAATGAATACCAGGAAATAGGACACAATATTAGTACCATTGGAAAGGTGGGAATAAATGAAAATTTATGATACTAAGAACGTGAGAAAACATCCAGAAATGAATGAGATACAAGGACATGAAGTTAGAAACCTGAAAATGCGCGGGAAAACAGCTTCAAGAGGTCCAGAGTCCTAAATAAAATGGATAAAAATATGATATCTTCAAGGACAACCTACTATAACAACCAACGATACATATGGAGGATTAGGATGTGATAATACAAAAGGAAATCAGAGAATATGAACAAAATTCACAAAAACCACTAAACTACGACGGACCATGGCGGGAATTTTAGGGAACGATATTCTAATGAGGTGGAGAGCTATAACACATTCGTTTGAGTAATTCTTGACTACTAGCAACTTTTTCTTTCAGTTTCAAACCTGAATAATTCACTCATTTACCATTTCAGTCTCATTTTAACTAAATGTCACTAAATAAAAATGGAATAAATCAGCTGAAGGTCTCAGCACAGCCGTACGCATAGTAATGCGAAGTTTGAATTCAGAGTCATCGAGTCATAGCAAATTTACTGGTATATATATAGAATTTGAAATAGGTAACTGCGGCAAATGCAGCGCAGCCAAGTTCTAATTAACCATTAAAATAGCTTAGGCGAGGGAGGACAATAAGAATTCTAGGCGCAGTCTGACCGCAGTAGAACCGCAGTTCAGCGCAGCAAAAGCACAGTAGAACTATAGCATGAAAATTTCATTTTTATTCAGTTTGAGAAAAATACACTGTAAATAAATCCTGTAAATAGAAGGTAGAGCGTGAAAAAGGAAGGCGACCCAAGGAGTATAAAAGGGAGACCCTTTCTGCGACTTTTCGCCCCCCTCAGAGAAGTAAGAAAATAGAGTATTATTTTTCTCAAGCATTTCTGGTTGTCACTCCAGTGCGAAAAAGTGATATACAGTTAAGATTGCCACTGTAGTAAAAGGCAGCAATTAAGGCGAGAAATATTAAGTAGATATTTCAACAGGAGAGCTGGTTAACACTCCAGATTTCAAAGTGTAAACACAAAACAGTTATTTTGCTACTGTTAAAACAAGCGATAAAATAAAGACAAAAATAAAACGAACTCAAGGGACACTCCAGACACCATCCAAATTCATTAACTGAATAGAATCTTTGAAACTTCACCAAGTAGAAGATTAAATTCAAGTTTAAATCCAAATTAAACAACGCTACACAGAATTACACCTAGACAAATTAATAAATTTCAATAAAGAAACAGCTCTGCAGGGCTCGGTTTATCTGTAAGTCAATTCCCAGGAACTTTAAAACTAACCCATAAAAATAGAATTAGCCAAAACACTCGGATTGGTACTTTATTTACAATAAATAACACTAGTACACTTCCCCATCCTAACTAAAGAACCAGGGAACAGCTTGGTGGTGGTCTCGTTTGAACCTCCCAACTGACCTTCCTTCGTTCTCTCCTTCAGCGCTTAGCGCTAGCGGCCCAGACGGCAGTGGGGCAGTGAGACTGTATAGTGGGCAGCCCTCACTCGGGCTTACATCCCTGTGTGGCTTCTTAGGCTGAAGTGGGAAATGTATTGTTATTAGGGTGGGAAGCTAAACTAAACTAGGGTACTTGCCTGAAGCGGGAAATGAGAAGAAGGTTACTTCTTCGGTCCTGCTTCGGCTTAGTTTATATACATGTGTGAACGGGTCACGTGGAGGTGCCACGTCACCCTCGGACGAAGCCGGGTTACTGCGGGTGGGTCCGCGGTCGATCCCGAGTGTTGGAGGGGAGATACAAGTGGGAGTGCGCGGCATGTCCGGCGTTGCGGTGCCCCTATGGGGTGCTCAGCGTCGGACGTGTCCGTGCTACAAGTGTAGGAAAGAAAGAGAGGTTGTCTGTATAAAGATAGAAAAAGAAAAAGAGAAGGAAAGAAGAGAGAATGAGAGGATGAGGCAGAAGGAAAGGAGGCGGCGGCGGCAGCGTGCCCTGACAGTTAGGTGTGTAGTGATACATAGAGAAGGGGAAGTCAACCATGGAATGGAAATAGAAAGAAAGAAGGAAAGGGGAAAGAAGAAACAGGGAGTGATAGCAGGGGAGTGGAGTAGGGCGGCGCGGCGCAGGGTTGGGTGGGGTGTGCCCTGACAATATTACACCTAGATATACCACTTTTCAGTAGGATGTGATTTTCCTGATAATTTACTGAAGGAAAACTACTAATAAAATAATTCCGCAATAAATGTTACTCAATACAGGAGTGACCAAACTGCTCTTTCTATCGCTTAGAGTGCGTGCTAGTTATCTAGCAGGTTCAGGATCGCTCACTTTTCTCCTGTGGTGTGATAACCAAGTATTGCTGAGAGATTATTCAATTAAGAAGTCCCTCCACCAAATTCTCACTAATTCTCACTATGACACTTTTGTTCAGCTGTGTCTAACTGACCCTAACTCACGTTTAGAGTGACATGTTAGTTTTATATTAGCTAACAACTAATATTTGCTTTTATCTTTTGGAGCAAATGAACCAACCACTGGTGAGGAGAATTAAACTTTTATTTCTACCTGAGGTTTGAGAGGGGGCAGAAGCGGCGGCCTTTTATGCTTTTCAGAGGCCTCTCTACTCCCATGCCTCGCACTAGTTACATGTGCTACATTTGTATTATAGATAGTTCTAGAATGATATAGGGGCTTGGGCTGTGTAAGCTTAATAATGGACTTAGGACATGACTCAGCAATAAGTAATTCAGTTCTTTGTCTTTTGGGCCGATCTTAGCGGGGTCTTGTAGCGCTAAAGCTATGCTCTACACCGCCTTAATTACGAACGGTTATCTTTAGAGATGACTCGGCTATAAAGGAACTTTCTAGACTGTTCTCTAATTCACCCCTTTTTGTGAAGCCGCATCATTACTAATGTTCTAGAGCTTTCCCAATTAATTAACTAATCCGCGGACTTCTAAATCACTTTATGCTTATGATCCGAGATCCAGATCATCAATCATTCCTTTGTTCCGATTTATTTGAGCTTAAAATCAAAAGGTTTTGATGAATCATGGGAAAATATACAAGATCCGGTTTTTTAGCATTTTCTCCTCTTCTGATGCGATCAAAAACTGTCCGCCCGCGCCGGGGAATACTCTGTCATATGGTATTTGGTCCGCCAGACTTCCGGGCGCCAATATATTTCCCTTGAGTCACATTACTTTTTGTAAGAATTAGCAAATAAATATATATGAATTATAAGGTGTTTCGCCGTTTGAGCGATATCTCAGTCAGTTTTGAAGCTTTCAGAATGAAGCAAAACCGTGGATAAAGTTTGGAAACAGTCCTTTCAGATGGTAAAAAGATTACAGTCAAATGTTTACTGGTTCCCGAGATATTCACATTTCTTTCCCAATGTTCCTTCTTATTCTGCCATCTATGTGCTATTTTCTTGTTGTAGGGATATATTCTTTGAATATTACACCTATGCCAGGTTCTAGGCATGCTTGTAGTAGATTAAATCTCATGCTACATGGGTGTGGATAATTTATAATGATCTTCTAATGTCTGTCCAGTCTCATAAAGATCATGAGATCTGTTAAACATCTGAACTTGTCACCTGGTTGTTGACTATTCTGATAGATCATTGTTTTATTCTTTGAATATTATTCACCATGTCAAAACCTTCCCCACACGAAAGGTTGGGAAGCTCACCCCAAATAAAGTCCCCACCCACCACTGGCAGGTGATCTCGGTAGACATGGTGGGAGAGCTCCCAGAGTCGAAGGGATATAATGCCATCCTAGTTGTAGTGGACCGCCTGTCCAAACGTATCCACGCGATCCCTACTATGACATCCATGGATTCGGCTGGTATCACCCAGCTCTTCCTGGAGCATGTCTGGAAGCACCACGGGCTCCCCAAAGAGGTCCTCAGTGATAGGGGAAGCGCCTTCATCTCACGCTTCTCAAGGGAACTCGCAGACCTCCTGGGGTCAAACTAACCCCTCCAACACCCTACCACCCCCAGACTGATGGACAAACGGAACGGGACAACCAGGAGATTGAAGCCTATCTCCGGGTGTTTGTCAACCACTGCCAGGACAATTGGGTGGACTGGCTCCCACTGGTAGAGTTTGCCTACAACAACTGCGTCCACTCCTCCACCCGTCGAACCCCCTTCGAGCTTGACACCGGGCAGCACCCCAGGATGGGGATGGAACCCACATGTACATTGTAGGAGAAATAACGGTCACACTATGGAAATCCATTATGGAAATATGCCAGATAAATCACAAAACCTCATACGACAAGTAGATATGAGAAAATAGAAGGACCTGAATTTTTACGAATTTTTACGAATTATTATGACTATATGCGATAAATCGAAAGAAAGGAAAATAGCAAAAATACTTCAAGCTTACCATCAACGAGATGGAATTCTCGGGGGAATTTATAGCAAATATTAAACCAAGAATTAGGACAATCGACCAAGATTTGACTATAAAAACAATCAGAGAACCTCCACGGAAACTACTTTCCCACGTCCGCACACATAGCCAAGGATGGAAGTACCACGGAACAAGGATTCCTCAGGAGCTAATGCGAAATTCAAAGTCGTGTCTATAGTAGGAAATGTAGATGTCCCCCAAACGGACCCAATGAAAGTAATTACAGGGGAAACTACCCATAAACAACGGAGATATGACTAAAACTCCTGCAAAATGAGGACAACCTCTAAAAGGCAAGTGCGAAGATTAACCAGTAACGACCGAGACAAGCTTGATAACCCATTAGAAAGGAAGGGATCTAATCTTAATCCTCCCAAATTTTCATAATAAAAGGATCATGCATTAATGAGATATCCAATAACAGGAATAGTGACATCAAAAGTCCGAGCTCAGGGAAAAGACGATGTTTGCGTAGGATCCATAATTAAAGCATACAACGAAATTTACACGGAAATTATGAAAAATGGGGAACTATAGTTATGCAAATTTTCAGCCCAAACGATCCAGCTGTTGTGAAGTTATACCCATGACGGGAATATAGAAATCTGCATCATGTGTAATGACACGTGAGGGTGGCGATGCGCAGGGAACCGGCCATCGGAACCGAGATCCGCACTTTGGCAGATCGTGAAGACCAATTTCCATCCAAATAAGGAAGAGCCCGGTCAAAACAAAGCACGGAAAGTGCAAAACAACCTTAGATCATGAGGGAAAAATCTGAAATAAATCACCGAAGCCCATATGAAAGAAATAAACACCTGCGCATATCATAAATCCCAAACAATTAAATGGAAACGGCGCCCACATACGAACGACTATGGGAACGATGCACGTGATTACCGAATGTGCACGCGAACTTTTGCTAACTCAACGAATACCAGGAAATAGGACACAACCTTAGTACCATTGGAAAGGTGGGAATAAATGAAAATTTATGATACCAAGAACGTGAGACAACATCCAGAAATGAATGAGATACAAGGACATGAAGTTAGAAACCTGAAAACGCGCGGGAAGACAGCTTCAAGAGGTCCAGAGTCCTAAATAAAATACATAAAAATATGATATCTTCAAGGACGACCTACTATAACAACGAACAATACATATGGAGGATTAGGATGTGATAATACAAAGGGGAATCAGGGAATATGAACGAAATTCACAAAAACCACTAAACTACGACGGACCATGGCGGGAATTTTAGGGAACGATATTCTAATGAAGTGGAGAGCTATAACACATTCGTTTGAGTAATTCTTGACTACTAGCAACTTTTTCTTTCAGTTTTAAACCTGAATAATTCACTCATTTACCATTTCAGTCTCATTTTAACTAAATGTCACTAAATAAAAATGGAATAAATCAGCTGAAGGTCTCAGCACAGCCGTACACATAGTAATGCGAAGTTTGAATTCAGAATCATCGAGTCATAGCAAATTTAATGGTATATATAGGGAATTTTAAATAGGTAACTGCAACAAATGCAGCACAGCCAAGTTCTAATTAACCATTAAAATAGCTTAGGCGAGGGAGGACAATAAGGATTCTAGGCGCAGTCTGACCACAGTAGAACCGCAGTTCAGCGCAGCAAAAGCGCAGTAGAACTATAGCGTGAAAATTTCATTTTTTATTCAGTTTGAGAAAAATACACTGTAAATAAATCCTGTAAATAGAAGGTAGAGCGTGAAAAAGGAAGGCGACTGAAGGAGTATAAAAGGGAGACCCTTTCTGCGACTTTTCGCCCCCCTTAGAGAAGTAAGAAAATAGAGTATTATTTTTCTCAAGCATTTCTGGTTGTCACTCCAGTGCGAAAAAGTGATATACAGTTAAGATTGCCACTGTAGTAAAAGGCAGCAATTAAGGAGAGAAATATTAAGTAAATATTTCAACAGGAGAGCTGGTTAACACTCCAGATTTCAAAGTGTAAACACAAAACAGTTATCTTGCTACTGTTAAAACAAGCAATAAAATAAGACAAAAATAAAACAAACCCAAGGGACACTCCAGACACAATCCAAATCCATTAACTGAATAGAACCTTTGAAACTTCACCAAGTAGAAGATTAAATTCAAGTTAAATTCCAAATTAAACAACGCTACACAGAATTACACCTAGACAAATTGAGAAGTTTCAATAAAGGAACAGCTCCGCAGGGCTCGGTTTATCTGTAAGTCAATTCCCAGGAACTTTAAAACTAACCCATAAAAAATAGAATTAGCCAAAACACTCGGATTGGTACTATATTTACAATAAATAATACTAGTACACTTCCCCATCCTAACTAAAGAACCAGGGAACAGCTTGGTGGTGGTCTCATTTGAACCTCCCAACTGACCTTCCTTCGTTCTCTCTTTCAACGTCCGAGGTAGAAGCCACTGACGCTTTCTCATCCAGGATGATGAAGATGCAGGAGGAGGCGAAGGCAGCTCTGGAGCATGCAGCAGATGAGATGGCCCAGTACTATGACCGAGGCCGGGAGGCAGCCCCCAAGTACCAGGAAGGCGACCAAGTCTGGCTCAACGCCCAAAACTATACAACTGACCATCCAACCAAGAAGCTGGACCATAAGTGGCTAGGTCCCTTCAAGGTCGTCAAAGTCGTCTCCCTGGCTGCTGTCAAGCTCCAGCTCACTGCACGGCAGAAGGGAGTACACCCAGTTGTGTCCGTGATGAACATAAGACCCCACTGCCCAGACGAGATTGCAGAACGACCCCCTGACCCCCACCCAGGCCCGGAACTTGTAGATGGAGAAGAGGAGTACGAAGTTGAGAAAGTATTGGACTCTAAATGGCTACGCCGGAAACTCTGGTATCTGGTAAAGTTCACGGGCTGGCCAAGCTCAGAGAACCAATGGCTCCAGCAGGACCACTTGGCCCATGCCCCCAACCGGATTGAGGAGTTCCACAGGACACACCCCCAGGCTCCAGGAAGAGAGAGGGAGAACCGCCTGGCTGCTTCGAGGCAAAGCAGCTTAAGGGGGGGGTGATGTCAGGGCACACCCACCAGACCCGGCCCCAGCTGACCCGGTCCCCTGTCACCCACCAGACCTGGCTCCCTGCTACCCACTCCTTCCCTACTTCCTCTTCCCTTTTCTCTTCCTCTCTTTCTCCCTCCTTTCTCTTTTCTTTCTTTCCTTACTTATTACATGGACGACTTCCCTCCTATCAGTGTACCATTGGCCTGGCTGCAGTACAACATGCCCGGACCCACCGGGTGGCCTCCCACACACCAGGCGCTCCTGGGATCTCTTGTGGAGATACCCGGACAGACGTTGCAAGCGGGGTAGCGGAGCACACAAGGGGGATCGGGGACCGGATAGGGAATGGATGCACGGCACAGTGGTGCACCAACCTACCACCATGATCACCACCACCTCAACTACTTCGCACCACACCTACTCCCACCCAGCAGGATGAGAAACAAAAAAGGGGGCCAGCAAGCAGCTTTCTTGGACAGAATCAAGACCGAACTCAAAACTCAACTGGGACTCGGCGTCCTATAACTCGGTGTGGATCTCCCTGAGGACACTGTGAGGCTACCTTGCCTCCCTCAAGACTACTGCACTCGACCACGCCTCCAGCACACTTCACTTGGTGACCAGATCTAAACGTAGCGGAGGGGAAATCTCTGTTACAAATGTAACTAGCTAATTTTATATACAAACAACCCTGAAAACACGTCTGCGAGCTTCCAGCATGTTCCATATGACTCATCTGGTCACGTCGCAAGAGTAAATAGAATAGGAAACACAATATCACAAGCAACAAATTATAAACAATAGAAAGTGGCCGCAGAAAGCCCAACCTGCATCTCCAGCCCAAACCACTTGACACAACTGCGCTCCCTTCATGTCAACCAACTCGCCTAAACTACAGCTATCCAACGCAACAAACCGCATCCAATTTGATGGAGAATTGAGTAAGATAGCGTTGAGGTGGGGAATATCCGGCACATTTTCCTAACTTTCCAACCACATGTCGCCATGGTCCCAAAATTGGCACATCCTCCCGAACAACCATACCATGAACAATGGATATTTATCCCCATTTTTTGCCAGGGACCATCTGTGCACCCCATTTCCCATGTGTGCGCAATGAACATGTGACATGCATCGCGTTACACAACTGAAATCTGCATATCTCTGTCAATATCTCACCGATCCTCCTCGCGTAACGTGCGTCGGAATCGCCTCGACATCCTCTACCATCCATACTATAACCTCATCACCTAATTCCTAGCCAACCTTCCATTGTATGTTTCCTAACATTTTATCCTGCATGTGAGACCCGATATATCGCCTGTTCTGGGGTGTCTGTGACCACCACCCCTACAACGTGGCTGTGTGCGCAGATGACATGGCCTTAACTACATGTATATAAACACAGCCTAAGTGGGAACTGAGAAGCAACCTTCTTCTCACACTTCCCACTTTAGCCTAAGTGGCCAGGGACCTTTGTCTGCTTCAGGCCTGTTGTTATGCACACCTGCGCTGCACCCCACCGAGCCCTCAGCCCTGGGCGATATACCCAGGCACTCTTGACCCCGGGTCGGTCCCTGACACAGAATGGTCCAGCATGTCTTCAATGGCACCTCTCTGGAGCGAAATGAGCCAGCGCTGGGTGAGAATGAAAAGCAGATCATTCCAATCTGGCACGATGAGAGCTGTTTCCACACAAACAAGTTCAAGAGAAGTGCCTGGTGAGCATCACATCAATTTCAATGAAGAATGTGGTGCAAACTGATTATAATGAAAGGCTTTCCGAGGGGCAGTCTGTGCTCCAGAAAAAGAGTCGAGGCCGTCTAATCCATGTTTCCGACTTTATAAATGAAGAAAGTGGCTGACTCATCATCCGGGACAATGATGGAATAGTTTCGGAGGGGAATGATGCTTGCAAAATCATTTATCCCGGTGCCAATGGTGACCCTTGGTGGGATACTCAGCAACTTCTAGAGCAGATCCGCACAAAGGCAGTCCCAATTTTTGAACATGCTCATCCAAACTGCCAGGCTCTCTTCATATTTGATCAGTCTTCGGCGCATGCATCACTCGGTCCCAATGCTCTCAATGCATTTGATATGAACAAATCTAATGGTGGAAAACAACGAAAGCGGCATGACACTGTTATCCCAAATGATGACACTGTCCCTGATTGCTCAAAGTGGGGGATGCCTCAGTCAATGGTGACCGAAGCAGGTGAACCCAAGGGCCTTGAGGCTGTCTTGATGGAGCGCGGTTTCAATACACATGGGAAACGAGCTAAGTGCAAGCCTGTCTGCCCATTTGAAAATACAGACTGCTGCCTTGCCTGCATTCTCAGTCATCAGGCTGATTTTGTAAATCAGGTCTCAATGCTGGAAGAATTAATTACGCAGGCAATTCCTGCTGAAGTTCCACTGTGAGTTGAACCCAATTGAGATGGTGTGTTAAAACCTTTCTTGTCTGAACTAGTTCCAATTTCTAACTATAACATCTATAGTATTGGGGTTATGCAAAATACCGATATCGTGAAATATGGAAAACTACTTTTGCCAATGCAAAAACAGCAGTGATACAGTGTTTGGATGCATGTCCAGATGAAACAATTCAAAAATGTTGGAGGAACCGTGTGCTATGAGGGTACTCCAATGGAGCTAACCTGAACAGCCACATTCCTGCGTTAGCGTGGGAACATTCTGGGAGAGCAACTCGCCCAGAATCCACCATGTGACTACTTAGTCACAAGACCTCCTTTATATTATTTCGGACTAATCCATGCCAGGCCACGGATATATTCATTCATTTGAATTCATTTCCTTTTCCCTCAGTTCTTCATGCATATTAGCTGAGACTGAGGTTAGTTACATTCCCTCATTGTTTTATCATTGTAACTTATATTATGTATATTACCTCTAGTATTTGCTCATAGTCCAGCTCCGAGATCAAGTGTCGCTCATCAACAGAAAATTCATCAACCGAGCTTGGCACTTCATGGATGCCTACCGGAAGGGCCTTACTGGGAAGCTTGCAGCCTGGGCTGTGAAGAAACAAAAGAGTCATCGTGCTATATGTGAGGATGCTATGTGTCACGACCCGGCAATTCCCATGGTCAGGTGACCACTCCCCACACCTTCTCCCTTCTCCGCTTTGACCCCGTCAACTCCGCTGCCTGCCCAACACCACCTGGACAAGCCCATCACCCCTCCCCATTACTGCTACCTGTTCCACAGCCTGTCACGGGCCTATGAGTCATTCCTTATCACGCTTGTTTTTCTTGATGGCCGTGCATGGCCGTCCTCCTCCCATGCTCTTTGTTTGTTTTCGTTCCTTCTTAAGCCCACCTGCAATCTCCATGAGATCTGGCGACTTATTTCTATTCATTCCGTTACACTTAAATACCGGTTGTATACTACCTCGTACTTTAGTTTGAAAATCAACTAGGGTTACCCCCTGCACTCCCTGTCTGACTCAGTCGCACCCTCTGCCCTCTGAAATATCGGGGCCGCATCAAGTACGAGGTGCAATGCTCACGAACGAGTCATTGAAGCCGAAACCCCGTTTCGCTGTGATTGTCATCCCCACCCTTAACGGGCTGTTACGCTGGAGTAGCGGACCCTAACGGTCGCTGATGGCGAGTCACGGTAACGTTTTCCCACACCCTGACACTATGGCTGAATTAGATATTCTTCCGCCAGATCAATCAATGTATGCTACCTGAACTCCTGTATTTAAATCTCCTTTAATTCTCTTGTTACATAGTGGCTACAGATTTATTAAAAAAAAAAAACATTTGGATTTTGGGTCAAAAATTTTGCTGCAGCTAAAAAAAACAGGTAAATATCTGAACATTGTATTTTTTGGCAGCTAGATCGAAAAGGAGTTGTCCGGTGGAGAAATGAAGCTTATATATTCAGCACAAGCAGCTGTAGAAAATTTCCAGGCTTTGCCTGGGCTCAACTGTAGAGCAGAGGTGAGGCGGAGTTGGTATGGATATGACAGTTTTGACGAAGTAGAGATTTCCGCAATTGTTACTTGCGGTTCCTTGCATACAATATTGTGTGTGGGGCCTCGAGTTGGGGGAAGGTGTTTTCATGGGCACCTCAATGGCGTATTACCGTGTCACTTTCCCTTTCCTCAGGGGTAGAGTTATTGCCCCGGAGGAGGCTTTTCCTCCAGGTTGTTCATCTGGACATCTGATTGCTGCATTGGATGCGACGACGTAGCCTGGGCTACATTGTCGAGCTGTGGGCTTGACGAAGTGGGCACTCCCTGGGTGGGAGCAGGTTGTTGCGTTCCTGAGCTACTTGGCTCAGGTGTAGAGTATGGTAAGTCTACCGTTCTTCCTGTGGGGATGGGTGGTCGCTGGCCTGTTTGTCCAGTGCAGAGCCTTGCATCTCTTTCCCGGTATTTGGAAGCTTTCGCTTCCCACTCCGCAGTTCTTGCAGTGCATTCCTCAGGAGTCCTGAGTGGTTTGAACTGGGACTTTATATAGGCAGCTTTGCCTAGACTTTCCCAGGAGATTTTTCCCTTGTTCTCCAGGGAATTGTACTCCTCCACGAGTCTTGCAATACTCAGGAGTCCCAAGAAGTATTTCTCGGTTTCCTTCGCTTTTTTGCAAAGGACTCTATGTACCTTGCCGCTTTTAAAGGCGGCTTCGGCCTGTTCATACCAGTGTATGAATTCTTTTCCACTCACGCTTGTCCACCAAGCGTATGTGGTGTTGTGCGCCGCTTCTGACCCCACTATTCTCCTCATGGGGAAGTTGGGGTCGATTGTTATGTCGACTGGAGCTTCAACTTTACCAAACTCGTTGAGTTTGGCGGTCTCGTATAACATGTGGACACTTCCCTGCAGGGTAGCTTGCCCATAGGGTGCTGAGGTACTCAGTGGCCCACCGCCTCTGGGAGTGGTCCCTGTTTTGGGGTCTGCTGTCGGTTGCCTACCACTCTCCCTCTTCCCCTTGACATGGGTTTGCCCTTCTGAGGGTGGGCCCTTATGCAACCTGGACAGGGTCGCCTGCCCACAGGGTGGCGGGATAGTCGATGCCCCAGCACTGTATCCCCTCCCCCTGACCTGGGAGGCCCCCATCATGATGGGTTTGGCAGCAAGGTCTGCCAGTGCGCATGCCTCTTTGAGCTCGCATTTTAATAATTCGATCTCCCTCTTTTGGAGATCGACTTCTCTCTCTGTCTTTCAGAGAGGTGAAGATGCCCTCAGCATCTCTTCATGCTCTATTGTACTTGCACCTCCAATGGGTGCAATTATTGCAGGCGTCATCTGATGCCCTCGAGTTATCAGACTGTCCCCATTTGGATGGCCTGGACAAGGAGCTGCTGTCACTCCCTCATCTCCCTCCTACGAGGGACTTCATCTCTTTCAGCTCCTGATGGAGTGACCTGTCTGAGCAGCTACCACTGATGTGATAGCTGATTCCCAGCCTGCATTTGGCTGAGGTGTTGTTGGACCTGGGCCGAATTGGCCAATCCAGGGGGTGATTTGGCCAGGGAAGTTCCCTGGGGAGTATGCCTGGGGCTGCAGCAGCAAATGCTGCCCCTGGAATGGCACTTGTTGTGCCATTGGTGCAGTTTGCACTGCGTATGGTTGGAAGCCCCTTTGAGGAGGCTGGGGGTATGCAGTGCCTGTTGGCATCGTGGATGGTTGTTGGTTTGCGGCACTCATTTGTGCCGCGTGCATCATGTAGTCCATGACGCTTATCTGCACCTGGTGTTGTTGTTGTTCCGGGGAGCCTTGCTCCCCAGGTTGTTGTATCTCAATGTCTGGCAGCTTGTTCGGATCAAATTGAGGGTTGCCTCCCCCAGAGAATGACATTTTCATTGTTTTGTTTCTTGTGGTGGTGGGAGGGGTTTAGGTTCTTGCATGCATGGGATTCACCGCAAGTGTGTGTGGTTTTACATGTGAGCCTGTGGTTCACGTGATCTAGGTAGGTTACTCCTAGCCCATGTGATGTCTAGCACATGGTGTGGCTGTCCAGGTGAGTTGCTCGCCCAGAATCTTCCCATGCTCTTGGCTGTGGGCAATCGCCCTTTGGCTTTACTTCTTCCGCCTCCGTTTTTGGGGGCATAGTGATGCCGAGAGTTCCCTATCTTCTTTGATAGGGAGATTTTCTGGTTCCCTCACATTTTGTAATGTGAGGTACTCATCCAGGTGGACGAGGTCATTGCAATTTCCTAGGGGTTCCCATGTGGTATCCCCTAGCTCCCATTTAACCTTAATCATCATGAACCCATGCGTGGTTTAAGATTTCGCAAACTACTGCTTTGTGATCAGGGTCTTCCCTGAAATCGTAAAATATGTTTACTTCCCTATTTGGGAAGATTTCTTGGTCATTTGGCTCATGAGATGCGAACCGGGATATGTGGAATCTTGGGTGGATTCCATGTTGTTCAAGTTGTGGTGGCAACTTGAGGACATAGTTTGATGTCTCTGGAAATGTTTCCAGAATATAAGGCCCTATATACAGGGGCTCTGCCCTTCCTTTGGGTAGGTTCAACTTATCCATGGATAAGTATGCAAGCTCGCCTTTTCTCAAAGGCGGGTCCGGGCATCTTTTCTTATTCGCCTGGATTGTTTGAGCGGCACAATTGTGTATTATCGCATCATGTGCTGCCATGAGGTTTTCCTTCGCCTTTTGGGCAAAGTCGTTCACTCCCAGGTAGTCCAAGGGTGGTGCTGTTAGGCACATCTTTGGCATGTGGCCATAGATTAATTCGAACAGGGAAAATCCTGTCAATGTGTTTGAGCTCGCATTGATTGCAAATTCTGCCATTGACAGCTTCGCTGCCCAGTCACGTTGATCTGGTCTGACCATTGCATGTAGTATCTGTACTACTTTTTGTATCATTCTTTCTGCTTGGCCATCACCTTGCGGGTGGAATGCAGTTGTGAATTTCAACTGCACACCGAGTATTTGGTGTAGTTTGCACCAAAATTTTGACGTGAATTTCGAGTCTCGATCTGATATGATCGAGTGTGGTAGACCATGAAGTCTTACAAAGGAATACAAATGCTAGTTCTAATGCATTCATTGTTGTTTTTATTGGAATTAGGTGGACGTTGGATGTCAACCTGCAGATGATTACCCAGAGGTAATCATATCCCAAGCTTGTTGGGAATGGACCTGTGAAGTTCATGGCTATTGACGACCACAGTGTTTCCAGGGTCAGGAGTGGGTGAAGCAGTCCAGGATTTCTCCTGGTGCTTTCTTTGTTGTCTGACAAGTTCTGCAAGACCTGCAGAACTTGTGGGTGTCCTTCCTCATCAACTTCCACCAGAAGTATCAATGGAGGGTTTCCACTGTTTTCTTGGATCCTAAGTGTCCAAGTGTTTCGTGGATGTTTTCGAGGACCACCCCCTGAATGGACTTCCTTTTGTAGTTTCCTTTCGGGACTACTATTTGGGTCATCCCTCCTTCTCCAAGTTGGGTTATCAGCCCATCTTTTATGGAGAAGTTTTTGAAATTCCCCGGGTTCTCTAGGATTTCCCAGTGGATCTGGCTTTGCATGTATCCAGATTTTATTGCCTCAATGAGGTCTTTTCCTTCGAATTGTTTTCGAAGGTTCTCTTCTGGAATTATGATTTCTTCCAGGTTTTGGGCGCTCCCCCCTAGAGTTTCCTCTAGGTTATCACTCCCCCCTAGAGCTTCCTCTAGGGTATTTCTCGCACATATTGCTGTGAGTCTCTTTTTCTCTGAGTTTTTACTCAGAGTACTGCTTAGCAGCAGGTCTTTGTATTCCTTGACTCTGTCAGGGATAATATCTACTGCATTTTTATCCAGATGGATATCTGCCAACACGTAGTCGTCGAAATGCAGATCCTCATCAGTTGACAAGTCGTAGTACTGTGAAAGTGCATCTGCCACTTTGTTCTTGTGGCCTTCCACGTATTTTATTTCACAATTAAAGCTTGCAAAGAAGGCTTGCCATCTCAGGTGTCTACCTGAGTTGTGGTTTTTTGCTTTGAAATATTCCAAAGCTTTGTGATCTGTGATTACTGTGAATTCACGACCTCCCATGAGATCATCTTGCCATCTCATGAGTGCCTCAAGGATGCCCAGTGCCTTGAGCTCATAGGTGAAGTACCTACGTTGTGTGTTGGTGAACTTCTTGGACATGAATGTGGCCAGGCGGCAGGTCTGCCACTTTTTGCCTTGTCCAATTAGTGCACCCATGCCCACTGGGCATGCGTCTGTTATGACCCAGATGTGGAGTTTGCTCCTCTCTTCTTCCGAGAGGCTTCCCGGTGGATTCCACTGGACAGGCTTCAGAATCGGAGCCCTGCATGTGAGACGTTTAATCTCGTCAAAGCATTTCTGGTGGAGTGGTGTCCACCTGATGTCAGGGCACAGCCCTTGACCCCACTCACCCTCAGGCACCCTCACCCTTTCCCTAACCACCCTCTCCCCACATTTCCCCATTCCCCCTATCCTTCCCCCCACTGTTTCACATAATGACGCGTGCACATGAACCTGTGGGAACGTTCTGGGCGAGCGACTTGCCCAAAAATGTACAGCCACAACCGTGGGAACATTCTGGGTGAGCAGCTTGCCCAGAACTTTCCCACGGGTCACACCCGTTATGGAAAGTCGGCAGCAAGCAGGAACTGTATAGTTCCTAGGGTCCTTTTGTGTCAGCCTCACAGGGGGCTGAGAAGCTTACCCTTCTTCTCAGCTTGTTCCCTGTGAAGGCTGAGGCTAGTCCCCTCAGCGACTTCGAGGAGTTAGCAGCTGGGGAGAGTACCCCAGCTTCCACACCTGGCCTCACCCTCCAGCCACTCCCAGCTGGGGTCCGGATCCTGATAGCAGAAGAAGGGTTAAACCTGACCACTCCCACTCCGATGTCATTAGAGGAACAGATCGCTGAGCTGACACCCCAGCTCCGAGACCTACAAGGCCAGCTGGCCACTCAGGGTCAACCTGCAGCCCCCACTCCAGCTCCTTCTCCATCACACCATGCCCCCACTCCTAAACCACCTAAGGTAGCTGCCCCCACACCCTTCTCTGGATCCCAGGAGGACCTGGACCGCTTCAAAGCCGAGTGCGGTGAAGGAGAGAATGAAGGAAGGTCAGTTGGGAGGTTCAAACGAGACCACCACCAAGCTGTTCCCTGGTTCTTTAGTTAGGATGGGGAAGTGTACTAGTATTATTTGTTGTAAATATAGTACCAATCCGAGTGTTTTGGCTGATTCTATTTTTATGGGTTAGTCTAAAGTTTCTGGGAATTGACTTACAGATAAACCGAGCCCTGCGGAGCTGTTCCTTTATTGAAATTTCTTAATTTGTCTAGGTGTAATTCTGTGTAGCATTGTTTAATTTGGAATTTAACTTGAATTAAATCTTCTACTTGGTGAAGTTTCAAAGATTCTACTCATTTAATGGATTTGGTTTGTGTCTGGAGTGTCCCTTGAGTTTGTTTTATTTTTGTCTTATTTTATTGCTTGTTTTAACAGTAGCAAAATAACTGTTTTGTGTTTACACTTTGAAATCTGGAGTGTTAACCAGCTCTCCTGTTGAAATATCTACTTAATATTTCTCTCCTTAATTGCTGCCTTTTACTACAGTGGCAATCTTAACTGTATATCACTTTTTCGCACTGGAGTGACAACCAGAAATGCTTGAGAAAAATAATACTCTATTTTCTTACTTCTCTGAGGGGGGCGAAAAGTAGCAGAAAGGGTCTCCCTTTTATACTCCTTGGGTTGCCTTCCTTTTTCACGCTCTACCTCCTATTTACAGGATTTATTTACAGTGTATTTTTCTCAAACTGAATAAAAAATGAAATTTTCACGCTATAGTTCTACTGCGCTTTACTGCACTGAACTGCGGCTCTACTGCGGTCAGACTGCACCTAGAATCCTTATTGTCCTTCCTCGCCTAAGCTATTTTAATGGTTAATTAAAACTTGACTGCGCTGCATTTGTTGCAGTTTTCCTATTTCAAATTCCTCATATTTACCATTAAATTTGCTATGACTCGGTGATTCTGAATTCAAACTTCGCATTACTATGCGTGTGGCTGCGCTGAGACCTTCAGCTGATTTATTCCATTTTTATTCAGTGTCATTTAGTTAAAATGAGACTTGAAATGGTAAATGAGTGAATTGTTCAGGTTTAAAACCGAAAGAAAAAGTTGCCAGTAGTCAAGAATTACTCAAACGAATGTATTATAGCTCTCCACTTCATTAGAATATCGTTCCCTAAAATTCCCGCCATGGTCCGTCGTAGTTTAGTGGTTTTCATGGATTTTGTTCATCTTCCCTGATTCCCCCTTGTATTATCACATCCTAATCCTCCATACGTATTGTTCGTTGTTATAGTAGGTCGTCCTCGAAGATATCATATTTTTATGTATTTTATTTAGGGCTCTGGACCTCTTGAAGCTGTCTTCCCACACGTTATCAGGTTTCTAACTTCATGTCCTTGTATCTCATTCATTTCTGGATGGTTTCTCACGTTCTTGGTATCATAAATTTTCATCTATTCCCACCTTTCCAATGGTACTAAAGTTGTGTTCTATTTCCTGGTATTCGTCGAGTTAGCAAAAGTTCGTGTGCACATTCGGTAATCACGTGCATCGTTCCCATAGTCGTTCGTATGCGGGCGCTGTTTCCGTTTAATTGTTCGGGATTTATGATATGCGCGGGTGTTTATATCTTTCATATGGGCTTCTGTGATTTATTTCAGATTTTTCCCTCATGATCTAGGGTTGTTTTGCACTTTCCATGCTTTGTTTTGACCGGGCTCTTCCTTATTTGGACGGAAATTGGTCTTCGCGATCTGCCGAAGTGTGGATCTCGGTTCCGACAGCCGGTTCCCTTCGCATTGCCACCCTCACGTGTCATTAAACATGATGTGGATTTCTATATTCCCGTCATTGGTATAACTTTACAACGGCTGGACCGTTTGGGCTGAAAATTTGCATAACTATAGTTTCTTATTTTTCATAATTTCCGTGTAAATTTTGTTGTATGTTTTAATTATGGATCCTTCGTAAACATTGTTTTTTCCCTGAGCTCGGACTTTTGATGTTGCTATTCCCGTTATTGGATATCTCGTTAATGCATGATCCTTTTATTATGAAATTTGGGTGGATTAAGATTAGATCCCTTCCTTTCTAATGGGCTATCAAGCTCGTCTCGGTCGTTACTGGTTATTCTTTGTGCTTGCTTTTTAAGCGTTGTCCTCGTTTTGCAGGAGTTTTAGTCATATCTCTGTCATTTATGGATAGTTTTCCCTGTGATTACTTTCATTGGGTCCGTTTGAGGGACATCTACATTTCCTATTATAAACACGACTTTGAATTTTGCATTAGTTCCTGAGGAATCCTTGTTCCGTGGTACTTCCATCCTTGGCTATGTGTGCGGACGTGGGAAAGTAGTTTCCGTGGAGGTTCTCTGATTGTTTCTATAGTCAAATATTTGTCGATTGTCCTAATTCTTTCTTTAATATTTGCTATAAATTTCCCCGAGAATTCCGTCTTGTTGATGCTAAGCTTGAAGTATTTTTGCTAATTTTCTTTCTTTCAATTTATCGCGTATAGTTGTCATATCCATACAATCCCGACCTCCGCTCCGGGCTCCCGGAACTCCGAACTCCGACTTCCGGAGCCCTACTTCCCTTCCGTCACCTTCTCCTTGCCGACTCCCAAGAGGTTATCCCACCTCCGGCTCGGACACCACCTTCGGTCCGACTCCGGAACATTCCGGGTCCGACCCCAACCTCGACACCTTCCAGACGAGTACGCAAAACCTATGCTCCCGATTCCGGACCTCCGCTCCGGTATCCCGTTCACGTCTCGTCTCCGGAACCTCCGGTCTTAGCTCCGACCTCGGACTTCGACCCCACCTCCGCTTATACCCATTGTATTGGTTAGCCCATTCCATTTAATTACCTTTGCCAATATTCCGGAGTTTAACCTCCGAGTTCGGACTTTCCGGACTTACTCCGGACCTTGCAACTATTGCATTGTCCATTTCAATCCCGCTATTCTCCCTCATTCCTATTTGGGCTGCTGCTTCCTTCTATTCAGTCAGCTAGCCATTCCCGACTCCCATCCTCCTTCCTTCCTCCTTGGGCCTTGGCCCTTCATTCCTCCTTTGGGAAACACCATTGAGTCAAACACTTGACCCTCGGTGTTGTTCCTCTTTCCATCTCCCTTTGTCTCCTTTCATCCTACCCTTGTTCCTTTTGATTCCGGACCCCTCCTTATATACAATGTACCTAGTAACTTGTAACCTCAGTCCGAAATCAACTTGAATTCCCCCCAAGAGACTTTCCCTCTGCTAGATCCGAAATTAGGGACCCCTAGGACAACCAGCAATGGCACAGTGCTCCGCATGAGTCGCTGAGGCCAAGGTCCTTCCATGATAAGTCTCCGATTCCATTCCGGAGTCGTCTGAATCCGCAAGTTCTAACAATAGTCATAATAATTCGTAAAAATTCGTAAAGATTCATTAAAATTCAGGTCCTTCTATTTTCTCATATCTACTTGTCATATGGGGTTTTGTGATTTATCTGGCATATTTCCATAATGGGTTTCTATAGTGTGACCGTTATTTCTCCTACAGTGGGCTTTATATGAGCATGCGCCACACAGAATTTCGAGATGAGCGCAGCCAGGTCCTCTTCGTCCTATCCTACATGAAGGGAGGCACAGCAGGGCCGTGGGCAACCCAACACATCAACACCCTCCTCACCCCAGGAGCCCCAACCATCGCCTTTGATGATTTTGCGGAGGAGCTCGACACCATGTTTGCAGACCCAAATCGGCAGGCCACAGCCCGCCAGAAGCTAGCCTTGCTCCGGCAGGGAAGTGAGTCGGTGGACAAGCTGATCCAGCAGTTTGAGCTGCATGGCCCGGTGTCAAGGCTGGGGGACGTCGCCCTGGTGGACCGATTTGAGCATGCCCTCCACCCTCGACTTCGCGAAAGTATCTACAGACTCCGGCCTATGCCCACAACCTGGGCTGAGTGGAAGCATGAAGCCTCCCTCCTAGACAACCAGTGGCGATGATTCCAGGCCACCCAACCCCGTCCTCCGATCACCAAACCCTCTCCATTCCACCTCTGTCCGCCCTCTGTACCTACTCCGACCCCGGGTACACCTGCACCCCCGGCCCCAACCCCAGCCCCAAAGCCGGGCCCCCAACCCATGGACCTGGATCGCATCCGCCCCCCCAGAGCCGACCAGAGACGTCCCAGCCCCTGCTACAACTGCAACCGGCTAGGGCACATAGCCCAGGACTGCCTAAGGCCGAGGCCCTACCAGGCCCGGACTGCCTTCCAAGGAGAGGGTCTGGAGGAGGAGACCCGGCTGGCCCCAGAAGACCTCCGCGCGATTGCGGACCTATTAAGAGATCGCCCCCCACAAGAGCCTGACTGTGCAGAAGAGGAGGCAGAGGAGGGAAGGCCTGTGGAGGATTTTCGGGAAGACGACCAGTGAGAGATGTGCCCCGGTCGTCCCCCAGCGTCACTGTACCCGCATGTAGATACCATGGTAACTCCAGAACTACTGTGCAGCCTAAGCTGTACCGAGTGATCGCTAAGAAAAGAAGAGCCACATCCATGAACCGCAACAAAACAGACCCAAGGCAGGTCCTGGCTGAGGTCGCTGTCCCCCCACCTGGAATCTATGTGCTGTCTAAACACCCCCCTCGATCCCTCAACCTCCTAGTGAGGCTGACCACGACTACCTCGCTCACCTCAGTCACCACCTCAGCCCTCCAGGACTCCGGAGCTACAGGAATGTTTGTCAGCTGCGAGTTCATCCGGAAACACAACCTGGAGACCACCCCCCTGCCCCAACCAATCCCAGTCCATAAGTAGATGGGACCCCAAATGAGAACGGGTCCATCACTGAGGAGGTGGAAGCACTCCTCACTTTTGGGCGACACTCCAAGCGAGCCCGTTTTGCAGTAACTAACCTGGGCTGGCAGTCAGTCATCATCGGCCACTCGTGGCTCCTGCACCACAACCCGGAGGTAGACTGGGCCCGACCAAAGGTCACCATGTCCCGCTGCCCACCTGCCTGCCAGAGTCCTAAGGTGGCACCGGTGACCCCAGAGGACCCCAATGTCAGGGCACACACCCTGACTAGCCCGGACCCGGACCCGCGTCCGGACCCGCTTCCACCCGCTGCGCTTCCCACATGCACGCATGCTCCGCACACCGCATGCTCCGGGCCCGGTTCCTACCCCTTCATGTGACTTCAGGGTATCCCCGGAAGTTTTGCTGATATTGTGGCCACTGTGGGAAGATGAGAAGTTAGCTTCCTTCTCATCTCCTTACCCACAGTAGGCAAGTGTATTCTACATTGCCTTTATCTATTCATCTCCTTACCCACAGTAGATTGTGCCCTGGATAGGGCTGGCCAGACCTGAGGCTGTGGGCCATAGGGGAGGGTCGTGGGGACCCGGGAGTCATCCCCTGACACCCGACCTCCGGGTGGAACCTGGGGATGGGGTGTACGCAGCAGTAATCCCCCCAGGATGGGGACACAATCTGAGGGCAACCACTACCCCATCGCAGCGAATGGCCCAAGGGGCACAGGACACCACCCTAGGGGACAAACCCTTTGAGGAGGTGGTGCTGGAATGTTACCAGGACTTTAGGGACGTCTTCTCAAAAGAGGCCTTTGATCAGTTACCCCTCCGGAAGCCTTGGGACCATGCCATTGACCTCGTCCCTGATGCTAAACTGCCACGAGGAAAAACCTTCCCACTATCTCCTATGGAACAGGGGGAGCTTGACAACTTCCTCAGAGAAAATCTAGCCAATGGACGGATCCGCCCATCCAAGTCCCCCATGGGGGCCCCAGTGTTCTTTGTGAAGAAGAAGGATGGCTCCCTAAGGCTTGTACAGGACTACCGGAAGCTGAATGAGATCACGGTTAAGAACTCCTACCCCCTCTCCCTCATCTCCGACATCCTCACCCGCCTCCGAGGGGCTAAATGGTTCTCGGCTCTCGACCTGTGGTGGGGCTTTGTCATATCCGTGCATACCCGACCCCGACCCGACTTCCGGACCTCCACCCTCTTCACCTCCGGAGTCATAACCTACCGCTGCCGTTCCGATACTCACCTTCGGTCCTGGCAACACACCTCCTCCTTACCTCTCACCACCCTCCTACTACTCCGCTCCCCCTTCACAACACCTCCACCCTCCCGTTATCCTCCTACGCTTCCCCCGTCTGCTCCGATACTCACCTTCGGACCTGACTACTCTCCTTTCCGCCACTCCTTCTCCCCTTACCTGTCCCCTCTCTCCTCCCTCCGTTACTCCTCCGCCACCCTTCCGCCAAGTTACGACCTTCCACCGCTGTTCCGTACTTCGCACTCGGACACCGCTCATACCTTACTCCGAGCCTCCGTCATAGTCCCCACCTCGGACTTTGACTCCACCTCGGCCTTAGTCCATTGCATTGGTGACCTCATACTACGTAAACACCATTGCCAATATTCCTCGGACTTCCAACCCCGCCTCCATAACCTCCGTAAGCTCCGCAACCCCCGAGCTTCGCGGACCGCCTTCGGCGCTCTCGCCGCCTGTAATGTATTTCTCGCATTTTCCCTTCATCCCTATTTGGACTACTGCTTCTTTCTATTCTAGCCAGTTAGTCATCATCCCCACTTCCCCTCATCCTCCTGCCCCTCTGGGCCTCGCCCTCTCTACCTCCTTTCGGACGTATCACAGGTCTTGCCCTATGACCTTCGGTACCGCTCCGCTCCCTCTACCCTTTGTTCCCGTTCGGACGTCTTCGTTCCGATTCGGTCACCCTTTGTTCTCTTTGTGCTTTTGCCCCTTCCATTATATATATCGGCGCTTGTACATACTCGTCTTGGTTTCAGTTCTAACAGGCTTCAACAACGTCCGCATCAAAGAAGGAGATGAGTGGAAGGCAGCCTTTGCAACCAACTGAGGGTTGTTCGAACCGATGGTAATGTTCTTCGGGCTCTGCAATTCCCCAGCCACTTTCCAAACAATGATGAATGACATCCTCTGGGACTTTATAGACTGAGGGGTTGTCATTTGCTACATGGACGACATCTTGGTGTTCACAGCCACCCTGGAGGAACATCGAAAGGTAGTCCAGGAGGTCCTCACTACACTGTGGAGCCGGAGGCTGTTCCTCAAACTGGAGAAGTGTAAGTTTGAGCAGCGGAGGATCAACTACCTAGGCCTTGTCATCTCAGAGAACCATGTTGCCATGGACCCGGTGAAGGTGCAGGGGTGACGGACTGGCCAGCTCCCACAAAAGTCAAGGAGGTCCAGTCCTTCCTCAGGTTTGTCAACTTCTACCGCCTGTTATGGAAATGGGAATTTCCCATTTTAGACTCTTATGGGTTCTGTATCATGTGATTTATATAGTAATATAGTTTATCCAATCAATTAACCACCTAAACTACCACTTGTGAAAACATCTGTTAAACCACATGTTAAAATATCTGTAAAATCGCATGAGCTCAACCTCTACCCCTTTCCCTCTTCCTGCGCCTTGAACAGACGAAAATGGGTGCCTCTGGCCCCATTTTTGTAACACCGCCGCTTTATCCAGGACTTCTCTGAGAAGGCCCGACCCCTCCACGCTCTCACCCGGAAATCGAAACAGTGGACCTGTGGGCAGGAGGAACAGGAGGCATTTGATGGGCTGAAGGAGGCTGTCACCTCGGCACCTGTCCTCACCTTCCCATCAGACACAGGCCGGTTCCAGCTAGAGTGTGATGCCTCAAACTTCGCAATGGGGGCGGTGCTCTCCCAGCTCCAACCCGATGGGGAGTTCCACCCAGTGGCGTTCATGTCGAAAGGCTTCTCGGATGCAGAGAGGAACTATGAGATCTATGACAAGGAGATGCTTGCCATAGTCCGAGCCCTGGAGGAGTGGCATCATCTCCCCGAGGGCACCCCCAAGAGATTTGACATATACACTGATCACAGGAACCTCTCTTACTTCCAGGTGGCTCAAAGGCTGAACCAATGCCAGGCACGGTGGTCCCTCTACCTCTCCCGCTTCCATTTTCACCTGATTCACAAGCCAGGCAGACTCATGGGGAAACCGGACTCCCTCTCCCATCGCCCAGACCACCCAAAGGGGAGGGATGACAACACAGACATGACCCTCCTACGCCCGGACTGGTTTGAAGTCAGGGCCACAGAAGGAGCCGTGGTGGAAGGGGAAGAGGCAAACATTCTAGATAGGATACGCAGGGGAGGGACAGAGATGAGGGAGTAGTGAAGGCGCTGAGGGAGTTAGAGAAAGGGACTCTGAGATTGGATGAATGGGAGAAGGAGGGGGAGCTGGTCCTCCACCGAGGACAGGTGTATGTCCCCAAAGACCTGCAACTCCGCCATGACCTGGTGCAACTCCACCACAACTCAGCGGCAACCGGCCACCCTGGGCGGTGGAAGACCCTAGAGCTTGTCTCCCGGAACTATTGATGGCCCAGAATGGCTCAGTACATCGCACAGTATGTTTCTGGGTGCGACACCTGCAACCGAGTAAAGTCCTTCCCATCCCGGAAGGTGGGGAAGCTAATCCCAAACAAGATCCCCTCCCGCAGATGGCAAGTGATCTCGGTGGATACCATTGGCGAGCTCCCAGACTCCAAAGGGTACAACGCAATCCTGGTGGTGGTGGACCGACTTTCCAAGCGTATCCACGCAATCCCCACAGTCACCACTATGGACTCGGCAGGCGTGGCCTGGCTCTTCTTAGAACATGTCTGGAAGCACCACGGCCTCCCAGAGGAAGTGCTCAGTGACCAGGGAAGCGCTTTTGTCTCCCGGTTCTCCAAGGAATTGGCAAGCCTTCTAGGGATTAAGCTATCCCCCTCAACGGCCTACCACCCACAAACTGATGGCCAGACAGAGTGTGTCAACCAGGAGATAGAAGCCTACCTCTGTGTGTTTGTCAACCACAGACAAGATGACTGGGCCGACTGGCTACCTCTTGCCGAATTTGCATACAACAACCGTGTTCATTCCTCCACCCACCGCACCCCCTTCGAGCTTGACTCTGGGCAACACCCACGCATGGGAACCAAACCAACCCGCACATCAGAGGTCGAAGCAGCTGATGACTTCGCCTCCTGCATGATGAAAATGCAGGAAGAGGCGAAAGCAGCCCTGGAGCACAGCAGATGAGATGGCCCGGTACTATGACCGAAACCGGAGAGCAGCACCAAGGTACAAAGTTGGGGACAGGGTCTGGCTCAGCACCCAGAACTACACAACGGACTGGCCCACCAAAAAACTGGACCACAAATGGATCGGCCCCTTCCCAATTACCAAGGTAGTATCCCTGGCAGCAGTAAAGCTGCAACTCACCCCGCAACAGAAAGGGATCCACCCAGTAGTCTCGGTCACCAATGTCCGCCCCTACCTCCCAGACGAAATCACAGGACGCCCAGCCGACCTGCACCCAGGCCCAGATGTGGTAAATGGGGAAGAGGAGTATGAGGTAGAAAAGGTCCTAAACTCCAGATATAGGTATGGACGACTCTGGTACCTCATCAAATTCACTGGCTGGCCACACTCAGAGAATGAATGGCTTCCCTGGGAGAACTTGGAGCATTCCCCAGACCTTGTGGAGGAATTTCACCAAGCCCACCCCACAGCCCCCAAACTGGCAAGGACCAGAAGACCCCACCAACCAAGAACATCAGCCACTTCGAGGCGAAGTGGCATAGAGGGGGGGTGATGTCAGGGCACAGCCCTTGACCCCACTCACCCTCAGACACCCTCACCCTTTCCCTAACCACCCTCTCCCCACATTTCCCCATTCCCCCTATCCTTCCCCCACTGTTTCACATAATGATGCGCGCGCGTGAACCTGTGGGAACATTCTGGGCGAGCAGCTCGCCCAGAACTTTCCCACAGGTCACCCGTTATGGAAAGTCGGCAGCAAGCGGGAACTGTATAGTTCCTAGGGTCCTTTTGTGTCGGCCTCACAGGGGGCTGAGAAGCTTACCCTTCTTCTCAGCTCATTCCCTGTGAAGGCTGAGGCTAGTCCCCTCAGTGACTTCGAGGAGTTAGCAGCTGGGGAGAGTACCCCAGCTTCCACACCCGGCCTCGCCCTCCAGCCACTCCCAGCTGGGGTCCGGATCCTGACACCTGAATGTCTGCTTGTTTGAGCAGATTGTTTGCAGTGGCCCTGTGTAGCCACTGACGTTCGGCATGAATATCGATAGATATTCTACCATTCCCAGGAATCTTAGGACTCCTGTGTGGTCTACTGGCTCTCGCCAGTTGCAGATTTTTTCCATTTTATCTGCTTGAGCATGGATGCCTTGTTCGTCCATGCAGCTTCCTAGAATGTCTAGGATTGGAGCGAATGGCTGGAATGTTTTCCGGCTTATATAAAACTTTTCCCCCTTGAGGTGAGTGAACAACCACAATAATGCTTTATTGTGGTTCTCCACCAAGCTTGTGCTGGTGAATATATCGTCGAACCAGACATGTAGGCATCTGCCTACTTCTCCTTGTAGTTCCCAGGTCAACGCACACTGGAAAGTACAGGGAGCATTGCAGTCTCCTTGCTGCATCATGTTTGAGTTGTACATCCTGTGGGGCATAGAGAACATTGTCCTATGGATGTCATCTGGATCCACGCGTACCTGTTCATACATGTCCGACATATCGATCTTAGATCAGTATGTTGCTCTGGTGACTGATTCTTGGATCAGTCGCATGTCTGGCATTGGTGTGATGTCGAGAATTGTGTTTGAATTACAATTCCTCACATCGATTACCATGCGCAAAGATCCATCTGCTTTGTGGATACACAGTAGCGGGCATGCTTGCTCACTGCTTGCGGGATACCACCATCCTGCTTTTACATAGCGATCTATTTTGGTCACTAGTGCTTCCTGCAGTGCTGCAGGACATCTTGGGGTGTTTTCCCAAAATTTCTTGTTCAGATCCTTTAACGGGATTTGATGGTTCACCTCCCTCAAGGGAGGCATTTCTAATGGCACTGACACCATTACGGTTTCGAATTTCTCTCTCCACCACTCCCTGAGTATTTCGAACTCGGGGTTGTTCATGGAGAGACCTTCCAGATGTGGTACGTCTGGAAGTTCTAGTCCTTCTGGACAAGGATTGGGCCAACCTTCAGGGTACTTTCTTTCGATTACCCTGAGGTGTGTTTTAATCTCGCCTCCCTGTCAGGGGGGCTTCTTTTTTGGCTGTTCTTGAGCTCTTGCTCGAGTTTTCCACCCATGTGATCTCATCACATGGTCTTCACTGACTCCAAGGGTATTTATGTTACCCTTGTTCACCGTTCTCACTTTGTGGGACCGGAAGTCTAAACTTACCTGGTTTTTGTTTAACCAGGGGGCACCGAATATGGCATCGTATCTATCGATGTTAATTACATCAAAGTAGTGTTTTTCTACGTGGTCATTGATCTCAACGTCCACATTTGTTCCAAACAGGATCTGTGATCTTGTTCCTTTCGTCCCCATTTGAAGGACGACTGGGTTCTCCAATTGGAGAATTGGGATATGGACCATGTGGATGAAGTCCAGCGATATAGCATCCATTTCGGCTCCACTGTCAAATAGCGTGTAGGCTTTTATGCCTGCTATTTTTATGTGAGCCATCAGCATTCTCTTTGTTGAGAGTGGTCTGTTTGCAGGGCATTTTCCTGTGTCTTTTGAGATGCAGAATTTCACATCAAACAAGGGGGTCTGAGTTTTGATGGACTTTTGGTCCTTCTTCCCTTTCTCCTTGTTTTCCTTGGGTACTTTGGTGTATTTCCCCAAGGCATCTTTTCTTGGTGCTTCCACCAGGGCTTTGGCAACTTTCTCATCTGCCGTATTTTCTAACTGGCACACTATGGCCAGTTTGATTTTGTAATTTATGTCATCGTGGTCAACGATTGACATTGGTCCCGACATTAACTTCCTCACCCTCTGAATTGGGTGAGTATTGAGGTCCCTCATATGGGTCCTCTACTTCAAAGCTTGATGCTTCGGAGTCACCAGAGTTGTTCTCTGGTTTTTCATCTGATGAGTCTTCTGACTCTTCTTCTGATGCGTTTGCGATTTCCATGGTGGCTATGTGCCTTTTCATCACTCATTGCATTATGTTTTGGGCAATCTTTTGTTTGCCCTATTTTGCTGCATTTGCCGCAAATTGGGACTGACTTTTGATCAGTTTTCCTCGAATTTTTCAAGGATATATCCTCTTTCCATCTGGATTTTGGCTCTTCAGCCTTCTTTCCTGATGGGAGAGCTCTACCATGGCCTGTGGTTGCCATGGTGGTTGTTTGGGTATAATATCCCAATTTGTAGGCTGAAGTCATCTTCAGCCCATCAATTATCTCATCTACACAAGATATTGCTTTTAACATCTCCTCATTTGAGGAGAAGTCCGCTGTAAGGGGGAAAGGGATCTACCACCCTAACAAGAAAGAGAGGGGGCCACAGAGTTGGGAGTGCTCAGGGGAGGTTCGGATGAAGAGGAAGGGGGGGAGAAATGGTCCGGGTGTGATGTGATAAAAATGATAATCTCATAAATCTCACTGATAATCAAACTAATGGGAACTCTGTCCCTGCACTATGTCTTGAGCCTCTTTGGCTTCGTATTCGCCGCTCTGGGCGCTGGTAACGTCTGCTAAAACTTCATGTTCTTGTTGGGGAGCACCTCTCTCTGTTGGGGGAGTCCTTTTTTGTAAATACAGGAAAGAGGGTAACTATAATATGAAAGAAATACGTGGAAATCCGAATGATCCGACGGGTTTAGGACGGCAACAGATCCACAAGGAACACTTAAGAAAAAAAGCAATATCAAAGAAATATTGATGTTGTTAAGGAAATAAAGAACCATGGCGATCGAAACAACCGCTGAACCAAATCCGTCGCTCGTAACATTGCTCGACTCGTGTTGACAAGGGCTTTCCAACGATACCAAATTCGTCCGGATCGGTGGAGAATTGATGGAGATATGGAGGAAACGGCGGAATATGCGGGTGACAGTTGCCCAATTTGGAAACTGATGGTTGTCCGTGGTCAGGAATGGCTTGAAAAAATCGGAAAAAAATATGGAAAACATGGAAGGGGTATCTGGAACAGTGGTAGAATCGCGATAATCAGCTTGTTTGCATGGTACCGGCTGTGCCCGCCTACACCACTCTGATTCTGTCATGAGCAATCATTTCCCTCTTCCATTCAAGGGGAATGTTGTTTAGAAACCTGGCATTGAAGGATGCCTGGTCTGGCAGCATCACCATCTGGGATGCTGCTTTAGACAGTTCTAAGTAGAACTGTTTTAGGCTTCATATTTAACATTGCAGTACTTCTTTGTTGCGTTCAATGCGGCAAAGGCTTTGATGAAGGTTCTCATCAGTATGTTGAGAACTTCGAGGAACATGCCCTCATCTCCTCTGAGGAGAGTTTCGTCTCGGAGTATTATTCCGAGGTCGAACATGGGTCCCCCTAATCTGCGAATCAAGCAGTCCAGATGGACTTTGTCAAATTGGGGACCTTTGCATCCTCATGAGGCAAGGAATCCCAGTAGTTCTGTGAACCACTGCCAGAACGATTCCATGTCATTCTCCCCTGACCATTTCTTGTCAGGGAAAGCTGGCCCATTCTTTAGAGCTTCAGGCTTCACTCCCTCTGGGTAGGGAGTGAGTATTCTCACTTTGGCCATTCTTATGGCCTTTTCATACCATTTCTCCAGGTACTCCTCTTGCTCCCCTGCCTTCGTGGGGTCGCTATCCAATGGAGATCTCTCCTTTGGGGGGGTTTTTGCTGGAGGGAATTTTCCTTGCAGCGTTTCTTTAGTTTTGGGTGATTGAAGTTGTATCTGGATTCTCTCATTGTTTTGAGAGAGTGTGGTTGTGTTACCTCTCTGTTTGAGAGGTTCGTCAAAGGTGGATGTTTGGCCGAACCTTTGGTACGTGCCAATTCTCCTCCTGATTTCTGAATGGTGCCTTCTATCGGCATCATCTTCTCCTATCCTTGGGAGAAGGATCTCCTTAGCGTCTCTGTCGAGTCGCTGATGATACTCCAGTGTACTTTCACTGGTTGTTCTTTTTGTGAATTTTCCACGAGTTCTGGTTTTGTCCTGGCCCATGGCCCAGGGATATTTTTTTGTTTCCTCACTATTTTGTGAGAAGTTTATTTCCTTCAGCAAGTCTGTCTGCTTGCTGATTTTGTCAGTCAACACATCGATTGCGTTGGCCATTCTTTCTAGAGTTATCTCTAGATGAGCCATGCTATTATGGCTCATTTCCTCAATCTTTTTTTGGATCGAGTTTATCGCATTTATTATGCACAATTCCTGGTTTTCCAGGAGGATATTTGGCTGGTGACTCTCCCCAGTTGACATTGCCGCTTCTGGGGGTTCCAGAAAGGGTTCTTGGAGTAAAAACTCCACACTCGCTTTGTTTAGGTGAGGCCATTGCGGAGGGTGCTTCCCTTTCATAGAGGGGTCTGTTCGCTGGTTTTTCCTTACTTTTCCATAAGGCTTCCTCAGCGAACTCTGTTATGGGAATGGACCTAGAATCTTATGGTCCATGATTATAGACAATCAAACCTTAGCCCCTCCAACTTTATTTCTTTGTCAAACCCCATGCCAAGCTTTCCCACTGGGTTTTGGTGCTGGCTGGGGGATTTGTTGAGTTTCAAGGGACTTCCTTTGACCATTGTGATTTTTATATTAGATAGTTAGAAGTCATATGATGTATAAGGCAGATGCTGGAATTGTTCTCTTTATCAAATATACAATCTCAGACTATCACCCAGTGATTGTAACTGTCACCCCAGTGTGCCACCACCTGTAAACCTTCCCTGTAACATCTGACTTGGTCAATATTGATGTCTACATCAATATTCTTACAATCCATGAGGAAACCTCAACGACCTGGTGAGTGCTCAGACACCAGACCTCACCCTTCCTGCTCCCACCCCCCCACTGGGTGGTTGAGCTCCCATTCCTACCCTTCCTGTAGTACCCTACCAGGCCCTACAGCCTTTCCTCCCTTCTTGGGAGGGAGAAGTGACTCAAGCAGCCCCAGGATGCTCAGCCACATACCTGTGGGCCCAAATTCCCACGGTCACTCACTACCGTGCGGTAGTCAACCAACCCGCTTGTCCCAACAATTCACACTACCGGTACACTCCCCTGAGTGCCAAGTAACCAATAGTCGACCACTGGGCTGCTCCCTCAAGGAGTGCCAACTACCCACACTACCAGTACACTCATATGAGTGCCAAGTCACCGCTAGCCAACTGTTAGGTGGCTCCCTCAAGGAGCCCCCATTATACCTGCTGCCGGTACGCTCCCCGGAGCGCCAAGTTGCTGCTGGCCAACTGTTAGGTGGCTCCCTCAAGGAGCCCCCATTATACCCACTGCCAGTACGCTCCTTGGAGTGCCAAGTTACCACTAGCATGTCACCACACCCACTGCTGGTACGCTCCTTGGAGCACCAAGTTACCATTAGTACACCTGGCCTCAGATCTCCTCCTGCTCTCCCTTCAACAGCTATGCAGCCACCTCCATCTGTGAGCAGAACGGCTCAGGTTGGGTTCCCCGGAACCCATTCCTGTAACAAACTCCCTCATTTCGGTTTGCCTCCTCTTCATGATCTTGGAGACCTCCTCCAAGGTTGGCGACCTTGCCTTGTCTGGCATGGCATGGGGTAGTGTAAACAGCGGAAGTTCTTTTGGAGCTTCCGCACTCTGGGAGATCCTACTCTCAGGGCGTTTCTTTGCACCTTCTTGGGCTTTTAGCCTGAGAAGTTGGTCTTCGTTTTCTGTCCTCCATTCAGACGGAACCTGGAACAAGTCCAGTAGTTTTTCAGATAGCCGATGTGGAGGTTCTTCCCTCTGTTTCCCTTTGTCTGCCTTTAGGGCTTGACTTGGGGACATGGGGGAGGACTCCAGGGGATAGTGGGGCCCTGGAGTTTCCTGCGACTCTATCCAATCAGCTTTTCAGGCTGATTGTTTGGTGCTTACATGTTTATCACGCAAGTTGATCACCTCCTGAGGAGGTGAGAGATCTTCCCCAGCTTGGGTGAGATCAATGTGACGTGGAGTTCTAGGGGTATTGGGCCCCGCACTTACTCCACATAAGTTTTTAAAACCTTCAGGGACCAGCCCTGAGGTGGTTGCTCTTTCCGGATCATGTTGATCCTCATCGTCGTCTGATGACGGCTGTCGATTTGAATCTCCCATGATGGGAGATTGCAGTTTCTTTATAAACCGCTCATTTTTCTTTATCATCGCTGCAGACATGACCTTGCCCTTGCAGGCGTGTTTAGGTGCCATCAGCACTACCAAGTCAAGTTGCTAAGATTTGATAGATTTGGTGGGTTGTGTTGTAAAACACACCTCATACACTTAAAAAAGTGTGAGGTCTCAGTGGGGTAGCTCAGCACACAGAGCCATAAGTGATACAAAGATGTGTATTTTATGGTGTGTGTAAGCAGTTAACAGAAGTTACCGCTGTAGGAGAAATAATATTCAAAGAATAAAACAATGATCTATCAGAATAGTCAACGAACAGGTGACAAGTTCAGACGTTTAACAGATCTCATGATCTTTATGAGACTGGACAGACATTAGAAGATCATTATAAATTATCTACACCCATGTAGCATGAGATTTAATCTACTACAAGCATGCCTAGAACCTGGCATAGGTGTAATATTCAAAGAATATATCCCTACAACAAGAAAATAGCACATAGACGGCAGAATAAGAAGGAACATTGGGAAAGAAATGTAAATATCTCGGGAACCAGTAAACTTTTGACTGTAATCTTTTTACCATCTGAAAGAACTGTTTCTTAACTTTATCCACGGTTTTGTTTCATTCTAAAAGCTTCAAAACTGACGGAGATATTGCTCAAACGGCGAAACACCTTATAATTCATATATATTTATTTGCTAATTCTTACAAAAAGTAATGTGACTCAAGGGAAATATATTGGCGCCCGGAAGTCTGGCGGACCGAATACCATATGACAGAGTATTCCCCGGCGCGGGCGGACAGTTTTTGATCGCATCAGAAGAGGAGAAAATGCTAAAAAACCGGATCTTGTATATTTTCCCATGATTCATCAAAACTTTTTGATTTTAAGCTCAAATAAATAGGAACAAAGGAATGATTGATGATCTGGATCTCGGATTATAAGCATGAAGTGATTCAGAAGTCCGCGGATCGGTTAATTAATTGGGAAGGCTCTAGAACATTAGTAATGATGTGGCTTCACAAAAAGGGGTCAATTAGAGAACAGTCTAGAAAGTTCCTTTATAGCTGAGTCATTTCTAAAGATAACCGTTCGTAATTAAGACGGTGTAGAGCATAGCTTCAGCGCTACAAGATCCCGCTAAGATCGGCCCAAAAGACAAAGAAATGAATTACTTATTGCTGAGTCATGTCCTAAGTCCATTATTAAGCTTACACAGCCCAAGCCCCTATATCATTCTAGAACTATCTATAATACAAATGTAGCACATGTAACTAGTGCGAGGCGTGGGAGTAGAGAGGCCTCTGAAAAGCATAAAAGGCTGCCGCTTCTGCCCCCTCTCAAACCTCAGGTAGAAATAAAAGTTTAATTCTCCTCACCAGTGGTTGGTTTGTTTGCTCCAAAAGATAAAAGCAAATATTAGTTGTTAGCTAATATAAAACTAACACGTCACTCTAAGCGTGAGTTAGGGTCAGTTAGACACAGCTGAACAAAAGTGTCATAGTGAGAATTAGTGAGAATTTGGTGGAGGGACTTCTTAATTGAATAATCTCTCAGCAATACTTGGTTATCACACCACAGGAGAAAAGTGAGCGATCCTGAACCTGCTAGATAACTAGCACGCACTCTAAGCGATAGAAAGAGCAGTTTGGTCACTCCTGTATTGAGTAACATTTATTGCGGAATTATTTTATTAGTAGTTTTCCTTCAGTAAATTATCAGGAAAATCACATCCTACTGAAAAGTGGTATATCTAGGTGTAATATTGACTAGAAATCATAGTAAAGTCAATATAGAATTTTATCCATAGACGATCTATACGTCAGGTGAGATCGTTGGGGGGTGTTTATTGTTGTTTAGACAGTGAACAATTATATATTTGGCAACCAAAACACGGTCAGTACGCAAATCAGCACAAACTCTAATATCGTTATTGGACGTAGGAAACTGGTTACATAAGGTGATCCAGCTCCGCTCCTTCACCGCATACCCACATGACTATATGTATCTTGTAATTACATATGGCTCGGGGTTCAGGGCTATTGCCCTGACATAGAGCCACAATCAGAGGTTCAAGTTGTACCTATAAAGGATTGTGTGTGGCAACCTTGAGCTGTGTAATGGTGGATGTTAAAGCTGGGTGGGATTGATAGATTTTGGGCACTTACTGGGACGTGTGGACATAGAGCCGCAATCAGGGGTTGAAGTCGTATCTATAATGTAATATATGTTACACTGGCATTAAGGATATTAATCAATGTGCACATCACCTACAACGGTGCTTACAAGTGTGATGTAAGCAGGTGCCTCGGCTTTGGCCGGATGGCCGTTTGGAGGGACATGCATGCCCCATGATTGTATTGGTTCACAGGGATGAGTGGGGTCAAAACAGGTCAATATGTAGTGCATAATGCCTTGTAATGCCCAGAAAATTCCGTAACACCCTTGTACTGCCCCATAAATGCGTTACAACGGAATCCCCAGTTTTCCGACAATCTTGGCGAAACTCATGTGAGCGACTGGCACCGAGTCTGCCTATAAACTTGCAATGGTACTTAAAGTAAGAAAGGCACTTGAATTTGCACTATCTCTGCACATGTAGTTGATATGTTACACAATTTGGATATCACAGTGATGTTATTTCTCTAAGTCCTTGCTCAGCTGACAAAACAGAACCCTCTACAAACTTCCATCCAAGAGAACGGAGGTTTTCAGGGAGACCAGGCACACCAGCTCTAGTAATGAGGTTCCCAACACCCCAAAGGTCAACCTCTGCGCCATGGCCATCCTTAAATACTTGTGGTGCATGTGTTTCAGAATCCAAATTGGGGGCTGCTTTCGTTGGAGGGATGGCAGCATCTTCCCAGTCGATGAGGAACCATTGCTTGGGATCGGTAAGGCTTTTCATGACATTTGGCCAACGAATATCTCGATGAAACACCGGTGGCACAGCGTGTGATACCTACAGACTACATGAACTCAATTAAATAATCCGATCAAAATACTTACCTGGAGGGCCTTGAGGACACAGATGACCGCATTTTTAACATCCTCAGCAGACTGTGGACCGCTGGAGTCGCCTCGAGGCGCAAGTTCAACAAAGCAACCATGTTCTGGATGGGACATTTCAATTTTCCTAACTGTGTCGACATTTGGCACGCCTTTTGCTTTGAGTTTTTTGTAGATAGATTCAAGAAAGGAAACCTTGAGTTTATCTTCTACGCGATAAATCTTCCGTATCTTGTGCTTGAAAAATTCAAGAGATTTTCCATCATCACTAACTTCACGGTTAGGTTCAATGCAAACAGGATACACAAATGACACTCACCGTTCCAATGTGAACATATCAGAATCCACATCTTTTTTTACAGTACGTTCTAATGCTCGGAGAACCTTGACCAGTCTGATCAACGTTACCGCATTTCCAATACGTCCCCGCCTTGTTGACAGATTTGTGTTTTGAATGTCTTCTACAATAATTTGTTCATCTCCCTGTGCGTCTGTGCCGGGTCGGATAGCCACAAGCGTGATATCAACACCAATTGCGTAGTAGCCTAAATACGCGGGTCAACAACAGGTAGTGTAGGAGAAGAATCACATACCGAGCACATACTGAGCAGGGCCATAGGCCCATCGAGTCTTGTCGGCGAGCTCCTCACGAGGATGTGTTCCAGAAAACAATGGACATTTCTCCTCCCCCCGGAATAAGCAGGCCAACTGCAAAAGGAGACCAAGATCAGGTCGGAAAGACCCAGTATTCGTGCCACGGATGCTGTTGCGGATCCACTGGGGATTGCCAAGACAGGTCGTGAGAATGTGTAGGATGTTGTTGTCCCAGAATGCATGGAAGGAATCTTCAGTACCAGATGAGTTCGGTGGAGTCCAGAGAATTGCACCCTGTACTACGGGCCAGATGAAGCTAGCCATCTCGTCCTCATTCTTGATGAAGAGCGTCTCAAGGTCTTTTGAAGAGCAAAGAAGCTCAGGACTGTTTGGATTTGTGTGCAGGAGGCTCCGCCATTGCAGATCGGAAATCGGAATTTTTTCTTCGGGCCCAAGAGGTGCTTCCAGATAGATACTCAAATCGGTAACGTTCGGAGTGATTGGGAGTGAAACGTTCCATTTCTCGTACAGCTCCATTGAAATATCGACTGCAGACAAGCGAGGAGTTTGGCCATAAAATACAAAGTCACAAAGACCTACCCGGATCCTCACGCTTCCTCTTTCCGTCATGCGGCACTTGGACGATGAGATGGAGATGCCTTTTCTCGGGATCGTCCTGCCAGTATTTGGATATCCTGTCCTCAGGGTCGAGAATCTGCACGGGGCCGTTTCCCTCCAGTGCCTCGTCGCATTCAGGATCAGGGAACTCAATTGCCTTTATCCTTTGACGGAAAGCTATTTTTTCAGCTCCTGTAACCCCCCTTGGTATCGGCGATGAGAGCTTCCACAAAACCAGCTGGTTCGCATCCAGATGATCCAGTTGGTGGGCTAATTTAGACTTGATAGCGTCGCAAAGGAAGTCAACAGATTCGCGAGGCGACATATTCAGAAAAAAGACGGCACCGAGGTGGTTTCCTCCACGGTCAACCGCCAAGCAGGTAAGAGTGATGGAAGTGGCCATGGGCAACTGTTCTAGTGTTTAGCAGCGAGGAAAACCGGCAACAGCCGTTGTGACGGCCGTTCACTCTTAGTAAACTGCAAACTCAATGCCAACTTCACCAAATAATCAGTAATCATTGTATTGACAGTAGGAATAAAGACCCCAAACGCACAATAGGCCTACCCATCTAATATTACCCAGCCACAGAGGCTGGAGGCCTGCCGATGAATGCTGACGTCACAATAAATGACTCAATCGGCTTGCACCGAGGTGCGAAGACGCCGATGCAAGGTCACCTTCGAGTCAGGAATTCGTGGGAATTTTCACTTTCCCACCCTCCAATTCATTCTTTATTCACACGTGCTGGCAGAAATGTATCACATGGTCGCTTTCTTCTATGTTCCCGTTGGCCGAATTTATTCGTCTATTCGTCTATTAATTATTGTTCATACCCCCCAAAGCGTGCTGTAGGCTGTACAGAAGCCCATCTCACCTTAGTTTCCGTCGATCTCAAGTCCCGAAGCAGTGTAGCTGTTGTAAACGGCGTTCCGGATAAGGCAACCCGGTTCCCCGCGGCTCACTCGTAGCACAGATGTAAGATAGAAGCGGGAATATAACTAGTGATTTGGGGATAATGTCCGTGCGTATATATATACAATAAAGAGGAAAATCTACGTAAGGCAACTCCTGTGCAGGCTGCGCGCTTAGTAAAATCCTCCACATTATCCTCCACATGCCCCCGGATATCTCCGGTGACTCGCATTTCCAACAGTAGCCGGCATAGAGGCCAAGTTGGTCATAAGTCCCCTCACGGACATGTGGATCCAGGATGAAGACTCCTGCGGAACAATCTATGATTATGTCTTCAATCTTCAGTCATGTCTCAATGATAAGATCCCTTGCCAAACGGTTTTTGCTTGTTCGCACACTTTGATGGAGAGAGCTCCTGCGAAGCTGCCCATGATGTTTCCAATGCGGACTTGCACTTTGATGAGACTGAGGCCACGGATCTGCCACAGAGTCTCAAGGCACAAACAGGCGATCCGACAACGCCCAGTTAGCCCCCTGCAACAGTCTATGATGTGTTTGACTTGGATTCTCACTCCAATGACGAAAGCTCCCACGAAACGATGTCGGAGAGTTTCAACCGTGAACCCACTTGCTCTGTCGATGCGGACAATCACCATCCATGCATGTTGTTGAGCCTGGATCACACTCTCAAGCACTTCAATCGTTGAACTGTATCACATCAACATTTACCATGCCGGACTCAAAACTCAAAGAGCTAAGGCCCAATGGCCTTAATCTTGTGTGGATGACCTGCGAAACAAAATTCCGCGGAGCGCTAAGGGCTTTCAGGAATGCTTGGCCATTTGGAAGACACCGTGCAACCTAGGCCTCATGAAAAACATTGAACATGGTCTTGCTGAGAACCATAAGGCCCCGGACGAGCTATGTGACGATGAGAAAACTGGCACCGAAAGAGTGGAACTCCCTGGACCTTTGCTCACCCTCAGAGCGTGCTTACATGGGCCCCAACCAAGCAACGATACCATTAGGAATAGATGGCCAACATGGGGAAGGGGAAACACATGCACAATAACGTCAAATCTATTCTTTGTTGATCACCTTTTTGCTTTTTTTTCATACATACATACATACGCCCAGAAAAAAAGAATCTGGATTCTACAAAAAGCTAACGGTAACTCTTCTATTATTTATCATCCCACCACCCATCCAAAGTCAGTCTCCACCGGCTAGTTTAGTTTCCGAAATAATACATTAATCTGGTGGAACGTGCACTAGTGTGACCGAAAGCAATATCCCATTTTATTCCCAAGCAAGGTCACGGCGGCGCAGCAGCCCTTCTAGTTGCTAAAAGAGACCATCATCTCAAACTAATCTCTCACGCCAGGAAGACCGGCACCTGCAGAAATAGATCCATTCTCTCAGCCCAACCACAATGCCCCTGGCTAGTATGATTTCCGACCATGAATATTCTTGCGGTGTGCCGGGACACGAGTTCGCCCAACGACCATGGCAATCTGTTCCGTGGGCTGGCACCAAATCAAATGAGATGCCTGAGCTGCATGAGGTGTTATGGCTTCTTTCACTCAGTGGGCATCCGTGAGCACCGGAAGGTGTTGTGCTATACATTCCATGTTACGCTGACAACATCTCTGTGACCCAGCCGTTTGCACGCTACAGGCCTCACTCGTGTTGCTGTGAATTTTCGTAAAACAAATTTTTCGCGCTGTTTAACTTCGACCGTAGGCTTGTTGGGTTACCCAGCACTGGTGCCGACGTCGAACCATCATCAAAGCAAGATTACCAACGCAGCGCAGGGCTCGACACCAGTGCCGCGAAAGCGAGGGGGGAGGAACCGATTGCAAACACTCCATCATATCTCGTCGCGAAACTAATGAAAATTCGGGGTTTTCGAGCAACGGTGAAATGTGTACGTGCGATTCCCATAGACATTGACAGCCCGTTTGGGCTCCGGTGGAACCTCGTGCTCGACGGCACTGGTGCATCGGCTTCGGGCATGGCTTATCGGTTCGGGCCTTGGCATTGATGGAGACGGTGCAGTTTGGCGGTTTTCGTGAGTGGTCCAACGGTGCGCACCGTGCTCGAGCTGGCAGGCCGGTGTTGCTCGTCTCAGTGAGCGGCCTCGCGTCCTGCTATGCACTTGCCAGCGTAGACGGGGATTTCGACCGTACCTTAGGCCAAGACAAAGCCGCCCCGGTTGCAGGCAAGTTCGCCCCCCCTCCACGCAAATCCGGAGCTTACCTGCTTGGATGGAGCGGACATGGTATCGTATTCGATCTCGGTGCGTTTGGCTTTTTTCTTATCTTATCGCCTCATTGCCAAGTTTTCATGTCTACTTGTTCAGACATGACTTATGTGTAAATATCGGCGGCGTTCATCGCTCGCCTTTTTGCTCACCTCGACACAGCCCCATCCCCCCTTCCTCCGACATTGTCACTTCCACCGGTCAATATTGGTGCGATGCAAGTTAGCAGTATTCATCTCACCTCTTTTCTCGCACCACGCACCAACCCCCATCCTGTCGTTTCGGCTCCATGTATCTTCGGTGGCTCTCGCTAGGCAGGACCCCCCTGATGAACTCTGCCTCGGATTTTTCCGGCTTGTTCCTGCAATCAAGGATTTTACCTTGCTTGCAAGGTCACTTTCCAGCCTGGTATTCCTTAGCATTTTTCCCACCCTCTTTATATTGTTTGCTTTTTCCCACCACTCACCGCCTCTCGACTCTCGCACGTGTGCTTTTCTCCAGCATTATTACTCCTCCTGACCCCCAGACGCAACTGGCCATCTACAGACTCTCAGAGGAATTGGTGATAGAAAGGGATTGGGCGCCCATCGCTCCGACACAGCAGGCCATCGACTCCTCAGTCACCAAATGCTGCCCAGACAAGGCTTCTACCACAAAGGCAGTGTTCCACCACTGCATCCGTGACAAGCAGAACCCTGGCACATTTCTCAAGGACACCGCATCCCCACATCTTCCAGCTGCACATCAGCAAAAGTCCGTTATGCTCCGGAGCATCAAGAGTGGCTGGAGCATGTGGGAGACAAAACAGCAGATTGGGCACTCCTGGAGCCAATAGTGTTCTCCTGGGAGGGGGTTCAGGAGCAGCTGGGAGTGGTGAGGAGTATGTAATGTGCCAGGAACAGTGGGAGGAAAATTTTGGTCTCTAAAAAGTTGAAAAAAAAAAATTTAGGGAAAAATCAAAAAAAAAAATCAGGAACTATAGTGCCTTTAAAGTGCTTTCAGGACATATAATTATTTGCAAAATTGAGGAAGAAATGATGGAGAAAAATGGAAAATACTTTCGGAGACCTGAGAAATAATGAGAACTGAATTGATGGGAAAGTCTGAAAATTGAATAGGAAAGAGAGGGGAAGCCTTGTAAGCATTGTTATTTTCTGCTGTTCTGATTTTTCCTGATTCTTCTTGGTCTCACTCCCAGCTGCTCCTAGACCCTCCCAGGAGCTTTCAGGAGCTTCCAGGAGTATTGAGGAGCAGCTGGGAATGAGACCAAGAAGAATTGGGAAAAATCAGAACAGCAGAAAATAACAATGCTACAAGGCTTCCCCTCACTTTCCTATTCAATTTTCAGACTTTCCCATCAATTCAGTTCTTGGGTCTCCAAAAGTATTTTCCATTAGCTGCTCCTGGTATTAGAATGGGCGGATTCAGACGACTCCGGAGTGGAATCGGAGACTTAGCATGGAAGGACCTCGGCCTCAGCGACTCAGGCGGAGCGCTGTGCCATTGCTGGTTGTCCTGGGGGTCCCTAATTTCGGATCTAGCAGAGGGAAAGTCTCTTGGGGGAATTCAAGTCGATTTCAGACTGAGGTTACAAGTTACTATGTACATTGTATATAAGGAGGGGTCCGGAATCAAAAGGAGCGAGGGTAGGATGAAAGGAGACAAAGGGAGATGGAAAGAGGAACAACACCGAGGGTCAAGGGTTTGACTCAATGGTGTTTCTCAAAGGAGGAATGAAGGGCCAAGGCCCAAGGAGGAAGGAAGGAGGTTGGGAGTGGGGAATGGCTAGCTGACTGAATAGAAAGGAAGCAGCAGCCCAAATAGGAATGAGGGAGAATAGCGGAATTGAAATGGACAATGCAATAGTTGCAAGGTCCGGAGTAAGTCTGGAAAGTCCGAACTCGGAGGTTAAACTCCGGAATATTGGCAAAGGTAATTAAATGGAATGAGCTAACCAATACAATGGTATAAGCAGAGGTGGGGTCAAAGTCCGAGGTCGGAGCTAAGACCAGAGGTTCCGGAGACGGAGATGCGAATGGGATTCCGGAGCGGAGGTCCGGAGTCAGGAGCTTAGGTTTTGCGTACTTGTCTGGAAGGTATCGAGGTTGGGGTCGGACCCGGAATGTTCCGGAGTCGGACCAAAGGTGGTGTCCGAGCCAGAGGTGGGATAACCTCTTGGGAGTCGGCAAGGAGAAAGTGACGGAAGGGAAGTAGGGCTCCGGAAGTCGGAGTTCGGAGTTCCAGGAGCCCGGAGCGGAGGTCGGGATTGTATGGATATGACACCTTGTTGTTATGTAGCTCTCAGTGGGGACACTTGGATAACGGGGGAACAACCAACTTGATATTGTAACTGCACAGCGGTATAAGTAGTTAAAGTAATAACACGGATATCAGACAAAAGTGATAAGAAAATGAGATACGCGACAGCGCTACATGTGGAAGGCAATCAACAGTGAAACATGAAACACATGGTAAAAGGGTATCATATCGGATAGCCGATATGGGCATGATATGCGTACTGGCGCGTCGTCATGTCTTGCTCAAACAACACACCTGGACCCTCCCAGGAGCTTCCAGGAGTATCCAGGAGTATCCAGTAGCAGCTGGGAGTGAGACCAAGCACAATCAGGAAAAATTAGAACAGCAGAAAATAACAATGCTACAAGGCTTCCCCTCACTTCCCTATTCAATTTTCAGACTTTCCCATCAATTCAGTTCTCATTCTTTCTCGGGTCTCCGAAAGTATTTTCCATTTTTCTCCATCATTTCTTCCTCAATTTTGCAAATAATTATATATCCTGAAAGCACTTCAAAGGCACTACAGTTCCTGAATTTTTTTGATTTTTTCCCTAATTATTTTTTTCAACTTTTTAGAAGTCCCTATTTTTCAAATTTTCCTCATTTCCCTCTATATCCCCCCCTCATTCCCCCCTCATTCCCCCCCTCATTCCCCCCCTCATTCCCCCCCTCATTCTCCCCCTCATTTCCCCCTCATTTCCCCCTCATTTCCCCCCCTCATTCTCCCCCATTTCCCCCTCTCCCATATTCTGCCAGCCCGAAAGTGATTAAGTTGCCAGATTAATCATATATCAGGCCATAAATTTTGATTGTGTATTGGTGAGTCTCAGTGTCCTTGATATATAGTATAGTGTTTGATCTAAATGTTAAGCAGTGTCTTGTTGTGTTAGTCTTGTGGTAGGAGGTATTCATGGGGGATCTTCCCTCTTTTTTTTCCTTTTCATTTTCAAATGCTCCAGGAGCTCCCAGAAGCTTCTCACCCCTATACACTTTGAAGCATTTAAATTGTATTTACTGGATATGTTTGTGCACAAAGCAATGCTCCAGGCCCTCCTGGGAGTGCCCTGGAGTACCTAGCCAACTCCGGAGGAAATGGGCTGTTCCTGGACCGGCCAATCTCCTCCTGATTCTCCCAGTGCTCTCGATACTCCGGAGCACTCAGGAGCATAACAATTTTTTGCTGATGCAATCCACACATGTAGCTCCACGCGCAGCCAGATGGATAGATATAGACCTGCCCAACTGCCTTTATGCCCAGAGCCTGAATCGGTAGAGCACTTCCTATTCGCTTCTCCCATGAGTGCCTAAACTCAAGAGAGCTATCCTCCTGCTGGTGATAAATCAATCAAAACTTTCTATCTGTCCCAACTGCTCTCCCACCCAGGGATCATTCCACACACACCCGGTTCATCTGTGAAATGGAGCACTTCTTCTTGTCTGCTATGCCCCTTTCCTGTTCCTTTCATTTTTACTATGTTTCCGGTCTATACCCAAACTCTGATTACGCACACCAGGCACACATGTCCTACCTCTGTTCTTCTTATCATGCCACAGGTGCTGCACACATTCCACCTTGTGTTGTTTCTTCATACTTTCCACACCACCTTGGACAACCACTATGTGGGCCTTTATAGGGGGGACCTCAGGACGTTTGCATGGGGCCTAAAAGGCCTTTTTCACCATAAATGTCCTGGGGCATCCTGGCCATTCAGTTTCATTCATTTGTTGCAAACGTCCTCAGATGTCCTAATTCAGTTTGATTCAATGGTTGCAAATTGTCCCGGAATGCCATACTCGTCCATCCCATGGTCTGTGCACATGCTGACCACTGTCTAGAGGGATGTCAACACTGTTTCCCACGGTCTGAACACACTTTACATAGTTGAATAGCCCCTTTGAATAGCTTCCAGAATATATATTTTGAGACTGAATTGACCAATAAATTATTGAGAAAAACGCAAAATACTTTTTTGGACACGAGTCTTTGGGATATCAGTGACCCGGGAATTTCGATGACTTCGATGACTGTCAGTGAAATTTAGTGGCCCAAGCACTATCCCAAAGACTTGCATCCAAAAAAGTATTTTGCATTTTTCTCAATAACTTGCTTGTCAATTTAGTCTCAAATTATATATTCTGGAAGCTATTTGAAGGGGCTATCCAACTACGCAACATGTGTTGACACCGTGGGAAACAGTCTGGACACCCCTCCGGACAATGACCAGCACTATGCACAGACATGAGGTGGACAGCCACACTAACCCAAAAGACTCGTGTCCAAAAAAGTATTTTGCATTTTTCTCGATGATTTATTGGTCAATTCAGTCTCAAAATATATATTCTGGAAGCTATTCAAAGGGGCTATCCATCTGTGTAAAGTGTGTTGGGGACATGGGAAACAGTGTTGACACCCCTTCAGACAGTGGCCAGCATTGTGCACAGACAGTTGAGCAGCCTGAGGATTGTCATGGGAAATCAGATTCAATTGCGGCATTATGTTTTGAATGTCTACCCTGAATAATACAAATTTGATTGAATTTGATTGAATTATAGAATCATCCCAGGACATCCCAGGACATCCTAGGACATCCTGGGGATGTCCTGGTGAATGGATCAGTCTTCACCAGGATGTCCAGGACATCCACTAGTAAATACCCCCTTTTAGGCCCATTTGAAGGCCAAATGGCCCCCCCTCTATAGGCCATCATTAGATGGCTGACTAGGCTGCCCTGGCTAGCAGTAAGGGCATGGAACATGTCCCTTAACTTTTGCCAGGTCGTGTCAACCCTTTTCTGGGCTTCCTCAGCCCTTTGCTTGACCATTGCGCTGTACTCGCGCAATTCATGCTCGCTGAGTGTGTTAAGCTCAGCTAGCGATTTATAACCATCCAATGCACCTGGGGGATCAACAGGCCCTAGAGGTACATTGGAAACACCAATCTGGTACAGATTGGGTTGGCCAATGCTGGCATCACCAGCATTGGATTTGGTCATGGAACCATATGCACTTTCACGCATAGAATCAGCTCTTTGCAGAGCTGGTGGAAAATCTGCCACCCTTCTAGGCTCCATGTCTAGAAGGCAGATAGTGGGTGATGTTGAATAACCCGTGCACGCAAATATGCGTGCACAGGTGTGGGAATAAAGCCTATTAAGCTCAAAAAAGTGTAAGGGGTTGGTGTAGGTTCCAACCCCAGTTCTCCTCAATCCTCAGGTCATCAATAAAGTTGAGCTGTATGGAGCTTTAATTATCAATGATGGGGAGGAAAAGGAGTTCTGTTCCTTTTCCCAAATTCCCACATTATTGTATATACATTGTTTATACATGTTTAAATTGAGACAAATATACAATAAAATAATGAATGAAGGGTGGGGTTACCACTCCTTACATTATCCCACCTCTGGCTCTGACACCACCTTTGGTCCGACTCTGGAACATTCCAGGTCCGACCTCAACCTTGACACCTTCCAGACAAGCATGCAATGCCTATGCTCCTGACTCTGGACCTCTGCTCTGGAATCCCATTTGCATCTCCGTCTCCGGAACCTCCAGTCTTAGCTCCGACCTCGGACTTTGACCCCACCTCCGCTTATACCCATTGTATTGTTTAGCTCATTCCATTTAATTACCTTTGCCAATATTCCAGAGTTTAACTTCCAAGTTCGGACTTTCTGGACTTACTTCGGACCTTGCAACTATTGCATTGCTCCATTCAATTCCGCTATTCTCCCTCATTCCTATTTGGGCTGCTGCTTCCTTTCTATTCAGTCAGCTGGCCATTCCCCACTCCCATCCTCCTTCCTTCCTCCTTGGGCCTTGGCCCTTCACTCCTCCTTTGGGAAACACCATTGAGTCAAACCCTTGACCCTCGGTGTTGTTCCTCCTTCCAGCTCCCTTGTCTGCTTTCGGAGTACCCTTGTTCCTTTTGATTCCCGACCCCTCCTTATATACAATGTACATAGTAACTTGTAACCTCAGTCTGAAATCGACTTGATTCCCCCCCAAGAGACTTTCCTTTGCTAGATCCGAAATTAGGGACCCCCAGGACAACCAGCAATGGCACAGTGCTCCACCTGAGTCGCTGAGGCCGAGGTCCTTCCACGCTAAGTCTCCGATTCCACTCCGGAGTCATCCAAATCTGCCTGATCTAACACTGATGACCCCCTCCCATGGGGCATAATGATCGAAGGTCTGACCTACCAAGACGCTGCAACCCTACTACATGTAAGGTCGGTGTAGGTGCCGACCTTGGTGCCTCTTCAGTCCTCAGGTCAGTCGATATCTAGGTTGTATAGAACTTAGTATTCGACGTTGGTGTGGAGAAGAGTAAAGAACCCTTTACCTGACTCCGCACCATACATATGTAAATACAAAAGTACAACAAGGAATAATAAAGGAATAAGTAAATCACTACCCCTTCCTTACACTACACCACCAGCTTTGGTTCTCAAAAATCTTCAGCTTCTCGGTGCACCTGGCAACTGACTTCACATCTGACTGGCTCAGAAACTGGGACTTTGCTGCCATGGCCAAGGACACATCCACCACCCTCGAATGCCTAAAAGCCACCTTGAGCCGCCCAGACACCACCATGGAAGATACCTGGCAGAAAAGGTCCCAGACCAACTAGAATGGCGAGCCATCATCGACTCTGCTCATGTCCGACCAACGAATGTCACCACAATGGGTAAAACAGTGTAAGCGTGTGGTTATAAGCGCCTCACACTCCCGGTCCATCACACAAATATGCTATATTGTTAATGGGGGAGTAAAAGCTGAGGAGCCTTTCCTCCTACCCATGCATCTTATATATGTGTATCTACATGATGTAATGTGGCTTAATATTATACAGGTTGTCTGTCATATCCATACAATCCCGACCTCTGCTCCGGGCTCCCGGAACTCCGAACCTGACTTCCAGAGTCCTACTTCCCTTCTGCCACCTCCTCCTTGCTGACTTCCAAGAGGTTATCCCACCTCTGGCTCCAACACCACCTTCAGTCCGACTCCGGAACATTCCGGGTCTGACCTCATCCTCGACACCTTCCAGACGAGCATGCAACACCTATGTTCCCAACTCCAGACCTCTGCTCCGGAATCCCGTTTGCATCTCCATCTCCGGAACCTCCGGTCTTAGCTCTGACCTCGGACTTAGACCCCACCTCCGCTTATACCCATTGTATTGGTTAGCTCATTCCATTTAATTACGTTTGCCAATATTCCGGAGTTTAACCTCCGAGTTTGGACTTTCCGGACTTACTCCAGACCTTGCAACTATTGCATTGCCCATTTCAATTCCGCTATTCTCCCTCATTCCTATTTGGGCTGCTGCTTCCTTCTATTCAGTCAGCTAGCCATTCCCGACTCCCATCCTCCTTCCTTCCTCCTTGGGCCTTGGCCCTTCATTCCTCCTTTGAGAAACACCATTGAGTCAAACCCTTGACCCTCAGTGTTGTTCCTCTTTCCATCTCCCTTTGTCTCCTTTCGTCCTACCCTTGTTCCTTTTGATTCCGGACCCCTCCTTATATACAATGTACCTAGTAACTTGTAACCTCAGTCCGAAATCAACTTGAATTCCCCCAAGAGACTTTCCCTCTGCTAGATCCGAAATTAGGGACCCCCAGGACAACCAGCGATGGCACAGCGCTCCACCTGAGTCGCTGAGGCCAAGGTCCTTCCACGCTAAGTCTCTGATTCCACTCCAGAGTCATCCGAATCTGCCCGTTCTAACAAATAGCACCGACGCCTGCTGGGGAGGTGTCTGTGATAACCCAGACTTGGAACCTCAATTGTTCATTGTCAGAGAGGCCCGTAGGGGTGCTCCAGACGATGGGTTTCAGAATCGGTGTTTTACAGGCAAGATTTTTGATCTTGTTGAAACACTTCTGGTGTAAAGGGATCCAGAAGAATGGTAAGTAGTTGGTGCATATTGTCTGTAACAGACCTGTATATGCACTAACATTTGGCATGAAGTGGGTGAGATACTCAATGAGTCCCAGGAAGCGTAGTACTTCCTGGTGATCTTCAGGTACTTGCCAGTCATGAAGTTTTGCCATTTTATCAGACTCTGCATGGACTCCATGGTGTCATATCCATACAATCCCGACCTCCGCTCCGGGTTCCCAGAACTCCGAAACTGACTCCAGAGCCCTACTTCCCTTTCCATCACCTTCTCCTTGCCGACTCCCAAGAGGTTATCCCACCTCCGGCTCCAACACCACCTTTGGTCCGACTCCAGAACATTCCAGGTCCGACCTCAACCTCGACACCTTCCAGACAAGCACGCAACACCTATGCTCCTGACTCCGGACCTCCACTCTGGAACCCCGTTCATGTCTCCGTTTCCGGAACCTCTGGTCTTAGCTCCAACCTCGGACTTTGACCCCACCTCCGCTTATACCCATTGTATTGGTTAGCTCATTCCATTTAATCGCCTTTGTGTAAGGTCGGTGTAGGTGCCGACCTTGTATCTCCTCACTCCTCAAGTCCATCAAAGATATGAGCTTGAATAGACTATATTTCAACGAGGTGGGGGGAAGGAGTGAAACTCCATTCATCATACCCCGCATCATTTATATATGTAATTACATGTGTTGTATGTTGTTTATAGTGGGGCATTCCTTACACTCTCCTCCCTTGCGATATTAATATTGCATAAAGCAGTTTGAGTGTTTGGTTTCCCAATAAAATAATTAAAAGAAACAAAGAAATAATAGATGAATGGAGGTGACAAAGGTGGTTAGACCTTTACCATACAAGAACCGAAGGAAATATAAAGAAATAAATAAACACCAGGCCCGTGAAGGCCTGCTCCTCCCTAGACAGTTGTCTAGGAGGTGGTAGAGTCAATGGACCCACAGGCCAGTTAAGGCCACTCCTCCCTGGATCATTGTCAAGGGGGAGAATGCGCAATTTACCCAAAAGAAGGTAAAAAGTCGATGTGGCCCGAAGCGCAGGCGCTTCTATGGCTCAAGACTCAGGATAAGCAGTAGTGTGCTTATCCCTCTCCTCCCTGAATGGGAGAATGCATGAATTACCCATAGGAATGGGTAAAAGGTGTTTGAGGCCCGAAGCGCAGAGCGCTTCTGGCCCAAAATTCCAGATAAATCAACAAGTGCTTGATGGCACTTGGAATAGATCGAGAGACAGTTGCACAGACTGTCTCTAGCGTATCAGAGTGAGGGTGTGTGATGAGGGCTGCATATTTTATGCAGGCCTCAAATTGTCGAAGTGCAACACGCTTTAGCGAGTAGGCATTCAGCATGAGCTGAATGACACTTAGTACCACCCAAAACCGGTCGAAAGGTTGACAGAAAGACTGTCTAGACCCTCTCGGGGGATGGGAGGAAGTAATCAGGGCCAGATATTCAAGTGACCCTAATTTATGGTGAAGCGCGAGGGCGCTTCCAGAAATGGCAGATACTCCTCAGAGACTGAGCAGTGCCGACCTAGCTGAGATTCTGAGAGGTCATTAGCCTCTCAGAATGAGAGGAATGCTGCCAAGCCTGAGCATTGGGAGTGCAAGTTGCACAGACTGTTGCCCAGTCCGCGCCGTCTCCCCATTATGGAGGAGAGAATCAATTACTTGATTCTCTCTTCGGAATGTCTACTGGGCACAAGAACTGCGCTTGCCGGAGCGGCAAGCACAGAGTCATCCTCAGAGGACTTGCTCTCCTCCTGGAACTCCGGGATTGGAAGCTCCTTGAGAGGAGAAGAGCCTATGAGAGAGTCTGGGACGGTTCCAGACTCAAGAGAGAGAGGGAGAGCCTTTTCAGGCTCGGAACTTGTTGAAGCGGGCAGTGCTTCAGTGAACTGATGACCAGCAGCTGAGCTGCCATCAACCTGACCAAAACCCAGCGATGAGACGGGCATAGACACCGTCTCTGTTCGCCCAGAGTGAGAAAGAGTAGGGGTTATAACCCCTACATCCTTAGAAACCGACACCTAAAAACGGTCAACCCAACACGACAACTCAAAAGTGGAGCAGCATTTGGGCAACGCCTTATCAGAGAGATTAAGGACACCCGAATCGGACTTATTTCTTTATTTTCTCACCTTATTTTTGTGTATTTATCTCGACCCCTGCCCTTGGCGCTCTCACAAGCAGCCTACAGTTTGCAGGTTAAATATCCAGAATAAACAACAACAACAACAAGCGCAAGTTGACACTGAGGGCCAACAACCAGAAAAGGCTGGTGAGCCGTCCATCTGAGCTGGAAACGACACAGGATGCGTTTCCTGTATCGTTCCTGTGTGTACAGATGGAGGTAGTTGCACAGGAGCAGTGGTAGGAACCACTGGGTGCTGTGACCCCAAAAAGGTCAAAGCGCGCGGGTGCTCCATGAATCGGCACTCAGCTTGGACTGGTAAGTGATGTTCCCCACTTGAAACCGGTGGGGGAGCGGTCGCAGGAACTGTCTCTGACCTCTCGGAACGAGAGGAACAGGCTGGGACTGGAGATCTGGCAGTTCCAGAGAAAATCAACATGCGGGGCACATCGATGAGCTGGCACTCAGCAGAAGCTGAGCTGCCCTCATTCTGGCATGAAACAGGATGGAAGACAGTTGAGTAAACTGTCTTAGACCTCTCAGAACCAGAGGAGCCAGCCCAGAAAAATACGAAGCGCGGGGCGCTTCAGACAGCGGGCACTCAGCAGATGCTGAGATGTCCTTATTCCAATGTGAAACCAGTTGGAAGATGGTTGAACGGACCATCGTTGACCTCTCGGAGTTGTTGGAGGAACCGTGTGCTATGAGGGTACTCCAACGTGTCATATCCATCCCCGGCCATCGACTTCCATTCCCTCCGATCCCTCCGATCCCTCCGGTCTACCTCCACTCCTTCTTCACTAACCTCGGAGCTCCTGTATTCCGCAATCACCTCAGTACCCCTCGATGGTCACCACCCCCTCTTTTCAATTTATTACCTATGCCTCCCTAAGTACGGAGCCCCGAAGGCTTCCGGACAGCTCCAATGTCCGCTAGCGCACCCCCACCTCCGCTGGGCAATACACTCGCTTGCCCTGCAAAGCCCACCTTCGGGCCTATCCCTCCTTTCTGTTTCTGGGTTATCGCCTACCATTCCGTTAACCCTGTAACCCGACTCATCGGTAATATTCAATCGGCTAATGTCTAACCCCGTTAGCTCCGCTCCGCTCGGCTCTGCCATTTGCGGACCCACCCTCGTTGTAGCTATATATATACTCAACTTGTACATAGGTTACACCTCAGTAATAAAATCGACTAGAGTTTACCCCCTTCAGTTCTGGTTGCCAGTTTAGTAAGTTAGGGCACGGACATGTTACTAGGCACAGCGCTCCTGGTATAAGTCGCTGAGGCCGAAGCCCTCCATCACGGAGACACTCCCTCGTCTCGACCAGGTCTCTGACAGCCCTGAGCTTGACATTTGGGGGAGATCCCGTATTACAGACTGACACTTACAGTGGACTTCAAACAAGACTTGCAGGTGGAGCGGACCTGTAGGAGGAGTGTGGACTCCATGAGCACGGACTCAGAAGGGGGGAAGCCCCTTTGCAGAAGGAGGGACTCAGACCAGACAGGGGGGTACTCTAGTTGATTTCAGACTGAGGTCCCTGAAAGTATTTACAAGGTATAAGTAGGTAAGAGAAATCAAAAGAGGGACCAGTCGGTCTGGTGCAGAAATAAGCGGAAATGAGCGGGGACTTGTCAACTAAACCAAGGACAAGAACCTGGGAAATGGGAGGCAAGGAATGAATAAAGTCTAAGCAGATCAAGTACCAATATTGACAGATTACATGAATGAATAGGAAAGTGCAATAGCACACGGATCAAATGCCAATATTGGGGTGAACATAATAGGCACTTGGCAAGGAATGAATGTTATGTTGCTGAGTGACAAAAATGGCCAGAGGACAAAAGCGGAGGTCAGCGTGCGGCGCCAATACAAGTCCGCAAATAAGCGGGGTCGGTGCGGTGCTGACACAAGTCCATGAACAGAGGTTGATCTGTCAGCACTGTCACAAGGACAGCATGAAGGCCAACAGAGGTACAGAGGGGAGTGGTGTTAGACACTGGTCCGGGGTTGGCACCGAAGGTCGCCGTTGCAGGCTGCTATAGGCCGCGATGGCTGTGATGCCGCAGACAAGGTCCGAGGGTAGGGCATTTGGCCTCAGCGACTCTAAAGGAGTGCTGTGCCCCCTAGCTGTCTCTTGGCCCTCATTTCAGACTTACTGGGGTTGCCTTGTTGGGGTCAGGACTTAGAGGTCGTGGTCAAATCGATATTAGAGCTAAAGTACTATAATGTAGTATACAGGATATATATAGGAGGAAGGAATGAATGGAAGCGGACCCGGGCCAAAGGCCGAAGGGTCCGGAAGCAAAAGGAAACAAAGAGCGGGGTTGGCCGCACAGTGGCCAGCAATGACCGAGGGTCAAAACAAACAACAACAGATAAATAAAAGAAGGAGTGTAGGGCCATGATAGTGGTGATGGTATCGTAGCAGCGCTGGACTCGGAGTTGGGCCGGAGTCGGGCATGGGAATGGTAGCGGCCCTGTAGGGGCCAAGTGGGCAGGGTAGAGGAGTCGTGCTGGGCACGGTGCTGGAGGCGGACTCAAGGTGGGAAGGTTGGTGTGGCTGTGGGGAAGTCGGCCAGGTGCAGGGGAGCCTAGGGGCAAGTGGGGGAGTGAGCAGGGAGTCCTCATGGAGGATAGGGCTGAGGTTGGGGCTCGTGCTCACGCTCGCATAGCGGGAATGGGCTCGGGCGGCATCGGGACGGGCAGGGAACAGGCCAGAATGCACAGCCGTGACAAGTGGGAGTGTTGACCTGACCAGAGGTGTCAAAGTGGCCAGAGGGTGCAGAGATGGGCAGAGGGTGCAGAGTGGGCAGAGGGTGCGGAATGCACGGAAGTGGGGCATGGCTGTGACCACATAGCAGGAAGCGATGAGTGTGGTTCAGATGGAGACAAGGCAGGCATGACTGAATGCTGGGAGCGCCAAGGGCTCAGGAACTGGAGGTAAGGTCGGAATACCGGCAGGGTCTAGGTTCTGATTATTGGCCAAGTCTCATGCAATAAGGCAGGGGGCCAGACATGGGGTTGGGGGCTGGTTAGGATGGGTTTCGGGTTGGCGGATTCGCCTATCAGCATTGGTTCGCCGCTGATGGAGCCCCGGGATTTGTCAGTCATGACACAGACACCCAATGTAAATAACCTGCCCACCCCCTGTTAAAACATGAATAAGTACAATACAATAACAATGAATCCAGCCCCTCTAGAGATCCCAAGGAACCTGGAGGGGAGCATGGTGAAACCGGCACCACCTGGTAGTGCTGTCCAGCATATCAGCACCAAACCATGAGGTCCCCCCCCTACTCACGCTAGGAGGTAGAGGGGCCGCAACAGTAATCCTGCCTCACCCCCAGGCTGTCACAGCCCCGCAAAGTCCCCACCCTTCTACCACTTCTATCATTTAGCAGCGCCGATAGTGGTTCCCGTCTACGGCCCTGTAGTGGTGCCTCCTTCTTTCTCCTGCCACTACTTGAGCTCCTCAGCCATTTGGCCGATACCATTTTATTCTTATTCATTCACTTAACTTACTAGCGGTCGATGTTGTCGCCACTGATCCGCTCCTTATTGACATTTGGTTTATTCCCTTGGTTATTCCTTTATTGACATTTGATTTATTCGTATATTGACATTCTGATCTGCCACCATATTGGCGCCTAGATTGTCAGGCTATCCATTCTGCCTCCCAACTTCGCCGTCCTCTGTCCCATTCATTTCTTCTGTTCCATTTCCCTGGTCCTCATTGTTCTTTTAGTACTTGCCATCCTGCTCCTGTCCTGCACCGGACTGACCGGCCCCTTCTCTGTTCTCCTTTCGTATTTATACTTGTAGTTTACTGTTGATGTACTTCAGTTCGAATATCAACTAGAATTCCCCCCCAAGTACTCTCACCTCAAGTTCACCTCTCAGTTCCATCTCCACTTAAGTCAACGTTGCCGCAAGGTACCTCCTGCCAACTTGAAATACGGGACAGCCTAGAACGCGTGGTGCAACGCTCCAGCCAAGTCGTTGAAGCCGAAGTCCCAACCAACATGATGCCTTGCAATGGAGTAGCTCATTAGCTAAGTGTCCACTCACGCCGCTGTACTCCACTCCGCTTCCCGCGAATACCTCGAATACAGTTTCTGACAGTATATTCGAACTCACTGCACATTCCAATGGCTTCTAGACACTACGTAACTCGTTTGCAGACTCGCGAACCATCCACCTCCACACAGCAACACCAATCTGGTCTCGGGATTCCTGACGACTATGACCTCAACATTGACACACCCTTTGCCAGCTTCACAGCTGACCGTGGAGGCCAATGATCGTTGATGCCTGTTTTTACAAGGTCCCAATCTGAGGCTGAAGTGGAAGGTGATGTCGATGCCACCGCAGTTCCTGAACCTTCCGCACCTTGTCCTCCACCATCTTCGTCAAGGCCGCCACCACCAGTTGACCCAGTTGTCCCGCCTCCTGATGGTCCTGTTGGTAACAACCCTGACCCTGATGATCCTGCTAACGTGCAAGACGAGGCAAGCATCCTGATTCAGTTAACTCGAGCCATTGCAGCTCTCACCCAGTCCAACGTCCCTTGTCAGCTGCCACCTCCGCCACCTCTGCCACCTCCACCTCCGCCACCTGCCTCGATCGACAATTATTGCACGAAGGTGCGTGAGCCTGACCAGTTTGATGGGTTGGACCAAAAGAAACTCCGTACGTTCCTAGTTCAGTGTCAACTAAATTTCCGGGATCGTCCCCAGGCGTTTAGCTCTGACCGTAAGAAGGTTATCTACGCTCAGTCGTTCCTAATGGGCTCCGCGCTCAATTGGTTTGAACCCGATCTCTTGCACGCGCCTGGTGGTTGAGCACCTCCCTGGGAAGACGACTGGGAACGTTTCATTGAGGACTCCGCAAGAACTTTGGTTCACACAATCCTGCCTGCGACGCAGAGCATCAACTAAAAAACTTGGTCATGAAGGACAACCAAAGGATTAGCAAGTACATCGTTGAGTTCAACCGTTACGCTTCACAGTTATGCGGATATGGTGAAGGCGCGCTTCAGTCTCTTTTTTATGATGGGTTGCCTGATCGTCTTAAAGATGAGATCTATTGATCTGGTAGGCCTGATTCATTGTGGGATCTTCGTGATCTTGCGCAAGAGCTTGACACCTGTTACTGGGAACGCCACCAAGACAACGTACAACCTTCCCGCAACAATGCCGCCTCTCCCTCCGCTCCGTCATCCTCTAAGCCTGCCAAGTCTGATGGCAACAAGAACTCTTCGACCTCATCATCTCTTCCTTCCTCCGCCACCGCCTCTGGTAGTAAAGCGCCTAAGGACAAGCCATCCGGCACTAAGTCTACTCCCTTCACCTCCGACCTTTCGACAAAACTCGGTAAAGACGGTAAGCTCACTCCTGAAGAGCATCAACACCGAGTCGACAACAAACTCTGCCTCTTCTGTGGCAAGCCTGGCCACATGGCAAGGGACTGCCGAAAATCATCTTCCAACATGACTAAGGCCTGTCAGGCGATCGCTGAGGTGCCCAACACCGAACTCGATGTCTCTGATGAGGCAAAAAACTAGTCGTCGATCTTTCGAGTCCAGCACTCTTGAATGGTTGTAACAATCGCGAAAGTGCACTTCGAGTGGTTCACCTTAATGCGTCCGCTCTTTCTTCTAACTCTCTCTGTTCCTATCTCTTTTGTGTCTGATTATGGTCGATTTCCATCTTCAAAGGGGTATGCCCCTGGTTCTCATTTGTTTCCTGATTCAAGGGGGAATGTCCCTGGCTCAAAAATATTTCCTCCTTCCACTGTTCCTTTTTCTTCTTCGTCATCGGAATCCGCCTATGTTGCCGCTGCTCTACCTGGAGGGACTTATCCCGCCTTAGTGGACTCCGGCTCATCCGATTGTTTCATAGATAGTAGTTTTGTCAATCAGAACCATCTCGAAACCTACTCTGTTGACCCGCTTCAACTCCGCTTGTTTGATGGCACTAATAACCTTATTACGCAGGCTATCAACCTTCCGCTCCACTTTTCGTCCGGTGTCATCATTCTGTCGACTTTCTATGTCACTCCGCTAGATGGCACGTGTGTTCTGGTACTTGGGCATAACTGGCTCACCCACAACAATCCGTCGATTGACTGGGTATCGAGTAGTATAACCTTCCAAGTGCCGACACAATCCCACCTAGAACCTATAAGCGCTTCTGCTGAACCTCTGGATCCTGATCCGTCAGTAAGCATTCCGTCTGTTGACACACTGCGACCATCTGTTAGCCATGTGCCACCTATTGAGCTTGTCAGCACCGAGGTTTTCACCAAGGCCTGTCGACTTGAAGGCTCGGTAGCGTTTGCCATGAGCACTTCTGTTCTATTCAGTGAGCTGCGTGCTGCAGCTACTAATCCATCTGTCCCTTCCGAGCCAATCGACCTCTCAGCTGTACCAACGGCATACCACGAGTTTGCGGACATCTTCAGCAAGAAGAAAGCCAATACACTTGTGCCACACCATGAGTTTGATGTAAAGATCGAGCTAGAGGAAGGTACACATCCACCACTGGGTACTTTGTACTCTCTCTCTCCTTCTGAACTTGAGGCCCTACGCACTTTCCTCGATGAGCACTTGGCATCGGGATTCATTTGCCTGTCATTCTCCACCCATGCTGCCCCCGTGCTCTTTGTCTGCAAGAAGGATGGTTCTCTCCATCTTTGCGTCGACTTTAGAGGCCTCAACAAGATCACGAAGAAAGACCGCTATCCACTCCCACGAATTTCTGACCTCCTAGACACCCCAAGCTGTGCCCAAGTCTACACAAAGCTCGATCTCCGGCATGCCTACCACTTGGTATGCATTGCCGCTGGGGACGAGTGGAAGACCTCTTTCCACATGCGCTACGGTTCCTATGAGTGGCTTGTAATCCCCTTTGGTCTGTCAAATGCCCCTGCAGCATTTCAGCGGTTCGTGAATTCCGTCTTTGCTGATCTCCTCGATGTGTGTGTGGTAGTTGTCAGGGCACACCCGCCTGACCCGGCTCCACCTGGCCCAACCTGACCCGGTACCCCGCCGGTCCACCCTTCCTTACCTCCTCCCCCTTTCCCTTCTTCCCCCTCATCCTCCCCTCCTCAGTTTCTCCTTATCTTACTTCTCCTTTATTCTCTCTTTATTCTACATGGACGACTTTCTCTGTATCAATGTACAACTGACCCATCTGCAGCACGCCCACCATGTACCCGGCCCGGGCACCTTGGGCGACTTCCCGCTGTGCCCAGCACACGCGCCTGTACCAGATACCCTCGGGATCTCCCACGGAGACACCCGGGTGGTTACGGCTGTGTGCGAGGGTGACGTGGCATCCATCATGTGATCCAAGCCGCATGTATATAAATGAACCTGAAGTGGGAACTGAAGAAGTAGCCTTCTTCTCAACTTTCCACTTCAGGTAAGTAGTACAATATTTCTCCTTTAATAATAATAACAACTTTCCACTTCAGTCTAAGTGGCCAGGGACCACTGTCCCACATCGGGCCTGTCAGTACGCACGCCCGATCCGCCCCCTGCCAGGCTCTCAGTTCCGGACACTATACCCGGACCCCCTCGACCCCGGACGAGTCCCTGACAGTAGTCTACCTTGACAACATTCTTATCTACTCCGCTGACATGGCCTCACATGAGGAACATGTTCGTGAGGTCTTGTGTAGGCTCCGCATTCACTGCTTGTTTGCCAATCCACAGAAGTGTGAGTTCCATACTGATATGATGGAGTACCTCGGGTACATTCTCTTGCCAAATGGATTGTCCATGTCCTCAGAGAAAATTAAGCCATCCAGGATTGGCCTGAGCCACGTAAAGTAAAGGATATCCAATCCTTTCTGGGATTCGCTAACTTCTATTGCCGCTTCATTCATGAGTATTCCGACATTGTGATCCCTCTCACCCACCTCACTCATAAGGGAGTACCCTGGGTATTCTCTGACGACTGTCACTCCGCCTTCCAACACCTCAAGGACGCTTCACCTCCGCTCCTATATTGACGCATTGGGTTCCCGATGCGCCGCTGATCATTGAAACTGACACTTCGGACTATGCGATATCAGGTATTATTTCTATTCATTGTACTGATGAAGAGATACGTCCTGTCGCTTTCCGCTCACGGACGTTGACGGCGCCGGAACTCAACTATGACACACATGACAAGGAGCTCTTAGCCATTTATGAAGCCTTCCATTCCTGGCGTCACTATCTTGAAGGCTCCGCCAACCCCATCAACGTCATCATGGATCACAAGAATCTGGAATACTTCTCCACCACGAAACTCCTCACTCGCCGGCAAGCCTGCTGGTCTGAGTTCCTTTCCCAATTCAACATGATTGTCCGTTTTCGTCCTGGTAGACTCGGTGCCAAGCCTGATGCATTGACTAGACCCTGGGACGTCTATCCCAAAGAGGGGGATAGGGACTATGCCTGCGTCAACCCGCAAAACTTCCGCCTGGTCTTCACCCAGGAACAGCTTGCGTCGTCCCTTCGAGCCACTTGCCTTGCCACCCCTGTTCTCTGCGCAGGCACACTGGTCAACATTGAGGCCATCCATCAGGACATCATCGCTGCCCTTCCTGCCGACCCCGCCATTGCCCAACACCTCACTTCCCTGATTCCCGCAGATTCACACTGGTCACTAGATAATAATGGTTTGCTTAGGTTAGACAACCATATCTATGTGCCAGACGCTAACAATCTCCGTCTGCGGATTTTGAGGTATAAGCATGATCACCCCCTGTCTGGACACTTTGGGCAAAGCCGCACCCTTGACCTAATCCATCGAGAGTACACTTGGCCAGGCATTCGCATGTTTGTCAAAGATTACATCTCTTCCTGTACTGCCTGCACCTGTGCCAAGGTTCCATGCCACCAAGCCCTATGGTCTGTTAAAGCAACTCCCCATCCCTGAACGCCCATGGAACTCTATCTCCATGGACTTCATTGAACAACTTCCATCTTCCACCGGTTTCACTGCCATACTAGTAGTCGTGGATCATCTCTCTAAACAATGCATCTTTATCCCGACCCACGATACTATCATGGCACCCGAACTGGCTAAGTTGTTCCTCCTTCATGTTTTCTCTAAACATGGGGTTCCGGCGCATGTCACTTCCGATAGAGGGTCCGAGTTCGTCTCTCACTTCTTTCGTTCTTTGGGTAAGGCCCTTGACATGCGACTCCATTTCACCTCTGGCTATCACCCCGAAGGCGATGGCCAGATGGAACGCATGAATCAGACACTGGAGCAGTACTTACGCGTTTATTGTAACTATCAACAGGACAACTGGTCTGGGTTGCTCCCTCTCGCCGAGTTCGCCAACAAGGGTTATCACCCAACCATCTCTGTCCATCCCGAACGAGACCTCTCCTCTGCCTGTGCCCAGGAATACTCTGTGGATCTTGATTCCCTGCATCAGTTTCTTTGTGAGGAAATGCGTCAGGCTCAAGAACGTTACCAAGGTCCCACCGATGCTCGCCGAATGACTGCCCTGCTATTTGAAGTCGGTAGCTCAGTTTATGTCAAAGCTAAGTACTTCCGCTCTACTCGACCTTCGAAAAAGCTTTCGGAAAAGAACCTTGGGCCCTTCGAGATCATTGCGCAACCTGGTACACACTCCCGCACCCTCCGACTTCCTGATACCCTGAAATCTGTCCACCTCGTCTTCCATGTCTCTCAGCTTGAACCATCTACCCCAAACACCATTCCCAACTGTGTACAAACTCTGCCGCTGCCGATCAAGGTTGATGGAGAACCTGAGTATGAGATCTCTGAGATTTTAGACTCCAAGGTCGACTGGCACTGCCGCAACTGTAAGCTGCTCTATCTGGTACATTGGCTAGGTTATGAAGGGACAGACGACGAGACTTCCTGGTTACTGGCCACTGAGCTGGGACATGCCTCAGAGTTGGTTACTGATTTCCACTCACACTACCCAGGCAAGCTGGGCCCTGATCATGCTTAGTTTGAAGTGGAAGAGGAATTAATTTAAAAAAAAAAAAATTGGGAAGAAGGATCTAGATTACAATGAGGGCGAACCAACATTGGAAGCCTCCACATCCATGGCCTCGTTCCCAGTGCCGTTATCGCCGCCGTTATCGCCCGCTACTCCCTCCGACTCTCCCTCTGTCCTCTGCTCATCCTTATCCTCATCCTCCTCACTCGAATCCTCTCCACTATCTGCCTCACTCTCAACCACACCCCTCCTCTTCACATTGCCACGTGGCTCCTCACCAACCCGTCCCGCGATCCTTTCCAGGATATCACCAATTCGCTCGATCGCACCACCAACTCGCTCGATCGTGACCCTGACGGCCCTGACATCCTTCCTCAGCCCCCCAAGCCCTTGTATAGGGTCTGACGACCCAACCTGGTGGCGCTTAGGCGTCGTTTCTGCGCCATGCTTGACCAGGTCACACCTCTGCCTCACCCGGGAACATTCCTGGCAGGCCTTGCCAGGACCACGCATGCAGCAGACCTTACGTCTGACACACCGCAAACAAGAGGTCCGCTCTCGACTGGGTACCTCGACCTCAACGACTTGGCGCTAACGAAAGAAACCATCAGTATTGTTCAATTAAAGATGAGTTTTCAAGAAAATGGGCCTACTTACCTTGTTAGGTGCCGAGCCCTTGCCTGATTCCTCTGCGTGCCTCTTCTCTCATCGAGCTCATGCCAACTCCTTCTGGGCTCTGGCCCGTTTCTCTCTTTTCTCCCTCTCAACCCTCCTCCTTTCTCATTCTTCCACCTCCTGCACCTTACGCTCCTCCTCCTCCCTCACCCGTCGATCCTCTTCCTCCTTCTGGGCCTGCAATCAATGCAGGCGTCGTTCATGAGCTTTGGCCATCGCCAGCTCCTCAGAGTCCGACATGCGCTCTTCTAGCGCCATGTCCACCCAGAGAGACAAGTCGAGAGTGTTGGTAGTGTGTGCCAAAGACATTGTGGGAAGTATTGAGAAGTGAGAACGAGAGTGATGAACGAAAATTTTGATTCTGGCCAGTGGAAACAAAATCCCCAGAAGGTCATTGAAGCCAAAGTCCCAACCAACACGATGCCTTGCAACGGAGTAGCTCATTAGCTAAGTGTCCACTCACGCCACCGTACTCCGCTCCGCTTCCCATGAATACCTTGAATACAGTTTCTGACACAGGCCTTGGCCACAGCAGGCAAGAGGGTGAGTACTAAGTGAGCTGTGGTACAAACAAGACAAACTAGACAAAAAACAAAACCAGCCAACCCTGAAAACCCAGTACCCCTCCCCCCAGTGCCATCTCCAACCCAACAAACAAACCCCTGAGACTGAGAGGTGGGAGGAACCCACCACTGCAAACCAGCCACATAAAAATAGGTGCCTTAAACATAAAAGGTGCCAACAGCCACAACACAAAAAACAAATGGAACTGTAAGATGGTAGTATAGTGGTTGTGAGTATCGCCTCACACTCCCAGTCCATCAGAGATATGCTATAATAGGCTGTATAATCAACAGGGGAGTAAAGGCTGTAAAGTCTTAACTTGCCTGCATGCAAGGTTTATATACAGCACATGCAGCCTATGCAGCTTGCAGGGTCTCCAAGTATATACATGAATGTAGTGCTGTGTGCGAAGTTACAAAATGATTATAATAGACTAAGTTACAAGTGATGACAAGAGTAAAGCAAAGTAAAAAGAGTTAGGAGGGGGCACATATGCAGCCTCCCTTCCTTACAGGAACCTAATAATGACCAAAAAGAAAAAAGAAAAACTAGCCATATACCTGAACAACAGATACAAAACAACACACCAAATACTACACTCATATAACCTGGACCACACAAGAGTGGGCGGGGTAGCAATAATCCTAAACAAGGAAATAATAAAATCCACCCCAACCCACACAGAAAACCTAATCCCAGGCAGGGCAATACTAACAGACCTAAAATGGACACCAGACAACCAACTAAGCATCCTAGTGGTGTATGTGCCAAACATAACCCACTCCAGCTGAGAAAATGCGGAATTCTGGGAAAATATAAACCACCTCACAACCAACAAAGAGATCAACATTATGATAGGGGACTTTAACATGGTAGAAAATGCACTAGACAGACTCCCCCAACACCCAGATGCAGACATTGCAATCAAGGCCTTACAAAAAATAACAAACACCCATCAACTGAGCGATGGATGGAGAATAACAAACCTGCCACCAACCCCGAATTTCACATTTGGACATTCCACTGCAAACTTGTCAGGGCAATAGCCCTGAACCCCGAGCCATATGTAATTACAATGTACATATAGTCACGTGGGTAAGCGGTAACTTCCGGTTAACTGCTTACACACACCGTAATATACACACCATTGTATCACTTACGGCCTCATGTGCTGAGCAATCCCACTGAGACCTCACACTTTTTTAAGTGTAAGAGGTGTGTTTTACAACACAACCCACAAAAACTATCACATCGCAATAACAACTTGACTCGGTAGCACCCATGGCGCCAAAACATGCCTGCAAGGGCAAGGTCGCTTCTGCAGCGATGAGAAGAACAAGCGGTTTATAAAGAAACCGCAATCTCCCATTATGGGAGATTCAAAGCAACAGCTGTTGTCAGATGACGACAAGGATCAACATGATCCAGAAAGAACAACCACCTCAGGGCTGGTCCCTGAAGGTTTTAAAAACTTATGTGGAGTAAGTGCAGGGCCCAATACCCCTAGAACTTCACATCACATTGATCTCACCCAAGCTGGGGAAGATCTCTCACCTCCAGAGGAGGTGATTGACTTGTGTGATAAACACATAAGCACCAAACAATCAGCCTGAAAAGCTGATTGGATACAGTTGCAGGAAACTCCAGGGCCCCACTATCCCCCGGAGTCTTCCCCCATTTCCCCAAGTCAAGCCCCAAAGGCAGACAAAGGGAAACAGAGGGAAGAACCTCTGCATTGGCTATCCAAAAAACTACTGGACTTGTTCCAGGTCCCATCCAAATGAAGGACGGGAAATGAAGAACAACTTCTTCTCAGGCTAAAGGCCCGAGAAGGCACAAAGAAATGCCCTGAGAGCAGGATCTCTCAGAGTGCAGAAGCTCAAAACGAACTTCCGCTGTTTACACTACCCCATGCCATGCCAGACAAGGCAAGGTCACCAACCTTGGAGGAGGTCTCTGAGATCATGAAGAGAAGGTGAACCAAAATGAGGGAGTTCGCTGAGGAAGCCTTATGGAAAAGTAAGGAAAAACCAGCAAACAGACCCCTCCATGAAAAGGAAACGCCCTCCACAACAGCCTCGCCTAAACAAAGCGAGCGTGGAGTCATTACTCCAAGAACCCCTTCTGGAACCCCCAGAAGCGGCAATGTTAACTGGGGAGAGTCACTACTCACCCAGCCAAACTTCCTCCTGGAAAACCAGGAATTGCACATAATAAATGTGATAAACTCGATCCAAAAAAAGATCAAGGAAACAAGCCATAATAGCATGGCTCATCTAGACATAACTCTAGAAAGAATGGCCAACACAATCGATGTGTTGACTGATAAAATCAGCAAGCAAACTGACTTGCTGAAGGAAATAAACTTCTCATGAAATAGTGAGGAAACAAAAAAATACCCCTGGGCCATGGGCCAGGATAAAACCAGAACTCGTGAAAAATTCACGAAAAGAACAACCAGTGAAAGTACACTGGAGTATCATCAGCGACTTGACAGAGATGCAAAAGAGATCCTTCTCCCAAGGATAGGAGAAGATGATGCCGAAAGGAGGCACCGTTCAGAAATCAGGAGGAGAATCGGCACATACCAAAGGTTTGGCCAAACCTCCACCTTCGATGAGCCTCTCGAACAGAGAGGTAACACAATCACACACTCTCAAAACAATGAGAGAATTCTGATACAACTTCAGGCGAAATCACCTGAAACAAAGGAAACGCTGCGAGAGAGACTCCCTCCAGCGAAAACCCCTCCAAAGGAGATATCTCCATTGGATAGCGACCCTGCAAAGGCAGGGGAGCAAGAAGAGTACCTGGAAAAATGGTATGAAAAGGCCATAAGAATGGCCGAAGTGAGAATACTCACTCCCTACCCAGAGGGAGTGAAGCCAGAAGCTCTAAAGAATGGGCTGGCTTTCCCTGACAAGAAATGGTCAGGGGAGAATGACATGGAGTCGTTCTGGCAGTGGTTCACAGAACTACTGGGATTCCTTGCCTCGCAAGGATGCAAAGGTGTCGAGGGACGACTCCCAGGTCCCCATGACCCTCCCCTATGGTCCACAGCCTGTGGTGTAACCAGCCCTATCCAGGGCACAACCTACTGTGGGTAAGAAGATGAGATGGAAGCTAACTTCTCATCTTCCCACAGTGGCCACCATATCAGGAAAACTTCCGGGGATACCCAGAAGTCACATGAAGGGGTAGGAACCGGGCCCGGAGCATGTGGCACGCTGTCAGGGCATACACCCTGACCTAGCCCATACCGCATCCACACCCGCACTCGCACCCGCACCCGTGACTGCACCCAGCTGTTGCACTCCCCGCGCGCGCCCTGTGCCGGATGCTCAGTGCGGCCGGATGGCCCGGACCTCGGGTCTCGGGTCTCATGTGACTTCTGGATATCTCCGGAAGTTTTCGATGTATTGTGGCCACTGTGGGAAGATGAGAAGTTAACTTCCTTCTCATCTCTGACCCACAGTAGGCAAGTTGTATATACTTGCCTCTCTTTTATATATCATCTCTGACCCACAGTAGGTTGTGCCCTGGACAGGGCTGGTTACACCTAGGACTGTGGACCATAGGGGAGGGTCATGGGGACCCGGGAGTCGTCCCCTGACACACGCAGAGCGTGTGGGAAGTGCAGCAGGTGGAAGCGGGTCCGGATGCGGGTCCGGGTCCGGGCTAGTCAGGGTGTGTGCCCTGACAAAAGGTCCCCAATTCGATGAAGTCCATCTGGACTGCTTGATTCATGGATTAGGGGGACCTACATTCGACCTCAGAATAAGACTCTGAGATGAAACTCTCCTCAGAGGAGACGAGGGCATGTTCCTCGAAGTTCTCAACATACTGATGAGAACTTTCATCAAAGCCTCTGCTGTGTTGAACGCGACAAAGAAATACCGCAATGTTAATACGAAGTGGAAAAAGACCTAAAACAGTTCTACTTAGAACTGTCTAAAGCAGCGTCCCAGATGGTGATGCCACCAGACCAGGCATCCTTCAATGCCAGGTTTCTAAACAACATTCCCCTTGAATGGAAGAGGGAAATGATCATTCATGACAGAATCAGAGTGGACTTCTCCTCAAATGAGGAGATGTTAAAAGCAATATCTCATGTAGACGAGATAATCGACAGGCTGAAGGTGTCTTCAGCCTACAAATTGGGATATTACACCTGAACAACCACCACGGAAACCACAAGCTGCGGTAGAGCTCTCCCATCAGGAAAGAAGGCTGAAGAGCCCAAACCCAGATGGAAAGAGGATATATCCTCGAAAAATTCGAGGAAAACTGACCAAAAGTCAGTCCCAATTTGCAGCAAATGCGGCAAAATAGGGCAAACAAAAGATTACCCTAAACATCATGCTATGAGCGATGAAAAGCCAAGGCACATAGCTGCCATGGAAATCATGATTGCATCAGAAGAAGAGTTGGAATACTCATCAGACGAAAAACCAGAGAACAACTCTGGTGACTCCAGAGCATCAAGCTTCGAAGTAGAGGACCCATACAAGGGACCTCAATACTCACCCAATTCAGAGGGTGAGGAAGTTAACATTGGGACCATAAGGATGGGCCCAATGTCAGTCGTTGACCATGACAACATAAATTACAAAATCAAACTGGCCATGGTGCACCAGTTAGAAAACATGGCAGACGAGAGAGTCACCGAAGCCTTGGTGGAAGCACCAAGAAAAGATGCCTTGGGGAAATACACCAAAGTACCCAAGGAAGACAAGGAGAAAGGGAAGAAGGACCAAAAGTCCATCGAAACCAAGACCCCCTTGTTTGATGCAAAATTCTCAAAAGATGTGGGAAAATATCCCACAAACAGACTGCTCTCAACAAAGAGAATGCTGACAGCTCACATAAAAATAGCAGGCATAAAAGCCTATGTGCTATTTGACAGTGGGGCTGAAATGGATGCAATATCGCCGGACTTTGTCTGTGCAGTCCACATCCCAATCCTCCAACTCCAAATGGGGACAAAAGGAACAAGATCACAGATCTTGTTCAGAACAAATGTGGACATTGAGATCAATGGCCATGTAGAAAAACACTATTTCGATGTGATTAACATCGACAGATACGACACCATATTTGGTGCCCCCTGGTTAAATGAAAACCAGGTAAGCTTAGACTTCCGGTCTCATAAAGTGAGAACAGTGAACAAGGGTAACATAGACACCCTTGGAGTCAGTGAAGACTGTGTGACGAGATCACATGGGTGGAAAACTTGAGCAAGGGCTCAAGAACAGCCAAAAAAGAAGCCTCCCTGACAGGGAGGCAAGACAAAAACACACCTCAGGGTAATCGGCAGAAAGTACCCTAAAGGTGTTGGAATTTGCACATGGTCTTTTAGGGAAACCTAAAAGTTGGACATACTGGGAATCGAACTCCAGTCCTCTGGATTGCGAACTCAGTGTGCACAGCCATTACACCATATGCCCTGTTAGGCTGAGGTGGTTATTTCAACAGAAGGTTGGCCCAATCCTAGTCCAGAAGGACTAGAACTCCCAGATGTACCACATCTGGAAGGTCTCTCCATGAACAGCCCCGAGTTCGAAATACTCAGGGAGTGGTGGAGAGAGAAATTCGAAACCGTAATGGTGCCAGCACCATTAGAAATGCCTCCCTTGAGGGAGGTGAACCATCGAATCCCATTAAAGGATCCAAACAAGAAATTTCGGGAAAACACCCCAAGATCTCCTGCAGCACTGCAGGAAGCACTAGCGACCAAAATAGATCGCTACGTGAAAGCAGGATGGTGGTATCCCGCAAGCAGCAAGCGAGCATGCCTGCTGCTGTGCATCTGCAAAGCAGATGGATCTTTGCACATGGTAATCAATGCAAGAAATCATAATTCAAATGTTATAGGAATGGAGTCTCTCGTGACCGTGTCGACTGAACGTCCACCATGGTGGGCCCTCCTTCTCCATATCCTCCCTTCTCTTTGTTACCTTCTCCCCGTTACCCCCCTTTCTTACACGTTCACTCTGCGCTAAGCTTTCCCTTATCGGGTTTTGGTGCTGGCCGGAATATTTATTCTATTTCGCGAGATTTCTTGCGATCATTTCTTATTCAATAGTTAGCATCACGTTTATGTACGGCAACAGCCGAAAAGACGGAACCTAATGAATAACACACCATCCTCTTCTGTGCAACAACTGTAAACCTCCTTGTGCCAACACTGTATCGTCTGTGTAAGATTGTGTATGTCTCGGTCACCGTCTATATGGGTCATCCCTGCTGAGGTTGACGACTCTAGCCACGGATCATCGAGTTCGCGCGTGACTCAACTCAGGTATGCGCAATCACCTTTTGTTACGACTCACGTCGTTCACCCAGGTACTGGGCTAACATCTGTCTCACCTTACGGTGAGCATCTGGTTAATTCTACAGACGGATGGGTATTCGATACAAGCCCGTTCCCTTTGTCGCCGGTACGCTCTCGCGAGCGCCAAGTAGCCATCGAACCCACCACGTGTCGTTCGACCTATGATCGACTAACCCCTCCGTCACCGGTACGCTCTTACGAGCGCCAAGTACCCGTTGACACATATATAGACCGTCTGCCAGATGAACGGTCTCATACCTCGTTGCCGGTACGCCCATCTGGGTGCCAAGTATCCGTCAACCCAGCCTCTGGCAGCTCCCTCAAGGAGCTAGAACATCACTCGTTGCCGGTACACCCAATTGGGTGCCAAGTACCCATCAACCTATTCTCAGGAAGCTCCCTCAAGGAGTCGTTATCTCACTCGCTACCAGTACGCTCCCTCGAGCGCCAAGTACCCGCTAGCCCTATGTCCTCGACTAGTCCCGCTCTGGACATTCTCTCAACCTGTGATCCTATACACCCACATACGGTATGCTCACGTAACGAGCGCCAAGTATCCGTCATAACAGACTCCCATTCACTGCAAGGCCTCAGCTTTCTGTCAAAAGCTCCACGGCCATCGGACAATTCTAATTACACGACTAAACCGCCCTACATACATGAGGTGGACGATTCTAAGTCGTCTATAAGGACGGAAAGAAATGGTTTGCCCTTAACCCATTTCTTTAACATCAAACACAATTCTTGATGTCACACCAATACCAGACATGCGACTAATCCAAGAATCAGTTGCCAGAGCAACATACTGATTCAAGATCGATATGGTGGACGTTGTAGGTGGGATAACCTACTATACTGTCATATCCATCCCCGGCCATCGACTTCCGGTCCCTCCGATCCCTCCGGTCTAACTCTGCTCCTTCCTCACTAACCTCAGAGCTCCCATATTCCGCAATCCTCTCGGTACCCCTCGATGGTCACCACCCCCTCATTTCAATTTATTACCTACGCCTCCCTAAGTACGGAGCCCCGAAGACTTCCGGACAGCTCCGACATCCGCTAGCGCACTCCCGCCTCCGCTGGGCAATACACTCGCCTGCCCTGCAGAGCCCACCTTCGGGCCTATCCCTCCTTTCCATTTCTGGGTTATCGCCTGCCTTTCCGCTAACCCCGCGACCCGACTTGTTGGTAATATTCAGTCAGCTAATGTTTAACCCCGTTAGCTCCGCTCCATTCGGCTCCGCCAATTGCGGACCTGTCTTCGCTGTAACTGTCATATCCATCCCCGGCCATCGACTTCCGGTCCCTCCGATTCCTCCGTTCCAACTCCGCTCCTCCCTCACTAACCTCGGGGCCCCCGTTATTCCGCAATCCTCTTGGTACCCCTCGATGGTCACCACCCCCCCATTCCAATTTATTACCTACGCCTCCCTAAGTACGGAGCCCTGAAGACTTCCGGACAGCTCCGACGTCCGCTAGCGCACCCCCGCCTCCGCTGAGCAATACACTCACCTGCCCTGCAGAGTCCACCTTCGGGCTTATCCCTCCTTTCCATTTCTGGGTTATCGCCTGCCTTTCCGCTAACCCCGTGAACCGACTCGTCGGTAATATTCAGTCGGCTAATGGTTAAACCCCGTTAGCTCCGCTCCGTTCAGCTCCGCCAATTGCGGAACCGTCTCCGCTGTAACCATATATATATCCCACTTGTACATAGGTTACGCCCCAGTAGAAAAATCAACTAGAGTTCCCCCCTAGGTTCTAATTGCCAGTCAGTAAGTTAGGGCACGGACGTGTCACTAGGCACAGCGCTCCTGGCAGAAGTCGCTGAGGCCGAAGCCCTCTGTTACGGAGACATTCTTTCGTCTCAAGTCTGGTCTCTGACAGTAACCATATATATATCCAACTTGTACATAGGTTACACTCCAGTAATAAAATCAACTAGAGTTACCCCCCTTCAGTTCTGATTGCCAGTCAGTAAGTTGGGGCACGGACGTGTCACTAGGCACAGCGCTCTTGGCATAAGTCGCTGAGGCCAAAGCCCTCCGTCATGGAGACTCTCCCTCATCTCGAATCTGGTCTCTGACATATACCTTACACTGCCAGTATTTTCGTGGTTTATGTTCCTTAAGGATTTCCCATATGTGATGATTACCTACCAATGCCAATGGTGCATAAAAACATTTTATTTCATTTTATTATGGAGTACAATTGCGCATAACATGCTGGTACTGAATTGGTCCAGCCCAAAAACTACGCTTGGTGCTACTGGCCGCCGAAAGACGATGAAGGGCTCAGAAAATAGAGAAAAATCATAAATATGGATTCCCCGAATTTCATCCAGATTGACACAGCTGTTGTGGAACAATGGTGGTGATGATTTCTCATCTTACCACAAGGTTCTGCACAATGTTGAAAGGCATGCGAGGGTGGTGTGTCATATCCATACAATCCCGACCTCCGCTCCAGGCTCCCGGAACTCCGAACCTGACTTCCAGAGTCCTACTTCCCTTCTGCCACCTCCTCCTTGCCAACTTCCAAGAGGTTATCCCACCTCCGGCTCCAACACCACCTTCGGTCCGACTCCGGAACATTCCGGGCCCGACCTCATCCTTGACACCTTCCAGATGAGCATGCAACACCTATGCTCCCGACTCCGGACCTCCGCTCCGGAATCCCGTTCATGTCTCCATCTCCGGAACCTCCGGTCTTAGCTCCGACCTCGGACTTTGACCCCACCTCCGCTTATACCCATTGTATTGGTTAGCTCATTCCATTTAATTATGTTTGCCAATATTCCGGAGTTTAACCTCCGAGTTCGGACTTTCCGGACTTACTCCGGACCTTGCAACTATTGCATTGTCCATTTCAATTCCGCTATTCTCCCTCATTCCTATTTGGGCTGCTGCTTCCTTCTATTCAGTCAGCTAGCCATTCCCGACTCCCATCCTCCTTCCTTCCTCCTTGGGCCTTGGCCCTTCATTCTTCCTTTGAGAAACACCATTGAGTCAAACCCTTGACCCTCGGTGTTGTTCCTCTTTCCATCTCCCTTTGTCTCCTTTTGTCCTACCCTTGTTCCTTTTGATTCCGGACCCCTCCTTATATACAATGTACCTAGTAACTTGTAACCTCAGTCCGAAATCGACTTGAATTCCCCCAAGAGACTTTCCCTCTGCTAGATCCGAAATTAGGGACCCCCAGGACAACCAGCAATGGCACAGCACTCCACCTGAGTCGCTGAGGCCGAGGTCCTTCCATGCTAAGTCTCCGATTCCACTCCGGAGTCATCCGAATCCGCCCGTTCTAACATGGTGGTGTCAAAAGTCCCATGTGGTGGAGCTGAGATCTGTACTTCAGGAGATCGCAAAACTGGTTTTTGGCCCAAAATGGAAATCACAAGCCGTACCGAAGTAAACAGACGGCCAAAATGCACTCTGGAGTACTCAGAAAAATTCAGAAAAATCACAAAGGATGCATATGAAGATCCAATTGACATGGGGACTCTCACAGACACTTTCCGGGACGTCTAACCCTGTGCACGGGCCAAATTTCACGATTCTCATGCCCACCACTCAGTCAAATCTCAACCATTTGGGACAAATTTGGTATCGGGAGAAAGCTACGAACCTGGGAAATCGAATGGAGAGGTCAGGAAGAGATGCTTCGGGTAGGAAGAGACAGATGAGTGTGGTGTGATGGTGGAAATTGGTGGAGGATGGCAATTATTAGCCGATATGGCCCACTTATCACTCCTGTCTTTCTTTTATTGAACTTCCACGTCAGCCGTTAGACTTATCGGCCATACTTAACAGTCCACATGGTGTCCGTAACAACAATCTTTCATTTTATATTTTCTTTTCATTTGTTTTTCCACATTATTGCTGTTCCATGTGTTTAAAAGCTCTGTACACATAGGAATGGAAAAGTGACCTCCCTTGTGACTACAAAGAGACTGTAGCGCTGAGAGATCCAAGTAAGAGAAAGAAATTCTAAGCTTGACTCCTTGAGTATTATAAGGAATCCCTGACAATTGTCAAGATGGACCAGGGGTACATAATTCTTAATGAGTTTTTGTGATTATTTTTGTTTTGTTAGCACCCGGACCGAACCTAGGACAAGCTTAAGACATCCCAGACTCCCTCCCCACAAATTTGCTTGCATTTAGGGGGTTAGATCTCTAGCCTGCTTGCAATGTGTATGAACAAATACGTGTGGATCCAGACGACATCCATAGGATGACGTTCTCTACACCCCACAGGATGTACAACTCAAACATGGTGCAGCAAGGAAACTGCAACGCTTGGTGTACTTTCCAGTGCATGTTGACCTGGGAACTATGAGGAGAAGTAGGCAGATGCCTATACATCTGGTTCAATGACATCTTCACCAGCACAAGCTTGGTGGAGAACCACAATAAAACATTATTGTGGTTGTTTACTCGCCTCAAGGGGGCAAAGTTCTATATAAGCTGGAAGAAATTCCAGCTGTTCGCTCCAATCCTAGACATTCTAGGAAGCTGCATGGATGAACAAGGCATCCATGCTCAAGCGGACAAAATGGAGAAAATCTGCAACTGGCGAGAGCCAGTAGACCACACAGGAGTCCTACGATTCCTGGGAATGGTAGAATATCTATCGATATTCATGCCAAACATCAGTGGCTACACAGGGCCACTGTGTCAGGGGACGACTCCCGGGTCCCCATGACCCTCCCCTATGGCCCACAGCCTCAGGTCTGGCCAGCCCTATCCAGGGCACAATCTACTGTGGGTAAGAAGATGAATAGATAAAGGCAATGTAGAATACACTTGCCTACTGTGGGTAAGGAGATGAGAAGGAAGCTAACTTCTCATCTTCCCACAGTGGCCACAATATCAGCAAAACTTCCGGGGATACCCAGAAGTCACATGAAGGGGTAGGAACCGGGCCCGGAGCATGCGGCACACGGAGCGTGCGTGCATGCGGGAAGCGCGGCAGGTGGAAGCGGGTCCGGACGCGGGTCCGGGTCCGGGCTAGTCAGGGTGTGTGCCCTGACACACTGCAAACAATCTGCTCCAACAAGCAGACATTCAGGTGGACACCACTCCACCAGAAATGCTTTGACGAGATTAAACGTCTCACATGCAGGGCTCCGATTCTGAAGCCCATCCAGTGGAATCCACCAGAAAACCTCTCAGAAGAAGAGAGGAGTAAACTCCATGTCTGGGTCATAACAGATGCATGCCCAGCAGGCATGGGTGCACTAATTGGACAAGGAAAAAAGTGGCAGACCTGCTGCCCTGCCGCATTCATGTCCAAGAAGTTTACCAACACACAACGTAGGTACTTCACCTACAAGCTCGAGGCACTTGGCATCCTCAAGGCACTCATGAGATGGCAAGACGATCTCATGGGAGGCCATGAATTCACAGTAATCATGGATCACAAAGCCTTGGAATATTTCAAAGCGAAAAATCACAACTCAGGTAGACACCTGAGATGGCAAGCCTTTTTCACAAGCTTCAATTGCAAAATAAAATATGTGGAAGGCCACAAGAACAAAGTGGCAGACACACTTTCATGGTACTATGACTCGTCAACAGATGAGGATCTGCATTTCAATGACTACATGTCAGTGGATATCCATCTGGATAAAAATGCAGAAGACATCATCCCCAACAGAGTCAAGGAATATGAAGAACTGCTGCTAAGCAGTACTCTGAGTAAAAACTCAGAGGAAAAGAGACTTGCAGCAATACATGTGAGAAATACCCTAGAGGAAGCTCTAGGGGGGAGCGACAACCTAGAGGAAACTCTAGGGGGGAGTGCCCAAAACCTGGAAGAAATTATAATTCCAGAAGAGAACCTTCGAAAACAATTCGAAGGAAAAGACCTCATTGAGGCAATAAAATCTGGATACATGCAAAGCCAGATCCACTGGGAAATCCTGGGAACTTCAAAAACTTCTCCATAAAAGATGGGCTGATAACCCAACTTGGAGAAGGAGAGACAACCCAAATAGTAGTCCTGAAAGGAAACTACAAAAGGAAGTCCATTTGAGGAATAATCCTCGAAAACATCCATGAAACACTTGGACACCTAGGGTCCAAGAAAACAGTGGAAACCCTCCGTCAATATTTCTGGTGGAAGTTGATGAGGAAGGACACCCACAAGTTCTGCAGGTCTTGCAGAACTTGTCAGACAACAAAGAAAAGCACCAGGAGAAATCCCGGACTGCTTCACCCACTCCCGACCCTGGAAACACTGTGGTTGTCAATAGCCATGGACTTCACAGGTCCATTCCCAACAGGCTTGGGATATGATTACCTCTGGGTAATCATCTGCAGGTTGATGTCCAACGTCCACCTGATTCCGATAAAAACAACAACAAACGCATTGGAACTAGCATTTGTATTCCTTCGTGAAGTTGTAAGACTTCATGGTCTACCACACTCAATCGTATCAGATCAAGACTCAAAATTCATGTCAAAATTTTGGCACAAACTACACCAAATACTCGGTGTGCAGTTGAAATTCACAACTGCATTCCATCTGCAAGGTGATGGCCAAGCGGAAAGAATGATACAAAAAGTAGTTGTTAGACACTGGTCCAGGGTCGGCACCGAAGGTCGCCGTTGCAGGCCACTATAGGCCGTGATGGCCGTGATGCCGCAAACAAGGCCCGAGGGTAGGGCATTTGGCCTCAGCGACTCTAAAGGAGCGCTGTGCCCCCTAGCTGTCTCTTGGCCCTCATTTCAGACTTACTGGGGTTGCCTTGCTGGGGTCAGGACTTGGGGAGTCATGGTCAAATTGATATTAGAGCTAAGGTACAATAAAGTATCATACAGGATATATATAGGGAGAAAGAATGAATGGAAGCGGACCCGGGCCGAAGGCTGAAGGGTCCGGAAGCAAACATGAATAAGGAGCGGGGTTGGCCGCATAGCGACCGGCAATGACCGAGGGTCAAAACAAACAATAACAGATAAATAAAGGAAGGAGCGTAGGGCCGCGATAGCGGCGATGGTATCATAGCAGCGCTGGACTCGGAGTTGGGCCGGAGTCAGGTGCGGGAATGGTAGCGGCCCTGTAGGGGCCAAGTGGGCAGGGTAGAGGAGTCGCACTGGGCACAGTGCCGGAGGCAGACTCAGGGCGGGAAGGTTGGTGTGGCTGTGGGGGAGTCGGCCAGGTGCAGGGGAGCCTAGGGGCAAGCAGGGGAGTGAGCAGGGAGTCCTCAGGGAGGATAGGGCTGAGGTCGGGGCTCGCGCTCATGCTCACATAGCAGGAATGGGCTCAGGTGGCATCGGGATGGGCAGCTAACAGGCCAGAATGCACGGCCATGACAGTAGTACAGATACTATGTGCGATGGTCAGACCAGATCAATGTGACTGGGCAGCGAAGCTGTCGATGGCAGAATTCACAATCAATGTGAGCTCAAACGCATTGACAGGATTTGCCCCATTTGAATTAATCTATGGCCACATGCCAAAGATGTGCCTAACAGCACCACCCTCGGACTACCTGGGAGTGAACGACTTCACCCAAAAGGCGAAGGAAAACCTCATGGCAGCACATGACGTGATAATACACAATCGCACTGCCCAAACAATCCAGGTGAATAAGAAAAGACACCCGGACCCACCTTTGAGAAAAGGCAAGCTCACATACTTATCCATGGATAAGTTGAACCTACCCAAAGGAAGGGCAGGCAAACTAAAGCCCCTGTATATAGGGCCTCATGAAATTTCCAGAGATGTCAAACTACGTCCTCAAGTTGCCACCACAACTTGAACAACGTGGAGTCCACCCAAGATTCCATGTATCTCAGCTCATGCCTCATGAGCTGAATGACCAAGAAATCTTCCCAAATAGGGAAGTAAAGATATTTTACGATTTCAGGGAAGACCCCAATCATGAAGCAGTGTCAGGGCACACCTGCCTGACCCGGGTCCACCCGGACCCACCTGGCCATACCTCACCCACTGCCCCGCTGCCCCGCTGCCCATCCCTCTCCTTCCTCCCTCCTCCCTCTTCCCTTCTTTCTTTTCTCTCTTTCTTCTCTTTTCTTTATTTCATTCTTCTCCTGTTTATTCCTTCTATCTACATGGACCACTTTCCTTTGTATCAATGTACTATTGACCCATCCGGCCCAGACACCCCGGACAGCTTCCTGCTGTGCCCAGCACACACACATGCAGCAGATGCTCTTGGGATCCCCCATGGGGACACCCAGATGGCTGCAGCTGTCTCCGAGGATGGTGTGGCACTCGTCATGTGACTCAAGCCGCATGTACATAAATGTACCTGAAGTGGGAACTGAAGAAGTAACCTTCTTCTCACCTTTTCCACTTCAGTCTGAGTGGCCAGGGACTGCCATCCCTTTCCGGACCCGCCAGTACACATGCCTGGTTTACACCCCGCAAGGGCCCCTCTGCCAGGCGCTACATCCGGACCCCCTCTACCCTGGATGCGTCCCTGACAGCAGAAGAAGGTTTCAACTTCGTCTCCCCCACCTCCCCCATCTCCCCTGCCTCCCCAGCCATGGTGTCAGAAGAGCAGTATGAAGAGCTGCTGGCTCGCTTCCAAGAGCTCCAAGCCATCGTGGAGAGCCAGGCCCGCAACCATCCCCCACCCACACCTGCACCAGCACCTGCCCCTGTGCCTACCCCTGCACCTGCACCCAGACCCAGACCCAAACCACCCAAGGTCACCCCCCCCCACTCCCATCTCAGGAGCCAGTGAGGACCTTGACCGTTTTAAGGCCAAGCACGGGATTTATTTCCACATTCACGCAGCTGAGTTCCCCACCGCCCTCTCCCAAATCCTTTTCATGTTGTCTTACATGAAAGGAGGACCTGCAGGGACATGGGCCATGCAACGCATGATCACGCTGCTGACGGCTGGCTCCCCCTCCCTCACCATGGACGAGTTCAACACAGAACTCGATGCCATGTTCCAGGACCCGAACTGGGAGGCCACAGCCAGACAGAAGCTGGCAGCCATCTGCCAGGGAAGCGATTCTGTGGACAAAGTAATCCAAGAGTTCGAGATATTGGGACCCACCTGGAGGTTGGGCGACATAGGACTGGTCGACCGTTTCGAGCAGGCGATCAACTCCCGCCTCTGGGAGAGCATATACCAGCTCCATCCCATGCCCACTACTTGGGCCAAGTGGAAGTGCGAAGCCACGCTCCTGGACAACCAGTGGCGATGATTCCAAGCCACCCAACCACACACGTTCCCACCCAAACCCACGCTCCTGCCAACTCGACCCCCATCGATCGTGACCCCACCTCATGCACGACCCACACCCAGGCCTCCATGACTTGCACCAGTGCCTCCACCCTCCACCCCAGCAGCCTGCCCCAAGACAGGGACAGGCCCACAACTGATGGACCTCGACTGCTCAAAAGCTGACCAGAGATGGTGCTACAACTGTAACACCCAGGGGCACATCCTACAAGACTGCCCGCACCCCAAAGTCCACTGGGTGCGACGTCTCCACCCTGAGGACCTTCGAGCGTTGATGGAAGGGCTGAAAGGCAGCTGATGGAGGAGCCAGAGACGGAAGGAACAGAGCTGGAGACAGAGGTTCAGGGGGATTTTCAGGAAGGTGACCGGTGAGGGATGTGTCCTGGCCACCTGTAGAAGATAGCTCATGTAAATACCACAGTGCGCATGAGTCGACACCAATGCCAAAACTTCACCGAGTTATTGCAAAGAAGAGGAGAAAAAATGCATCCTCAGCCCGTGAGAGTAAGGGAACCATAGAGGCAATACCCAAAGTGGCAGTATCCCTGCCTGCCATCTATGTCCTCTCCAAGCAATCCCCCAGATCCCTCAACCTTATGGTGAAACTAACTGCCCTGACCTCCCTCGTGTCAGTGTCTGTATCAGCCCTCCTAGATTCAGGAGCCACCAGGAACTTCGTGAGCCCTGAGTTTGTCTGGAAGCACAAGCTCAAGACAACCCCTCTCCCACAGCCCGTTCCTGTCCATAACATCAATGGAACCCCAAACGAGAATGGAGCCATAACTGAAGAGCTGGAAGCCCTCCTGACTTTCAGGCAGCACACAGAGCATGCCCGCTTCGCAGTTTCAAACATGGGACGACAGTCCCTCATCATAGGGCACTCATGGCTGCTACACCACAACCCGGAGGTAGACTGGGCATGACAGAAAGTCATCATGTCCCATTGCCCGTTTGTCAGGGCATGCCCCGACACGCCCCGCCCAACCCCTGCTCCGCTTCCCCGCTCTGCACCACTCCTCCCTCCTCTCCCTCTTCCTTTCTCCTGTTCTTCTTTCTTTCTTTCTCTCTTTCTCTCTCTCTCTTACACGGACCACCTTTCCCGCTGCTCAATGTATCACCAGCACACATGCCCATTTCCCCTCCTGTATCTTACCATCCCTATATCGCCGCCACCGCCGCTGCACTAGCCCTGCACCCACAGCGGGCCCTCACAGGATCTCCCGTGGAGGCACCCGGAGAGCCGTGGCTGTGTGCAAGGGTGACATGGCGCACCCCACGTGATCGATACTGCATGTATATAATAACAGCTGGAGTGGGAACCAAAGAAGTAGCCTTCTTCTCACATTCCCACTTCAGGCAAGTAGTGTAGCTTTCCCTTTTAATGATAACTCACATTCCCACTTCAGACTAAGTGGTCAGGGATGCTCACCCCGTGACGGGATCGCCGCTACGCACAGCTGCTACTCGTCCCACCGAGTCCCGCACGCCGGGACCTCGCCGCTTTCGGAGCTGTCCCTGACACCGTTCTCCTGTAGACAGCCATGGGCATGAGATGACCAGGACCCTGCACTAGAGCCGGGGGATGGGATCTACGCTGCAATCATTCCCCCTGGCTGGGGACACAACCTGAGGGCCACCACGACCCCCTCTCAGCAGATGGCCCAGGAGGCCCGTGACCTGGACACAGAACCCACATCGTTCGAGACACTGGTGCCAGAGCGCTACCAGGACTTCCGGGACATGTTCTCGAAAGAAGCCTTCGACCAGCTGCCCCCCTGGAAGCCCTGGGATCACGCTATGGATCTGGTGCCAGACACCAAACTGCCCAGAGGAAAGACCTTCCCCTCTCGCACCCGGAGCAGAGAGAACTGGATGAGTTCCTGCGCAAAAACCTGCAGAATGGGTGGATACGACCATCTAAGTCTCTGATGGGAGCACCAGTCTTCTTTGTCAAGAAGAAAGACAGATCATTACACTTAGTACAGGACTACCAGAAGCTGAATGAGATCACTGTAAAGAACTCGTACCCACTCCCACTTATCTCAGACATCCTTGCCCGCCTCCGGAATGCCAAATACTTCTCTGCCCTGGACTTGCGCTGGGGGTTTAACAACGTCCGGATCAAGGATGGGGACGAATGGAAGGCAGCATTTGCAACCAACTGAGGGCTGTTCGAGCCTATGGTGATGTTTTTTGGGCTGTGTAACTCCCCCACGACTTTCCAAACCATGATGAATGACATCCTTAGGGACTTCATCGACTGGGAAGTCGTTATCTGCTACATGGACGACATTCTCATCTTCATGGCCACCCTGGAGGAACATCAGAGGGTCATCCGAGAAGTCCTGGAGATGCTGCGGAAGAGGAGGCTCTTCCTGAAGCCAGAAAAGTGCAAGTTCAAGCAGACCCGGATCGAGTACCTTGGCCTCGTCATCTTGGAGGGTAGCATTGCAATGGACCCCATAAAGGTCCGTGGAGTCCTCGACTGGCCAACCCCAACCAAAGTGAAGGAGGTGCAGTCCTTCCTGGGGTTTGTGAACTTCTATCGCCGGTTCATCAAGGACTTCTCTGAGAAGGCATGCCTGCTCCACAAGCTGACCTGAAAGGCCCAAACCTGGAACTGGGGCACGGACGAAGACGACGCCTTCCGCGCCGCCCTCAAGGAAGCTGTCACTACTGCCCCAGTTCTCTCCTTCCCCTCTGACTCCGGCCACTTCAAACTCGAGTGCGATGCCTCCAATTTCGCAACCGGTGCGGTCCTCCAACCCAACGGGGAGTTCCACCCGGTGGCATTCATGTCCAAGAGCTTTACAGATGTGGAACGTAACTATGAAGTGTACGACAAAGAGATGCTCATGATCGTCCGAGCTCTTGAGGAATGGTGACACTTCTTAGAGGGTGCTGAAGAGAAGGTTGAGGTCTACACCGACCACCGCAACCTGGGGTACTTCTGGATGGCCCAGAGGCTAAATTGATGCCAGGCTTGATGGTCCCTCTTCCTCTCCTGCTTCTACTTCACCCTTGTCCACTGTCCTGGGAAGCTTATGGGAAAACCGGATGCGCTCTCCCGTCGTGCTGACCCCCAAAAGGGAAAGATGACAATGAAGGGTTGACCCTCCTCCAACCAGCCTGGTTTGAGGCCCGTGTGACAGAGGCATTCTCGGTAGAAGGTGAGGAGGTAGGCATCTTAGATCGGATATGCAGGGCAAAAGATCACGATGAGAGGGTAGTAAAAGCCATGCGAGAGCTGGGAGAGGGGACACTAAGGTCAGATGAATGGGAAAGGCAAGGCGAGCTGGTCCTGTACCGGGGGAGGGTATATGTCCCAAAAGACCCCCAACTCCGCCACAACCTAGTACAGCTACACCATGATGCACCCAGGGCAGTGGAAACCCCTGGAACTTGTCTCCTGCGACTACTGGTGGCCCTGGATGGCAGAGTATGTCAGGTGGTACATATGCAGGTGCAACACCTGGAACCATGTCAAATCCTTCCCCTCACGAAAAGTTGGGAAGCTTACCCCAAACAAAGTACCTACCCATCGTTGGCAGGTGATTTTAGTGGATATGGTGGGAGAGCTCCCAGAGTCCAAGCGCTATAATGCCATCCTGGTGGTAGTGGACTGCCTGTCCAAACGTATCCACATGGTCCCCACTGTGATGACCGTAGACTCGGAGGGTATCGCGCAGCTCTTCCTAGAGCACATCTGGAAGCATCACAGGCTCCCCAAGGAGATCCTCAGCAACAGAGGGAGCACCTTCATCTCCCGCTTCTCAAGGGAGCTTGCAGACCTCCTAGGCATCAAACTGACCCCCTTGATGCCCTACCACCCCCAGACGGACAGACAGACTGAGCGGGTCAACCAAGAGATTGAAGCCTACCTCCGGGTGTTTGTCAACCATCGACAGGATGACTGGGCGGATTGGCTCCCACTAGCAGAATTCTCCTACAACAACCACATCCACTCATCCACCCACCAAACTCGACACCAGCCGAAACCCCAGAATGGGGACGGAACCCACATGTACATCCGAAGTGGAAGCTGTTGACGTGTTTTCATCAAGGATGATGAAAATACAGGAGGAGGCGAAGGCTGCACTGGAACATGCAGCGGACAAGATGGCCCATTACTACGACTGAGACCATGAAGTGGCCCCAGAATATCGAGAAGGTGACCAAGTCTGGCTCAGCACCCAGAACTACACGACCGACCATCCAACCAAAAAGCTGGACCACAAATGGCTTGGCCCCTTCAAAATCATCAAAGTCGTCTCCCCAGCCACTGTCAAACTCCAACTTACCGCATGACAGAAGGGAGTTCACCCAGTCAAGTCCATAACGAACATCAGGCCACACTGCCCAGACGATATCACAGAACGACCCACTGACCCCTGCCCAGGCCCAGAACTCGTAGATGGAGAAGAGGAGTACGAGGTCGAGAAGGTGTTGGACTCTAAGTGGCTATGCCAGAAACTCTGGTATCTGGTAAAGTTCGTTGGTTGGCCAAGCTCAGAGAACCAATGGCTCCAGCAGGACCACTTAGCCCATGCCCCTGACCGGATCGAGGAATTCCACAGGATGCACCCCCTAGCCCCAGGGAGAGAAAGGGAGAACCACCTGGCTGCTTCGAGGCGAAGTGGCTTAAGGAGGGGGTGATGTCAGGGCACACCCGCCTGACCCGGGTCCACCCGGACCCACCTGGCCATACCTCACCTGCTGCCCCACTGCCCATCCCTCTCCTTCCTCCCTCCTCCCTCTTCCCTTCTTTCTTTTCTCTCTTTCTTCTCTTTTCTTTATTTCATTCTCCTCATCATTCTCCTCCTGTTTATTCCTTCTATCTACATGGACCACTTTCCTTTGTATCAATGTACTATTGACCTGTCTGGCCCAGACACCCCAGACGGCTTCCCGCTGTGCCCAGCACACACACATGCAGCGGACACTTTCAGAATCCCCCATGGGGACACCCAGATGGCTGCAGCTGTCTCCGAGGATGACGTGGCACTCATCATGTGACTCAAGCTGCATGTACATAAATGTACCTGAAGTGGGAACCAAAGAAGTAACCTTCTTCTCACCTTTTCCACTTCAGGTAAGTAGCATAGTTTTCCCTTTTAATAATAATAACACCTTTTCCACTTCAGTCTGAGTGGCCAGGGACTGCCGTCCCTTTCCGGACCCACCAGTACGCATGCCTGGTTTACACCCTGCAAGGGCCCCTCTGCCAGGCACTACATCCAGACCCCCTCTACCCCGGACACATCCCTGACATTCCCCCCCTGAGTCCATGCTCACAGAGTCCATGCTCCACCTACAGGTCCGCTCCACCTGCAAGTCTTGTTTGAAGTCCGCTGTAAGTGTCAATCTGTAAATACAGGATCTCCCCCAAACATCAAGTTCAGGGCGCAGCACTCCACTTGAGTCACTGAGGCTGCGATCCCACTCTGCTAACTCTGAACAGCGCTTCCGGACATGCCGCATATTTCCACCTGCACATCTGCATGCGCACACTCCAACAGACCTCTGCATCACCTCCAACCTCGACTCTGACAGAAACCCAGTCCGTCTTCTGACAGTATGACCGACTCTGACAGTAAGGTGGATAGTAACCATGGGTAGTATCTACCTGAAGTTTGTAGCTTAATCAAGTTGAGGGCCTGGTTCCCAGTCCATCAAAGATATTCGCTTGTCAGGGCACTGTCATATCCATCCATGGCCATCATCCTCCACAACCTCCAGTCCTTCCGGATTACCTCCACTCCTTCGTCACTAACCTTGGAGCCTCCATATTCTGTAATCACCTCCAACTCCCTTGATGGTCACCACCCCCTCAATCCAATATATTACCTACACCTCCCTAAGTACAGAGCCCCAAAGGCCTCCGGACAGCCCCGACATCTGCTAGTGCACTCCTGCCTCCACTGGGCAATTTAGTTGCTTGCCCTGCAAGCCTACCTTCAGGCCGATCCCTCCTTTCCATTTCTGGGTTATGGCCATCAATCCGCTAAAACCCATAACCCGACTCGTTGGTAATATTCAGTCAGCTAACAGGTAACCCTGTTAGCTCCACTCCACTTGGTCCTGTCATTCACGGGCCCGCCCCCCAATGTAACTATATATACATAACTTGTAGATAGGTTACACCCCAGTGATAAAATCGACTAGAGTAATCCCCCTTTTAGTTCTCGTTGCCAGTTAGTAAATTAGGGCACGGACATGTAACTAGGCACAGCACTCCTGGTCTAAGTCACTGAGGCCAAAGCCCTCTGCCACGGGGATGTTTCCTTTGTCTCACATCCAGTCTCTGACAGGAACACCTGCCTCACCCTGCTCTGCCTGGCCCGGACCCACCTGATCCCACTGTCCTCTACCCAGTACCTCTACCCTTCCCCTGCTCTGCTTCCTCCCTCCTCCCTTTCCCTCTCCTCTCTTCCCTTCTTTCTTCTTTCTTTCTTCTTTCCTTCTTCTTTCTCTTCTTTCACTACACAGACAACTTTCCTTGTATCAATGTACCATTGACCCAACTGTGATGCAACACACCCGGACCTGGGGGCACTGGGTGACTTCCCATGCACCGGATGCTCCTAGGATCTCTTGTGGAGATACCCGGATGGGTGTGGCTGTGTCTGTAGATGATGTGGCATCTCCCACATGGCCTCAGCTGCATGTATATAAACATAGCCTAAGTGGGAACTGGGAAGTAGCCTGCTTCTCACACTTCCCACTTCAGCCTAAGTGGCCAGGGATGCCTATCTGTACTGGGCCCACTGCTATGTATGCCCATGTCACACCCTACCAGGCCCTCAGTGCCAGGTGATACACCTGGATGCTCTCAACCCTGGGTCAGTCCCTGACAGCAGAAGAAGGCTTCAACCCCATTCCCCCCCTGTCATGGTGACACAAGAGCTGTATGATGATCTGCTCACCCAGTTCCAGGAACTGCAAGCCATTGTGGAGAGCCAAGCCTGGAACCGGCCCACACATGCACCTGCACCAGCACCCAGCCCCAAACCACCTAAGGTCACCCCCGAATGCAGAATCTACCTCTACATCCATGTGGCCGAATTCCCCAGCACCCTCTCCCAAGTCCTCTTTGTGCTATCTTACATGAAAGAAGGGACTGCAGGGGCATGGGTGACACAATGCACCATGGCACTGTTGGCAGCAGGCTCCCCTACACCCACCATGGACGAGTTCAACATGGAACTTGATGCCATGTTCCAGGACCCGAACCGGGAGGCTACAACCTGTCATATCCGTACAATCCCGACCTCCGCTCCGGGCTCCCGGAACTCTGAACCTGACTTCCAGAGTCCTACTTCCCTTCTGCCACCTCCTCCTTGCTGACTTCCAAGAGGTTATCCCACCTCTGGCTCCAACACCACTTTCGGTCCGACTCCGGAACATTCCAGGCCCAACCTCATCCTCGACACCTTCCAGACGAGCACACAACACCTATGCTCCCGACTCCGGACCTCTGCTCCGGAATCCCGGTTGCGTCTCCGTCTCTGGAACCTCCGGTCTTAGCTCCAACCTCGGACTTAGACCCCACCTCCGCTTATACCCATTGTATTGGTTAGCTCATTCCATTTAATTACGGTTGCCAATATTCCGGAGTTTAACTTCCGAGTTCGGACTTTCCGGACTTACGTCGGACCTTGCAACTATTGCATTGTCCATTTCAATTCCGCTATTCTCCCTCATTCCTATTTGGGCTGCTGCTTCCTTTCTATTCAGTCAGCTAGCCATCCCTGACTCCCATCCTCCTTCCTTCCTCCTTGGGCCTTGGGCCTTGGGCCTTCACCCCTCCTTTGGGAAACACCATTGAGTCAAACCCTTGACCCTCAGTGTTGTTCCTCCTTCCAGCTCCCTTTGTCTCCTTTCAGACTACCCTTGTTCCTTTTGATTCCGGACCCCTCCTTATATACAATGTACCTAGTAACTTGTAACCTCAGTCCGAAATCGACTTGAATTCCCCCAAGAGACTTCCCCTCTGCTAGATCCGAAATTAGGGACCCCTAGGACAACCAGCAATGGCACAGCACTCCGCATGAGTCGCTGAGGCCAAGGTCCTTCCACGCTAAGTCTCCGATTCCACTCCGGAGTCGTCCGAATCCGCCTGTTCTAACACAGCCCTGTCATATCCATCCATGGCCATCACCCTCCACTACCTCCGGCCCTTCCAGATTACCTCTGCTCCTTCGTTGCTGTCAGGGTTCGCGTGTTGATTCACGATGAAGAAGTCCCAAAAACCTAGTCATTGATACAGCTGAGGTCCTACCCTTCAGCAAACATAGAGTTTATATACATCCGTGATGACATAAGCAGGCACGAACGAGAGAGAGATAACCGGAAGCTAAGTCGGCTAATGGTAGACAACAAAACAGAATAGGAACAAAGGAATGTCCGGATATGGGGGCGGCGGTGACATGCGGGAATGTGATGACATATGATATGATAGGGGAAATGCGGCTACATGTGGGTGCGGCTACATACGATGTCAAATAGGGGTATCAGGTGACCACTTACGTATTGTCCCCTGACAGTCACTAACCTTGGAGCCTCTGTATTCCGCAACCACCTCCGACTCCCTCAATGGTCACCACCCCCTCAATTCGATATATTACCTACACCTCCCTAAGTATGGAGCCCCAAAGGCTTCCAGACAGCTCCAATGTCTGCTAGCGCACCCCCACCTCCACTGGGCAATTTAGTTGCTTGCCCTGCAAGTCTACCTTCAGACCGATCCCTCCTTTCTGTCATATCCGTACATACCTGATCCCGATCTGACTCCCGGACCCCCATCTTCACCACCTCCGGAGTCCTACCCTACTGCCGTCCGTTCCGATATTCACCTTTGGACCTGACACCACCCCTCCTCTTACCCCTCATGCCACCTCCACCCTTCCATCCTTCTCCTACCCTATCTCCGTCCGCTCTGATACTCACCTCGGACCGAACATCACTCCTCTCTTCTCTCTCCTCCCTCTGACCCTCTTCTGCCAAACCTCCGGCAAGTTATGACCTTCTGCTGCTCTCCCGTACCCTGTACTCGGACACCACTTGTACCTTCGCTCCGAGATTCCATCATAGTTCTGACCTTGGACTTTGACTCCACCTCAGCTTAAGTCCATTGCATTGGTGACCTCATACTATGTAAACACCATTGCCAACATTCCTCAGACTTTCAACCCTGCCTTCGTAACCTCCATAACCTCCATAACCTCCAAGCTCCATGGATCATACTTGGCACTTTCGCCGTTTGTAATGTATCTTTTGCATTTTCCCCTCATCCTTATTTGGACTACTGCATCTCTCCATTCTAGCCAGTTAGTCATCATCCCCACTTCACCTCATCCTCCTGCCCCTCTGGGCTTCGCCCTCCCTATCTCCTTTCGGATGTACCACAGGTTCTGACCTATGACCTTCAGTACCACTCCGCTTCTGTCATCCCTTTGTTCCAATTTGGACACCCTTTGTTTCCCTTGTGCTTTCATCTCCCTATTATATACAGGTGCTTGTACATACTCATTTTGGACCTTCAGTCTAAAATCGACCTGAAATGCCCCCTAGAGACTTCCTGCTCGCTGCCTCTGAAATTAAGGACCAAATGGACAAACAGCAATGGCACAGCGCTCTGCACAAGTCGCTGAGGCCAAGGTCCCTCCTTGCTAAGTCTCCAGTTCCCCTCCAGAATCATCCACCCTTGCCCAGTTCTAACACTTTCCATTTCTGGGTTATAGCCTGTCGCTCCACTAAACCTGTAACCTGACTTGTCAGTAATATTCAGTCAGCTAACATGTAACTCCATTAGCTCCACTCCACTTGGTCCATTCACAGGCCTGCCCCCTATGTAACTATATATACATAACTTGTAGATAGGTTACACCCTAGTGATAAAATCAACTAGAGTTTCCCTCTTCTCGATCTCTTTGCCAGTTAGTAAGTTAGGGCACAGATGTGTAACTAGGCACAGTGCTCCTGGTTTAGTCACTGAGGCCAAAGCCCTCCACCATGGGGATGTCTCCTTCATCCCATATCCGGTCTCTGACATGGAGCTCATGTATATAAGGCTCTTGTGCCAGCTAGGCTAGCTCCCTAGCTTTGATATCAACTAGTTTCCCAGGGATATCTTTATGCTGTGAACAGATGTGCAGACTCTGACAGAACCCCAAACAAGAACAGGGCCATAATGGAAGAACTAGAGGCCCTCCTGACATTCAGATGCCATACAGAGCAAGCCTGCTTTGCAGTCACAAACCTTGGCCGACAGTCCCTCATCATAGGGCACTCATGGCTACTGCACCATAACCCGGAAGTGGATTGGGTGTGTGTCAGGGACGCGTCCGGGGTAGAGGAGGCCCGGGTGAGACGCCCGACACTAGAAGCCTCGCGGGGTGTGGAGCAGGCGTGCGTACTGGCGGGCCCGGCTCAGGAGGCAGTCCCTGGCCACTTAGACTGAAGTGGAAAAGGGTGTTATTATTATTAAAAGGGAATACTATGTTACTTACCTGAAGTGGAAAAGGGTGAGAAGAAGGCTACTTCTTTGGTTCCCACTTCAGGTATGTTTATATACATGCGGCTTAGGTCACATGACAGGTGCCACATCATCCTCGCATACAGCTGTAGTCACCTGGGTGTCCCCATGGGGGATCCCGAGGGCATCCGCTGTGAACGCGTGAGCTGGACATAGCAGGGGTCGCCTGAGGCGCCCGGGCTGGGCATGTCGTGAGCGCGCTGCAGGTGGGTCAATGGTACATTGATACAAGGAAAGGTCGTCCGTGTAGAATAAAGAGAAAATAAAGAGAAGGTGAGATAAGTAAAGAGAGAGTGGAATGGAGGAAGAAAGAAAGAAGAAGGGGGGAGGAGGTAGGGGAAGACTGGGTGCCGGGGTGCTGGGTGAAGTGGGGCCGGGTGGGGCCGGGTCAGGCGGGTGTGCCCTGACAGTGTGGCAAAAGGTTGTCATGTCCCACTGCCCATCCTCCTGCCAGGCACCATGGGTGCAAGACAACCAAGACCCCATACTAGAACCTGGGGATGGAATTTATGCTGCAATCATCCCCCCAGAGTGGGGACATGAGCTGAGGGTGACTACTATGCCCTCCCAGTGGATGGCCCCGGAGGCCCACAACCCAGGGGAGGAGCATTGTTTGAAGCGTTGGTGCCAGGGCAGTACCAGGACTTCTGTGATGTGTTTTTGAAAGAGGCCTTTGATCAGCTGCCCCCCTGGAAACCCTGGGACCATGCCATCGACCTGGTACCAGGTGCTAAGCTCCCTAGAGGGAAGACCTTCCCACTCTCATGGCCAGAGCAGAAGGAGCTGGACGAGTTTCTGCATGAGAACCTGCAGAACAGGTGTATACGACTGTCCAAATCCCCAATGGGGGCCCCGGTCTTCTTTGTCAAGAAGAAGGATGGGTCACTATGCCTGGTCCAAGACTACTGGAAGCTGAACAAGATCATGGTAAAGAACTCATACCCACTCCCACTCATCTCAGACATCCTTGCCCACCTCCGCAATGCCAGGTACTTCTCAGCACTAGACCTGCACTGGGGGTTCAACAATGTTCGGATTAAGGATGGTGACAAGTGGAAGGCCACATTCGCAACCAACCGAGGGCTGTTTGAGCCCATGGTGATGTTCTTTGGGCTGTGCAACTCACCTGTGACCTTCCAAACCATGATGAATGACATCCTCCAGGATTGGATTGACCAAGAGGTTGTCATCTGTTACATGGATGACATCCTCATCTTCACTGCCACCCTAGAGGAGCACTGGAGGGTTGTCTGAGAGGTCTTAGAGACACTGCAGAGGAGGAAGCTTTTCCTGAAGCTGGAGAAGTGCAAGTTTGAGCAGACACAGATTGAGTACCTTGGACTCATCATCTCTGAGGGAAGTGCAGTCCTTCCTAGGGTTTGTGAATTTCTACTGCCGGTTCATCAAGGATTTCTCTGAGAAAGCATGTCCACTTCATGCACTGACCCAGAAGACCAAGGTCTGGAACTGGGGCCCAGACAAGGACCATGCCTTCCACGCCCTTAAGGAAGCAGTCACCACTGCTTCTGTCCTCTCTTTCCCCACTGACTCCAGCCACTTCAGGCTCAAGTGTGATGCCTCCAACTTCACAACCGGTGCAGTCCTCTCCCATCTCCAGTCAGATGGGGAGTTCCACCCGGTGGCATTCATGTCTAAGAGCTTTATGGATGTGGAACACAACTATGAAGTATATGACAAGGAGATGCTCGCAATCATCTGAGCCCTTGAAGAATGGCGGCACTTCCTGGAGGGTGCTGGAGAGAGAGTTGAGATTTACACAGACCACTGCAACCTGGGGTACTTCCGCACAGCTGAGAGGTTGAACTGGTGCCAAGCATGGTGGTTGTCATATCCATACAATCCTGACCTCTGCTCCATGCTCCTGGAACTCCAAAACTGACTCCAGAGCCCCACTTCCCTTCCATCACCTTCTCCTTGCTGACTCCCAAGAGGTTATCCCACCTCCAGCTCCAACACCACCTTCAGTCCGACTCTGGATCATTCCGGGTCCGACCTCAACCTTGACACCTTCCAGATGAGCACACAACATCTATGCTCCTGACTCTGGACCTCCACTCCAGAATCCCATTCGCATCTCTGTCTCTGGAACCTCTGGTCTTAGCTCCAACCTTGGACTTTGACCCCGCCTCTGCTTATACCCATTGTATTGGTTAGCTCATTCCATTTATTTACCTTTGCCAATATTCCGGAGTTTAACTTCTGAGTTTGGACTTTCTGGACTTACTTCGGACCTTGCAACTATTGCATTGTCCCATTCAATTCTGCTATTCTCCCTCATTCCTATTTGGGCTGCTGCTTCCTTTCTATTCAGTCAGCTAGCCATCCCTGACTCCCATCCTCCTTCCTTCCTCCTTGGGCCTTGGGCCTTCACCCCTCCTTTGGGAAACACCATTGAGTCAAACCCTTGACCCTCAGTGTTGTTCCTCCTTCCAGCTCCCTTTGTCTCCTTTCAGACTACCCTTGTTCCTTTTGATTCTGGACCTCTCCTTTATATACAATGTACCTAGTAACTTGTAACCTCAGTCTGAAATCGACCTGATTCCCCCCTCAGAGACTTCCCCTCTGCTAGATCTGAAATTAGGGACCCCCAGGACAACCAGCAATGGCACAGTGCTCTGCCTGAGTTGCTGAGGCTGAGGTCCTTCCATGCTAAGTCTCCAATTCCACTCCGGAGTCATCCAAATCTGCTGTATCTAACAGTGGTCCCTCTTCCTCTCCCACTTCTACTTCACCCTTGTCCACTGCCCAGGGAAACTCATGGGGAAACTGGATGCCCTTTTGCAATGTGCTGACCACCCAAAGGGGAGAGACAACAATGAAGGGCTGACACTCCTTCAACCAACTTGGTTTGAAGCCTGGGCAATGGAGGCGATCTCAGTAGAGGGCAAGGATGTGGGCAAAGGACCTTGACAAGAGGGTAGTGAAAGCCATATGGGAACTGGGAGAAGGGACATTGAGGTTGGATGAGTGGGAGAAGCAAGGAGAGTTAATCCTGTACCGAGGGAGGGTGTATGTACCAAAAGTGTTAGACACAGGTCCAGGGTTGGCACTGAGGGTCACTGTTGCAGGCCACTATAGGCCACAATGGCCACAATGCTGTGAACAAGGCCCGAGGGTAGGGCATTTGGCCTCAGTGACTCTAAAGGAGCACTGTGCCCCTAGCTGTCTCTTGGCCCTCATTTCAGACTCACCGGGGTTGCCTTGCTGGGGTCAGGACTTGGGGAGTTGTGGTCAAATCGATATTAGAGCTGAAGTACAATAAAGTATCATACAGGATATATATAGAGAGAAGGAATGAATGGGAGCGGACCCAGGCTGAAGGCCAAAGGGTCTGGAAGCAAATATCAATAGGGAACAGAGTTGGCCACATAGCAGCTGGCAATGACTGTCAAAACAAACAATAATAGATAAACAAGAAAGAGTGTAGCCTATGGCTGTGATAGTGGCAATGGTAATGGTAGTGGTGCCGGACTTGGAGTTGGGCCAGAGTCAGGCATGGGAATGATAGCAGGCCTGTAGGGGCCAAGTGGGTGGGGTAGAGGAGTCACGCTGGGCATGGTGCTGGAGGTGGACTCAGGGTGGGGAGGTTGGTGTGGCTGTGGGGGAGTGTCAGGGACTCGTCCGGGGTCGAGGGGGCCTGGGTGTAGCGTCTGGCACTGAGAGCCTGGTGGAGGTACTTGTCCAGGTGGATGAGGTTGTTGCAATTTCCTAGGGGTTCCCATGTAGTGTCCCCTAGCTCCCATTTGACCTTAAACCAGAGTTTGTTATGAACCCACACATGGTTTAAGATTTCGCGAACTACTGCTTGTCAGGGATGCATCTGGGGTAGAGGGGGTCTGGATGTAGCACCTGGCAGAGGGGCCCTCACAGGGTGTAAACCAGGCGTGCATACTGGCAGGTCCGGAAAGGGACGGCAGTCCCTGGCCACTCAGACTGAAGTGGAAAAGGTGTTATTATTATTAAAAGGGAAAACTATGCTACTTACCTGAAGTGGAAAAGTGTCAGGGAACGTCTCACGGGTCCCCGTGACCGCCCCCCATGGCCCACAACCTAAAAGGACACAGCCCTGTCCAGGGTACACTGCTGTGGGTAAGAAGGTGATATAAATGAAGGGCAAGTATGTACAACTTGCCTACTGTGGGTAAGAATGTCAGAGACCAGGTCGAGACAAGGGAGTGTCTCTGTGACGGAGAACTTCGGCCTCAGCAACTTATGCCAGGAGCGCTGTGCCAAGTAAACATGTCCGTGCCCTAACTTACTAACTGGCAACCAGAACTGAAGAGGGTAAACTCTAGTCGATTTTATTACTGGAGTGTAACCTATGTACAAGTTAAGTATATATAGTTACAGTGAGGGCGGGTCCGCAATTGGCGGAGCCGAGCGGAGCGGAGCTAATGGGGTTTAGACATTAGCCGATTGAATATTACTGACGAGTCAGGTTACAGGGTTAGTGGAAAGGCAGGCGATAACCCAGAAATGGAAAGGAGGGATAGGCCCGAAGGTGGGCTTTGCAGGGCAAGCGAGTGTATTGTCCAGCGGAGGCGGGAGTGCGCTAGCGGACGTCGGAGCTGTCCAGAAGCCTTCGGGGCTCTGTACTTAGGGAGGCATAGGTAATAAATTGAAAGGAGGGGGTGGTGACCATCGAGGGGTACTGAGGGGGTTGCGGAATACGGGAGCTCCGAGGTTAGTGGAGAAGGAGCGGAAGTAGACCAGAGGGATCGGAGGGATCGGAAGTCGATGGCCGGGGATGGATATGACAAAGAAGATGAGAAGGAAGCTAACTTCCCATCTTCCCACAGTGGCCACAATATCAGCAAAACTTCCGGGGATACCTGGAAGTCACATGAAGGGGTAGGAACCGGGCCCGGAGCATGTGGTGTGCGGAGCATGCGTGCGTGTGGGAAGTGCAGCGGGTGGAAGTGGGTCCGGATGCGGGTCCAGGTCCAGGCTAGTCAGGGTGTGTGCCCTGACATCACCCTCCCTCTAAGCCACCTCACCCCGAAGTGGCCCTAGTCCCCAGGTAACCCATCCCTCAAGTGGTTAGAACAAAACAAAAAGGCAGAGGTGGGAGCAGGAGCGGGAGCAGGGGATAATGTAAGGGTGGAAGTATAAAACTATTCTAAGTTAAAAAAGTGGCAAAAAAATAAAAGTTAAGTTAAAAAAATTAAACTAGTCATCCATCGCTGCACTCCCCTAAGACTTGCCCAAAAAAAAATTTGGGTCCCTCAGCACCCTCCATTGTCTGCTTGCTGTAGGAGAAATAACGGTCACACTATGGAAACCCATTATGGAAATATGCCAGATAAATCACAAAACCCCATACGATAAGTAGATATGAGAAAATAGAAGGACCTGAATTTTAACGAATTTTGACGAGATTTTACGAATTATTATGACTACATACAATAAAATGGAAGAAAGAAAATTAGCAAAAATACTTCAAGCTTAGCATCAACGAGACGGAATTCTCGGGAAAATTTATAGCAAATATTAAACCAAGAATTAGGACAATCGACCAAGATTTGACTATAAAAACAACCAGAGAACCTCCATGGAAACTACTTTCCCACGTCCGCACATGTAGCCGAGGATGGAAGTACCACGGAACAAGGATTCCTCAGGAACTAATGCAAAATTCAAAGTCGTGTTTATAATAGGAAATGTAGATGTCCCCCAAACGGACCCAATGAAAGTAATTACAGGGAAAACTACCCATAAACGACGGAGATATGACTAAAACTCCCGGAAAACGAGGACAACTTTTAAAAGCAAGTGCGAAGAACAACCAGTAACGACCGAGACGAGCTTGATAGCCCATTAGAAAGGAAGGGATCTAATCTTAATTCACCCAAATTTTCATAATAAAAGGATCACGCATTAATGAGATATCCAATAACGGGAATAGCGACATCAAAAGTCCGGGCTCAGGGAAAAGACGATGTTTACAAAGGATCCATAATTAAAACATACAACTAAATTGACACGGAAATTATGAAAAATAGTTATGCAAATTTTCAGCCCAAACTGTTACAAAAATGGGGCCGGAGGCGCCCATTTTCGTCCGTTCGAGGCGCAGGGAAAAGGAAAGGGGAAGGGAGGTGGTTCATTAGGGTTTACAGATGGTTTCACAGATGGTTTAACATGTAGTTTAACAGGTAGTGTGGCAGCGGGTTTTTCGTTGATTATTCTTTTTTTAAACTTAATTATTATACAAATCACGTGATACAGAACCCATAAGAGTCTAAAATGGGAAATTCCCATTTCCATAACACAAACGGTCCAGCCATTGTGAAGTTATACCAATGATGGGAATATAGAAATCCGCATCATGTTTAATGACACATGAGGGTGGCAATGCAAAGGGAACTGGCCATCGGAACCGAGATCTGCACTTCGGCAGATCACGAAGACCAATTTCCGTCCAAATAAGGAAGAGCCCGGCCAAAACAAAGCACAGAAAGTGCAAAACAACCTTAGATCATGAGGGAAAAATCTGAAATAAATCACAGAAGCCCATATAAAGGATACAAACACCCGCGCATACCACAAATCCTGAACAATTAAACAGAAATGGTGCCCGCACACGAACGACTACAGGAACGATGCACATGATTACTGAATGTGTGTGCAAACTTTTGCTAACTCGACGAATACCAGGAAATAGAGCACAACTTTAGTATCATTGGAAAGGTGGGAATAAATGAAAATTTATGATACCAAGAACGTGAAAAACCAGCCAGAAATGAATGAGATACAAGGACATGAAGTTAGAAACCTGAAAACATGCGGGAAGACAGCTTCAAGAGGTCCAGAGCCCTAAATAAAATACATAAAAATATGATATCTTCGAGGACGACCTACTATAACAACGAACAATACATATGGAGGATTAGGATATGATAATACAAAGGGGAATCAGGGAAGATGAATGAAATCCACGAAAACCACTAAACTACGATGGACCATGGCAGGAATTTTAGGGAACGATATTCTAATGAAGTGGAGAGCTATAATACATTCGTTTGAGTAATTCTTGACTACTAGCAACTTTTTCTTTTGGTTCTAAACCTGAATAATTCACTCATTTACCATTTCAAGTCTCATTTTAACTAAATGTCACTGGATAAAAATGGAATAAATCAGCTGAAGGTCTCAGCGCAGCCGTACGCATAGTAATGCGAAGTTTGAATTCAGAAACACCGATTCATAGCGATTTTAATGGTAAATATGAGGAATTTGAAATAGGAAATTGCGACAAATGCAGCGCAGTCAAGTTCTAATTAACCATTAAAATAGCTTAGGCGAGGAAGGACAATAAGGATTCTAGGTGCAGTCTGACCGCAGTAGAGCCGCAGTTCAGCACAGCAAAGCGCAGTAGAACTATAGCATGAAAATTTCATTTTTGAGAAAAATACACTGTAAATAAATCCTGTAAATACAAGGTAGAGCATGAAAAAGGAAGGCGACCCAAGGAGTATAAAAGGGAGACCCTTTCTGCGACTTTTCACCCCCCCTTAGAGAAGTAAGAAAATAGAGTATTATTTTTCTCAAGCATTTCTGGTTGTCACTCCAGCGCGAAAAAGTGATATACAGTTAAGATTGCCACTGTAGTAAAAGGCAGCAATCAAGGAGAGAAATATTAAGTAGATATTTCAACAGGAGAGCTGGTTAACACTCCAGATTTCAAAGTGTAAACACAAAACAGTTATTTTGCTACTGTTAAAACAAGCAATAAAATAAGACAAAAATAAAACAAACTCAAGGGACACTCCAGACACAATCTAAATCCATTAACTGAGTAGAATCTTTGAAACTTCACCAAGTAGAAGATTTAATTCAAGTTAAAATTCCAAATTAAACAACGCTACTGTTAGAACTGGGCGAGGGCAGACGATTCCAGAGGGGAACTGGAGACTTAGCAAGGAGGGACCTTGGCCTCAGCGACTCAAGCAGAGCGCTGTGCCATTGCTGTTTGTCCATTTGGTCCTTAATTTCATAGGAGGCGAGCAGGAAGTCTCTAGGGGGCATTTCAGGTCGATTTTAGACTAAGGTCTAAAACGAGTATGTACAGGCACCGATATATATAATGGGAGGGCGAAAGCACAAGGAAACAAAGGGGATCCGAATCAGAACAAAGGCATCCGAATGGGAACAAAGGGAAGACCGAAGCAGAGCGGTACTGAAGGTCATAAGGCAGAACCTGTGGTACGTCCAAAAGGAGGTAAGGAGGGCAAGGCCCAGAGGGGCAGGAGGATGAGGGGAAGAGGGGATGATGACTAACTGGCTAGAATGGGAAGAAGCAGCAGTCCAAATAGGGATGAGGGGAAAACGCGAGGGATACATTACAAGCAGTGAAAGTGCTGAAGGTGATCCGTGGAGCTTGGAGGTGCGGAGCTTACGGAGGTTACGGAGGCAGGGTTGAAAGTCCAAGGGATATTGGCAATGGTGTTTACGTAGTATGAGGTCACCAATGCAATGGACTAAGGCCAAGGTGGAGTCAAAGTCCGAGGTAGGAGCTATGACGGAGGCTCAGAGCAAAGGTACGAGCGGTGTCCGAGTATGAAGTACGGGACAGCGGCAGAAGGTCGTAACTTGGCAGGGGGTTGACGGAAGAGGGCCAGAGGGGAGAGAGAGGAAGGAGGAAGGAGGAAAGGTGTGGAGGAGAGGAAAGGTGTCAGGTCCGAGGGTGAGTATCGGAGCGGATGGGAGAAGAGTAGGAGGGTGACGGAAGGGTGGAGGTGTTGTGGGGAGGAAGCGGAGGAGTGGGAGGAGGAGTAGGAGGAGGGTGGCAAGAGGTGTGGTGTTCGGTCCGAGGTGAGTATCAGAGTGGATGGAGATAGGGTAGGAGAGGGATGGAGTGGAGGTGGCATGGGAGGTGAGAGGTGTGGTGCCAGGACCAAAGGTGAATATCGGAATGGACAGCGATAGGGTAGGAGAGGGACAGAGGAGTGGAGGTGGCATGGGAGGTGAGAGGAGGTGTGGTGCCAGGACCGAAGGTGAATACCGGAATGGACAGCGATAGGGTAGGACTCCAGAGGTGGTGAAGAAGGAGGTCCGGGAGTCAGGTCGGGATCGGATATGCACAGATATGACAGCTACACAGAATTACACCTAGACAAATTAAGAAATTTCAATAAAGGAACAGCTCCACAGGGCTCGGTTTATCTGTAAGTCAACTCCCAGAAACTTTTAGACTAACCCATAAAAATAGAATTAGCCAAAACACTCGGATTGGTACTATATTTACAACAAATATTACTAGTACACTTCCCCATCCTAACTAAAGAACCAGGGAACAGCTTGGTGGTGGTCTCGTTTGAACCTCCCAACTGACCTTCCTTTGTTCTCTCCTTCATCACAACTCAGCGACCTCCAGCCTGCATCCCTCATCCCATGATGCCCCAGCTGCAGTCGTGTCATCCCTGTGATCGCGTCCGGCCTCGGGGCTGCGCCTGGTTCAGGTATGGAGGGTGGTCGTGCAGCACTTGACCTCTGGGCCATTGTCTGCGTGCCTGCACTCTGACCTCTGGGCTGCACTCCTCCGGGTATGCGGGGTCGGGGGTGTGGTAGCGCCGAGGTAGCAGCGATAGTGGGAGAGTCCCAGGGGATCCAGCAGGGTCTACACCCCGCTCCTGTTAGAACAGGTGGATTCAGACGACTCTGGAGTGGAATCGGAGACTTAGCGTGGAAGGACCTCAGCCTCAGCGACTCAGGCAGAGCACTGTGCCATTGCTGGTTGTCCTGGGGGTCCCTAATTTCGGATCTAGCAGAGGGAAAGTCTCTTGGGGGGAAATCAAGTCAATTTCGGACTGAGGTTACAAGTTACTATGTACATTGTATATAAGGAGGGGTCCGGAATCAAAAGGAGCAAGGGTAGGACGAAAGGAGACAAAGGGAGATGGAAAGAGGAACAACACCGAGGGTCAAGGGTTTGACTCAATGGTGTTTCTCAAAGGAAGAATGAAGGGCCAAGGCCCAAGGAGGAAGGAAGGAGGATGGGAGTGGGGAAGGCCAGCTGACTGAATAGAAAGGAAGCAGCAGCCCAAATAGGAATGAGGGAGTATAGCGGAATTGAATGGAGCAATGCAATAGTTGCAAGGTCCGGAGTAAGTCCGGAAAGTCCGAACTCGGAAGTTAAACTCCGGAATATTGGCAAAGGCAATTAAATGAAATGAGCTAACCAATACAATGGGTATACCCGGAGGTGGGGTCAAAGTCCGAGGTCGGAGCTAAGACCGGAGGTTCCGGAGACAGAGATGCAAATGGGATTCCAGAGTGGAGGTCTGGAGTCGGGAGCATAGGTGTTGTGTGCTCGTCTGGGAGGTGTCGAGGTTGAGGTCGGACCCGGAATGTTCCGGAGTCGGACCGAAGGTGGTGTCAGAGCCGGAGGTGGGATAACCTCTTGGAAGTCGGCAAGGAGAAGGTGATGGAAGGGAAGTAGGGCTCCGGAGTCAGTTTCGGAGTTCCCAGAGCCAGGAGCAGAGGTCGGGATTGTATGGATATGACAGCTCCCCACCCTCCCTCTAATGCCACTTCGCCCCAAAGTGGCTAAACCTCAAAAAACCCCCCCTCCCCCCTCCTCTGCGCATGGTGGTCCGTTGCCTGGGACACTGGGCTCCTCTTCAGGGGTGGATGGGGAGAATGTGGAAAGGGGAAAAAAATTTCAGGGTTGGTGGCAGGTGTGCGGTAAAGTTAGTCGGGCCCGGGACCGGGCCATGCGGGGTCACAAGTGAAAAACAACTCTCCTCCAAGTGCATCTTGCACACTGGGGTGTCTGGGTGTGTGGACCATGGGGTTACTTGATGTGGGCTGAGCACCACCCTCCCTCTGTGCCGCATTCCCAAGCGGTCACAGCAGGGAACCTTGGGCTCCTTCGTCAGCTCCTATCCTCCCCCCCTCATGTCCATCCTCCATCGAAATCCTAAGGTTAAACTCTCTCCTGGGTGCCCAGCACCACAGGGAGTCGGGTCCGTGAGCCATAGTGGGTCCGTGATGCGGCTGGGATACACAACCCTCCCTCTATGCCGCATGCCTAAGCAGCCATAGCAGGGATCCTGGGCACCCTCACCAGTGGCATCCATTCCCTCTCGTGCTCATTCTCCATCATGAATCCAAAAAAGGCAGCACTTGTGCGACTCTCAGTCACAGGTGAAAGTGGGGGTGGGTGGTCTCATCCAGGTTATCTTGGGCGTCTGCAGTTACAAGGCTGGCAGCGGGTGGGTGACCCTGTTTCCAGAGTGCCTTTCAGCCAGTTCATTGGCAGCAGTCGGGCAGCTTTGTCTCCCTAGCGCATTCAGCGAGGTGTCCAGGTAGTGGTGGGATAACGTGGGGGACCAGGTGGGTAGTCTCTAGCGGGTCATCGTTCTTGCGTCTGCAGTTACGAGGCTGGCAGCAGGTGGGTGACCCCGTTTCCAGAGTGCCTTTCGGCTGGTACGTCGGTAGCAGTCGGGCGGCTATGTCTCCTTAGCACGTTCAGCAAGGTGTCTGGGAAGCGGTGGGATGACCCTCAACTCAACCTCACAGATTGGAACACAATCTGTGGGACAGTGTTGCAAGGGGCTGGGATAGGGAATGGGAATGTGGCTGTGTTGCAGGTAACAAGTGTGTAATGGTCTGGGGGAAGTGATGACATGGCACAGCTGCCACTCGAAAACTGCATGGCCACATGCAGGTGCATGGCCCATGCCCAGCTCCGACTCAGTCCGGGCTCTCACGGCCCATGCGGGACATCCTAGGTGGGCAGGGGCGATTGTTGAAGCTTCCTTCTGCTGTCAGGGGACGTCTCACGGGTCCCCATGACCCCCCCATGGCCCACAACCTAAAGGGACACAGCCCTGTCCAGGGCACACTGCTGTGGGTAAGAAGGTGATATAAATGAAGGGCAAGTATGTACAACTTGCCTACTGTGGGTAAGAAGATGAGAAGGAAGCTAACTTCCCATCTTCCCACAGTGGCCACAATATCAGCAAAACTTCCGGGGATACCCGGAAGTCACATGAAGGGGCAGGAACCGGGCCTGGAGCATGCAGTGCGCAGAGTGTGCACACATGTGGGAAGTGTGGTGGGTGGAAGTGGGTCCGGACATGGGTCCGGGTCCAGGCTAGTCAGGGTGTGTGCCCTGACAAAAAGGTGAGAAGAAGGTTACTTCTTCGGTTCCCACTTCAGGTACATTTATGTACATGCAGCTTGAGTCACATGATGAGTGCCACGTCATCCTCGGAGACAGCCGCAGCCATCCAGGTGTCCCCATGGGGGATCCCGAGAGCATCTGCTGCATGTGCTGGGCACAGTGGGAAGCCATCCAGGGTGTCTGGGCCGGATGGGTCAATAGTACATTGATACAAAGGAAAGTGGTCCATGTAGATAGAAGGAATAAAGAATGATGAGAAGAATGAAATAAAGAAAAGAAAAGAAAGAGAGAAAAGAAAGAAGGGAAGAGGGAGGAGGGAGGAAGGAGAGGGATGGGCAGCGGGGCAGCAGGTGAGGTATGGCCAGGTGGGTCCAGGTGGACCCGGGTCAGGTGGGTGTGCCCTGACAGGGAAGCCCCCTTTGCAGAAGGAGGGACTCAGACCAGAACAGGGGGGTACTCTAGTTGATTTCAGACTGAGGTCCCCGAAAGTATTTACAGGATATAAATAGGCAGGAGGAAAACAAAGAAGGGCCAGTCAGTCCAGTGCAGTCCAGCGTGGAAATGAGTGGGGATTGTCAAACTGAATAAAGACAAGGGCCCAGGAAATGGGGGGCAATGAACTAAAGCAAAAGCGGATCAAGTACCAATATTGACAGGTAATAAGAAGTGCATCAGCACATGGATCAAGAGCCAATATTGGCAAGTTAAGTGAATGAATAGATGAACAATATAGGCACTCGGCAAGGAATGAATGGTATGCTGCTGAGTGACAAAAATAGCCAGAGGGGAAAAGTGGAGGTCAGTGTGCAGCGCCGATACAAGTCTGCAAATAAGCGGGGTTGGTGTGGCACCGACACAAGTCTGCAAAATGGGATGCAGGAATCAGTGTGGCACTGATAAGTCCGCAACAAAGGGTGGTCCATCAGTGCTGTCACATATGAGGACAGCATGATAGCCAGCAAAGGTATGGAGGGGAGTGTTGACCTGACTGCAGGGTGTGGAGGTCAACCAGGAGTGGCAGAGGTGCAGAGGGTGCAGAGGTGGGCAGAGGTCCGGATGTGGAAGATGCGCAGAATATGGAAGATGCAAAATATGCAGAGGATGCGGGGCAGGGATGTGAGACCTATAAGCCTAGTGTCATATCCCAGAATCCCAACCCCACACTCTCCCACCTCACCACACCTTCCTAACAACCTCACCATCCCCTACACCATACCTCCCCACTTCCCAACGTCACCTTCCTTCCCAACTGTCTCAGCTCTGGCCTGGATTTCAGCACACTTGCCCTTGGCCACTCCCATCCCAGAAGCTCGGTCCCGAGTCAGAACATTCGGAGCCTCCAGGTTTGCTCCAACCTCCCAATGGATCTCCGACATCTTGTGACTTACCTTTAAACCACTCCTGCTCCCATTTCATTTAGTGGAGTCACCCAACATCCTTTGGATATGTAACTCCAGCTTCAGAGCTAACCGCATCCTCCTCTGATCCTGCTCACGTCTCATAAATTAGTCACCTCCCATTTATATTATGACTGTCTTCTTTCCATTCAGTCATCTAACTTCCCCTTACCCATTTCTCATCCCCATTTATCCTCCGGCCTTCTACTCTGCCCTCCTCAACCTGACACCTCGATTCCCCGTTAAGGATATCGTTCGGGACCTTTCAGTGTTTGTCAGTATCACTCGGACTTTGACTAAAGTCCTTCTCCTCCCCCCTCTATATATACCTGTAGATTAGAACCCATTGTACCTCAGTTCTAATCTTGACTGAAAGTTACCCCAAGTCCCTCCATGAGTGAATCCCGACCTCCTCCTACAAGATACTGTACTGGCACGACCAACAACCTCTTCCCACGGCCTCCGGGAGTTACCGGAGCCATAAATCAATTCAATTTTGTTGATTTTTAATTCAATCCAAGACCTTCGCGTGACGTGTGACAGGTTGTTGGTCATGTTAGTACAGTACCTCAGACACATGAAATAAAAGGACTAACTGAGACATAACGGAGGCACAGCACTCCCTCCAAGTCACTGAGGCCACATCCTTCTTAGAGCCTCTTGTACCACCCAGCAGACTCAGGCTTCCTGGAGAAGCTTCGGTTCACTACCGGAGCTCTCAGATTCCCTCTAGTTGAGCCCCACCTGCATTCGGACTCATGCACATTATCTTTGTTAGGGGATTTTGACACCTAGGAGGAACCAGAGGGACTGGAAGCCGGGAGCACCAAAGGCTTGGGGACTGGAAGTGAAGTTGGAATGCCAGCAGGGTCCAGGGTCTGATTGTTGGCAAAGTCTCACTTGATAGGGCAGGGGGCCAGACATCAGATTGAGGGCTGGTTGGATCGGGTTTTGGGATGGCAGATTTGCCTATCGGCATTGATTCGCTGCTGATGGAGCCCCGGGGTTTGTCAGTCATGACACTTACATGCAGCTTGTGGTTGGCATGGTGGTTGTTCAGGTGTAATAACCCGATTTGTATGCTGAAGACATCTTCAGCCCATCAATTATCTTGTCCACTTGAAATATTGCTCTTATCATCCCTGTTAGAGACTGGAAGCGAGACGAAGGAGATGTCTCCATGGTGGAGGGCTTCAGCCTCAGTGACTCAGACCAGGAGCGCTGTGCCTAGTTACATGTCTGTGCCCTAATTTACTTACTGGCAGCGAGAACTCAAAAGGGGGATCAACTTTTATCACTAGGGTGTAACCTATCTACAAGTTGTGTATATATAGTTACAGCAAGGGCAGGTGTCAGGGTTCAGCACCCTGCCCTAGGGTGCCCCAGACTCCCCAACCAATCCCTTCCTTCCATTCCTTCATTGTTGCCTTGTTGTTGCCTTTCTGTGTTGTGTATCCACGCGCACGGGATAGCGTGGGAACTTTCTGAGCGAGCAGCTCACCCAGAATGTTCCCACGGGTCACAGCCACAGTTCTGGGTGAGCAACTCACCCAGAACGTTCCCACGCTTACTGGGCACTGCCACCTGGATGTTCCCTCCGGGTCACACTACACAACTCTAAGAGCTGTATAGTTGTGGGCATGTGACCCATTCCTTTATATAGCAACCATGTGGGGAGATGAGACCTTTACCCTTCTTCTCATCTCATGCCCCGCATAGGCAAGTGTATATATTATCTTTCCTTTTACTATACATCTCATGCCCCGCATAGTGTGAGGACAGGTTAGATGGGGGCTGAGGTCAGGGAGCCTCCGAGTCCGAGGCCGGGCCCTGACAGCAGGCCTGTGAATGGTGGGACCAAGTGGAGTGGAGCTAACAGGGTTAAACATTAGCCAACTGAATATTACCAATGAGTCGGGTTACAGGGTTAGCAGAATGGCGGGCTATAACCCATAAATGGAAGAGAGGGACAGGCCCAAAGGTAGACTTGCAGGGCAAGCAAGTGAATTGCCCAGCGGGGGTGGGAGTGTGCTAGTGGACATCAGAGCTGTCTGGAGGCCTTCAGGGTTCCGTACTTAGGGAGGCATAGGTAATATATTGAATTGGAGGGGTGATGACCATTGAGTCGGAGGTGATTGCGGAATCCGGAGGCTCCAAGGTTAGTGACGAAGGACCAGAGGGGATCCGGAGGACCAGAGGTGGATGAGGATGATGGCTGTGGGTGGATATGACAATCTCCTTGTTTGAGGAGAAGTCTGATCATTTCCCTCTTCCATTCTTGTTTAGGAACCTGGCATTGAAGGATGCCTGGTCTGGCAGTGTCACCATTTGGGATGCTGCTTTTGACAGTTCTAAGTAGAACTGTTTTAAACCTTTGCCCACCTCGTATTTTACATTGTGGTACTTCTTTGTTGCATTTAGCACGGCAGATGCTTTTATGAAAGTTCTCATCAGTATGTTGAGAACTTTGAGGAACATGCCCTTGTCTCCTCTGAGGAGAGTTTCATCTCGGAGTCTTATTCCGAGGTCAAATTCAGGTCCCCCTAGTCCGCAAATTAAGCAGTCCAAATGGACTTCATCGAACTGAGGGCCTTTGCATCCTCACAAGGCGAGGAATCCTAGTAGTTCTGTGAACCACTGCCAGAATGACTCCATGTCATTCTCCCCTGACCATTTCTTGTCAGGGAAAGTATCAGAGACTGGATGTGGGACAAAGGAGACATCCCCATGGCAGAGGGCTTTGGCCTCAGTGACTTAGATCAAGAGCGCTGTGCCTAGTTACACATCCATGCCCTAATTTACCAGCTGACAAGGAATTCTAGAAGAGGAGAAACTCTAGTCGATTTTATCTAAGGTGTAACCTATCTACAAGTTATGTATATATATAGTTACATAGAGGGCAGGCCCATGAATGGCGGGACCAAGCGGAGCAGAGCTAACGGAGTTATAGGTTAGCTGACTGAATATTACTGATGAGTCAGGTTACGGGGTTAGCAGAGTGACGGGCTATAACCCAGGAATGGAAAGGAGGGATTGGCCTGAAGGTGGACTTGCAGGGCAGGCAACTAAATTGCCCAGCAGAGGCGGGGGTGTGCTAGCAGATGTCAGAGCTGTCTGGAGGCCTTTGGGGCTCTGTACTTAGGGAGGTGTAGGTAATATATTGAATTGAGGGGGTGATGACCATCGGGGGTGTCAGAGGGGATTGCGGAATACAGAGGCTCCGAAGTCAGTGATGAAGGAGCAGAGGTAATCCGGAAGGACCGGAGGTGGTGGAGGGTGATGGCTGTGGATGGATATGACAGTATCCCCTTCTTAGGCCTGAACCCTTGAAGGCCCAGAATTAGTAAGGTGAGGGGAGCTGTACTTACAGAAAAAATGAAAGTGGAAAGGAGGAGTGGAGAGGAAGGAGAAATGGGAGAGGGGTCAAGATTCCTAAGGAGCTTCAGGTCCAGGCTTGTCTGGGTACCGAGAGTGGAATGCCTCGATGAGGTTGGAGGCATGATTGAGTTCGCTGGCAAGGAGCCATTGCATCTCCTCATCAGTCCCTTCATAACCTAACCACTTGACCAAGTAGAGCAACTTGTTGCATCTACATTGGTCGATCTTGGAGTTGAGGATCTCCTTGATCTCAAACTCCATTTCACCTTTGATTTCTATTGGAGGTGGAGGTGGTTGGTGGCAGTTTGGGATGACATTTGGGATGGAGGGTTTGATCTGCGAGACATGGAATACCGGGTGGATGGCTTGCATGTTTTCTGGGAGGTGGACAGTGAGGGAGTGGGTTCCAATGCGGGTGATGATCTCGAAAGGGCCGAGATTTTTCTCAGAGAGCTTCTTGGAAGGTTGGGTAGAGTGGAAGTACTTGGCCTTCACATAGACCAAAGTTCCTACCTTGAAAGCTGGGGCAGGGCTCCGACTGGAGTCTGCTGGGCCCTGGTAATGGATCTGAGCATGGTGCATTTCCTTGCAAAAGAAGTGATGGAGGGAGTCAAGATCCACCGAGTACTCTTGGGTGCATACTGATGTCAAGTCTTGCTCTGGGTGGACAGTGATGTTCAGATGGTAGCCCTTATTGGCGAAGAACAGAGAGATGCCTGTGGTGGCATTTGGAGCATTATTGTATGCAAACTCCGCAAGAGGTAGGAGTTCAGACCAATTATCCTGCTGATAGTTACTATAGATGTGCAGGTACTGCTCAAGCATCTGGTTCATCTGTTTGGTCTGTCCATCTCCCTCCGGATGATAACTGGAGGTGAAGTGGAGGTGGATGTCAAGGGCTTTACCAAGTGAATGGAAAAAATGGGAAATGAACTCTGGACCCCTGTTGGAGGTGATGTGAGAAGGAACTCTGTGTTTGGAGAACACGTGGAGAAGGAATAACTTGGCCAGTTCCGGAGAGGTGATGGTATCGTGGGTAGGGACAAAGATGCACTGTTTGGACAGGCAGTCCATGACAACCAAGATGGAAGTGAATCCGGAAGAGGAGGGAAGCTGTTCAATGAAATCCATGGAGATGGAGTTCCAAGGGCAATTGGGGATGGGGAGTTGTTTGAGTAAGCCGTAAGGCTTGTGATGAGGGACTTTGGCATGGGCACAAGAAGTACAGGAGGACACATAGTTCTTGATGAAGGTACGGATGCCCAGCCAGGTATAATCATGACAGACTAGCTCCAGAGTCCAGTTTTGACTGAAGTGTCTGGAGAGCTGGTGGTCATGTTTGTCTCGCAATATGTGGAGACAAAGGTTATTGGAGTCCGGAATGTAAATTCAGTTGTCCAGCCTTAACAGGCCTTTGGCATCAATGGACCAGTGGGAATTGGGGAGGTTGGGGGAGGTGAGATGAGATGAGATTGTGGTGTCGGAGGAGAGGGATGATAGGATGTCTTGATGGAGAGCCTCTGTGTCAATGAGTACAGCTGCCTGGATTACTGTGGCAGCTAGGAACGTGGCTCATAAGGACGCAGTGAGCTGTTCTGAAGTGAAGACCAGTCAGAAGTTCTGTGGATTGATGTGAGCATAGTCCATATCCCCTTCTTTGGGATAGACATCCCAGCATCTAGTCAACACATCTGGCTTTACTCCGAGTCTTCCAGGACAGAATCAGACAGTCATGTGGAATTGGGAAAGGAACTCTGACCAGCAGGCTTGTTGCCAGGTCAAGAGTTTGGTGGTGGAGAAATACTCAAGGTTCTTGTGGTCGGTGACAACTTCAACTGGGGTTCCAGAACCTTCAAGGTAGTGATGCCATGATTGGAACGCAATGTGAATGGTGAGCAGTTCCTTATCATGGGTGTCATAGTTGAGCTCTGGTGCTGAAAGGGTTCTTGAGTGGAAAGCGATGGGGCGAATCTCTCCATCATCACAACAGATGGAGAGGATTCAGGAGATCACATAATCAGAGGCATCAGTTTCTACAATGAGAGGGGCATTGGGTACCCAATGTGTCAGGATGGGGGCTGACATGAAGGCTTCTTTCAGAGTGTTGAAAGCAGAACGACAGTCATCAGAGAAGATCCAGGGGGCTCCTTTATGTGTGAGGCATGTTAAGGGGACCACAATGTCGGAGTATTGGTGAATGAAACATCAATAGAAGTTAGCGAAGCCAAGGAAGGACTGGACATCCTTGACTTTACAGGGCTTGGGCCAGTCTTGGATGGCTTTGACCTTCTCAATGGACATGGTGAGTCCAGAGGGAGAGAGGCAATATCCGAGATATTTGTTACATTGAGCAGATTTGGACGACTCCAGAGTGGAATCGGAGACTTAGCGTGGAAGGACCTTGGCCTCAGCGACTCAGGCAGAGCACTGTGCCATTGCTGGTTGTCCTGGGGGTCCCTAATTTCGGATCTAGCAAAGGAAAGTCTCTTGGGGGGAAATCAAGTCAATTTCGGACTGAGGTTACAAGTTACTATGTACATTGTATATAAGGAGGGGTCCGGAATCAAAAGGAGCAAGGGTACTCTGAAAGCAGACAAAGGGAGCTGGAAGGAGGAACAACACTGAGGGTCAAGGGTTTGACTCAATGGTGTTTCCCAAAGGAGGAGTGAAGGGCCAAGGCCCAAGGAGGATGGATGGAGGATGGGAGTGGGGAATGGCTAGCTGACTGAATAGAAAGGAAGCAGCAGCCCAAATAGGAATGAGGGAGAATAGCGGAATTGAATGGAGCAATGCAATAGTTGCAAGGTCCGAAGTAAGTCTGGAAAGTCCGAACTCAGAAGTTAAACTCCGAAATATTGGCAAAGGTAATTAAATGGAATGAGCTCACCAATACAATGGGTATAAGCAGAGGTCCGGAGTTGGGAGCATAGGTGTTGCATGCTCGTCTGGAAGGTGTCAAGGTTGAGGTCGGACCCGGAATGTTCCGGAGTCGGACCAAAGGTGGTGTCAGAGCCAGAGGTGGGATAACCTCTTGGGAGTTGGCAAGGAGAAGGTGATGGAAGGGAAGTAGGGCTCTGGAGTCAGTTTCGGAGTTCCAGGAGCCCGGAGCGGAGGTCGGGATTGTATGGATATGACAATATTCCATAGTGTCTGTATGAAATTCGCATTTCTTTGGGTTGGCGTATAGGCTGTGTTTGTGGAGTCTCCTAAGAACTTCTCAGACATGCTCCTGGTGTGAAGCCATGTCTTCTGAGTAGGTAAGGATGTTGTCTAGGTAGACTACCACAGAAATGTCCAAGAGGTCAGCAAAGATCATGTTGACGAATCACTGAAAGGCCACAGGTGCATTTGTGAGACTGAACAGCATGATGAGCCACTCATAAGAACCATAGCATGTGCAGAAGGAAGTCTTCCACTCGTCGCCTGCTGCAATGTGAACCAGGTGGTAAGCATGCCAGAGGTCAAGTCTGGTATAGATGGTGGCATGGCTAGGTGCATCAAGGAGGTCTGAGATGCAGGGTAGTGGATAGCGATCTTTCTTGGTGATCTTATTCAGCCCTTGGAAGTTGACACAGAGATGGAGGGATCCATCCTTCTTGCAGATGAAGAGGACCAGTGCCACATGAGCGGAAGTAGCAGGATGAATGAACCCAGAGGCTAGGTGCTCATCTAAGAATGCCTGGAGAGTGTCAGGGGATGACTCCCGAGTCCCCATGACCCTCCCCTATGGTCCACAGCCTCTGGTGTAACCAGCCCTATCCAGGGCACAACCTACTGTGGGTAAGGAGATGAGAAGGAAGCTAACTTCTCATCTTCCCACAGTGGCCACCATATCAGGAAAACTTCCGGGGATACCCGGATGTCACATGAAGGCAGGATCTGGGGCCGGAGCATGTGGCACAGGAAGTACATGCGGGAAGTGTAGCGGATCCGGATCCGGGTCCGGGTCCGGGCTAGTCAGGGTGTGTGCCCTGACAGAGAGCCCTGAGTTCTGAAGTAGAGAGGGAATACATAGTTCCCAAGGGTGGTGAAGTGCCTTCCTCAAGGTCAATCTTCAGGTTGTGCTCACAGTGCAGTGCTAGCATTGAGGCTTTGCTCTTGCTGAACACATCTGTGAACTCATGGTACTCCTTCGGAACGGCCAAAAGGTCAATGGAATTGGTGTGGGAGGAGGCAGCCCTTAAGTGGCTGTCCTGGGAAGGGATGGTCAGGCTGAAGGATACTGATCCTTCAAGTCGACAAGCCTTCATGAATGTGGAATGGCTGACAAACTCAATGGATGGTACCAGAGGAATGGGAGCCTGGGGCACTGGTGCTAACAGAACATCAGATGGTTGGATGTCAGACAACAGTGGTGGTGCCAGAGATGACGGGGGAGAGCTCAGAGTAACTATCTTGGTTAGTTCAGGAGTTCAGAACATAATACTGCTTGAGACCCAATCAATCAACGGATTGTAGCGGGTAAGCCAGTTGTGTCCTAGGACTAGTGAACATGATCCATCCAGTGATGTGACAAAGAAAGTTGTGGGGGTGATGTTTCCAGAAGCGAAGCGGAGGGGGATATCAACGGTGTAGGCAGGCACAGCCGGTACCATGCAAATGAGCCGCGATTCTACCACCCATGTCAAGCACCCCACTTCCAAAACACATCTACCATTGTTTCAGATACCCCTTCCACGTTTCCCATATTTTTTTCGATTTTTTTCAAGCCATTCCTGACCACGGACCACCATCAGTTTCCAAATTGGGCAACTGTTACCCGCATATTCTGCCGCTTCCTCCATATCTCCATCAATTCTCCACCGATCCGGACGAATTTGGTATCGTTGGAAAGCCCTTGTCAACACAAGTCGAACGATGTTACGAGTGACGCATTTGGTTCAGCGGTTGTTCCGATCGCCATGTTTCTTTATTTCCTTAACAACATCAATATTGCTTTGATATTACTTTTTTCTTACTTGTTCCTTGTGGATCTGTTGCCATCCTAAACCTGTCGGATCATTCGGATTTCCACACATACTTTTTTCATATTTATAACTGCCTCTTTCCTGTACTTACAAAGAGGACTCCCCCAACAGAGAGGTGCTCCCAACAAGAACATGAAGTTTTAGCAGACATTACCAGCACCCAGAGCGGCAAATACGAAGCCAAAGAGGCTCAAGACATAGTGCAGGGACAGAGTTCCCATCAGTTTGATTATTAGTGAGATTTACGAGTTTATCATTTTTTATCACATCACACCCGGACCATTTCTCCTCCCCCCTCCTCATCATCCGAACCTCCCCTGAGCACTCCCAACTCTGTGGCCCCCTCTCTTTCTCGTTAGGGTGGTAGATCCCTTGCCCCCTTACAACAGCATGGGTTATAATAGAATTGGTGCTACCATCAAAGAGGCATAGTTGTAAAGGTTTTATCTGATATGTCTTCAAGGTGACGAATTTGTCATCAATGAAGCAGTCTGAAGACCCAGAATCTACGAGTGCAGGAATGTTCTCATAGGTGCGAAAGAGTTTATTGTTCATCCTATTTTCAGACAGGGGTGTGGGAATTGGAGGTAAGAGAAGAGAAGTGGAATGATCTATGGAGGTAGTCAGAGGTGGAGGGGGAGGAGAAAGTGACTCAACAACACTACCTACAATGGGTAGAACATTAACCGAAGGGTCAACATTGACAGGAGGAAGTAGACCATTAGAAAGTGTCAGGGCACGCTGCCGCCGCCGCCGCCGCCGCCGCTGCCACCTCCTTTTCCTTCTGTCTCATCCTCTCATTCTCTCTTCTTTCCTTCTTCTCTTTTTCTATCTTTATACAGACGACCTCTCTTTCTTTCCTACCCTTGTAGCACGGATGCGTCTGACGCTGAGCACCCCGTAGGGGCACCGCAACGCCGGACGCGCCACGCACTCCTACTTGTACTTCCCCTCCAACACTCAGGATCGACCGCGGAGCCACCCACGGTAACCCGGCTTCGTCCGAGGGTGACGTGGCACCTCCACGTGACCCATTCACACATGTATATAAACTAAGCCGAAGCAGGACCGAAGAAGTAACCTTCTTCTCATTTCCTGCTTCAGGCAAGTACCCTAGTTTAGTCTGGCTTCCCACCCTAATAACAATACATTTCCCACTTCAGCCTAAGAAGCCACACAGGGACGTAAGCCCGAGTGAGGGCTGCCCACTATACGGTCCCACCGCCCCGCCGCCGTCTGGGCCGCCAGCGCCGAGCGCTACGCCACCACCTCTGCCTTCCTCGAGCCATCCCTGACAGAAAGAGAAAAAGAAATGGGAATGTGGAGGGAGGACAAGTTGGAAATGGAAGATGCATTTAGGCATACTTCTTTGAGTGCACAGAGGGATGAATCACAACCCCCAGTCCATGTGGAGTCCATGGGGGTGCAGACTAATTTTTTGCTTCTGCAGAAGCAGAACCTTGGTCTTGGCCGAGCAAGCCTTAGATGTGTGGGAAAAAGACTTAGGGCAGTCCTTGACCATGTGGCCAGACTGTCTGCAGAACATGCAAAGTTTCTCATTGAGACGATGCTTATGCTCTTGTGGCATGAGCTTGCCATTGTCTCCGAGTTTTTGATGAGAGGTCCGGCTTAGCGGAGCTAGCCTCGGACTTCTTGTTGTCCTTCGGAGGCTTGCTACCAGAAGCGGGATTGAAAGAGGAGGAGGGAACAGTGTCGGAGTGGGAAGCATTAGTGGTCTTGTCAAAGACATTGGAGGTGGAAGGTTTCACATGACAAGTTACTTTGGTTTTACACTCCCAATAGTGTGTGTCGAAGGTCTGTGATAAGGTGCAAAGTTCCGAAAGGGTGGATGGTTTCCCTACCCTAGCAATGTCATCTTTGATGCATTCCAGCAATCCATTATAGAAGAAATGGTGGAGCATGGCTTCTCCGTAACTGTGAAGCTGTGATGTGTGTCGATTGAACTCGACAATGTACTTGTTAATATGGTGACCGTTGTAGGAGAGATAACAGTCACCCTATGAAAACTCATTATGGAAATATGCCAGATAAATCACAAAAACCCCATACGACAAGTAGATATGAGAAAATAGAAGAACCTAAATTTTAATGAATTTTAACGAATTTTAATGAATTTTTACAAATTATTATGACTACATACAATAAATTGGAAGAAAGAAAATTAGTAAAAATACTTCAAGCTTAGCACCAACAAGACAGAGTGCTCGGGGGAATTTATAGCAAATATTAAACAAAGAACTAGGTTAATCGGGCAAGATTTGACTATAAAACCAACCAGAGAACCTCCACAGAAACTACCTTCCCACGCCTGCACATGTAGCCGAGGATGGAAGTACCATGGAACAAGGATTCCTTAGGAACCAATGCAAAATTCAAAGTCGTGTTTATAATAGAAAATGTAGATGTCTCCCAAACGGACTCAATGAAAGTAATTACAGGGAAAACTACCCATAAACGATGGAGATATGACCAAAACTCTCGGAAAACGAGGACAACGTTTAAAAGGCAAGTGCAAAGAACAAGCAGTAACGACCGAGACGAGCTTGATAGCCCATTAGAAAGGAAGGGATCTAATCTTAATTCACCCAAATTTTCATAATAAAAGGTTCACGCATCAATGAGATATTCAATAATGGGATGAGCGACATCAAAGTCATGGCTCAGGGAAAAGACGACATTCACGTAGGATCCATATTTAAAACACACAACGAAATTTACACGGAAATTATGATAAATAGGAAACTATAGTTATTCAAAGTTTCAGCCCAAACGGTCCAGCCATTGTGAAGTTACACCAACGATGGGAATATAGAAATCCGCATCATGCTTAAAGACACATGAGGGTGGCGATGCGAAGGGAACCGGCTGTCAGAACCGAGATCTGTGCTCCAGCAGATCGCAAAGACCAATTTCTGTCCAAATAAGGAAGACCCCAGTCAAAACAAAGCATGGAAAGTACAAAAACACCTTAGAACATGAGGGGAAAATCTGAAATAAATCATGGGAGCCCATATTGAGGATACAAACACCTGCACATACAATAAACTCCGAACAATTAAACAGAAATGGCGTCTGCATACAAACAAGTACAGGAACAACACACATGATTACCGAATGTGCATGCGAACTTTTGCTAACTTGACAAATACCGAGAGATAGAGTACAACTTTGGTACCATTGAACAGGTGGGAATAAATGAAAATTTATGATATCAAAAACGTGAAAAACCATTCAGAAATGAATGAGATACAAGGACATGAAGTTGGAAACCTGAAAACACGCGGGAAGACAGCTTCTAGAGGTCCAGAGCCCCAAATAAAATACATAAAAATATGATATCTTTGAGGACGACCTACTATAACAATGAACAATACATATGAAGGACTAGGATGCAATAATACAAAGGGGAATCAGGGGAGATGGACAAAATCCATGAAAACCACTAAACTATGACAGACCATGGCGGGAATTTTAGGGAATGAAATACTAATGAAGTGGAGAGCTATAACACATTCGTTTGAACAATTCTTGACTACTAGCAACTTTTTCTTTCAGTTCTAAACCTGAATAATTCACTCATTTATCATTTCAAGTCTCATTTCAACTAAATGTTACTGGATAAAAATAGAATAAATCAGCTGAAGGTCTCAGCGCAGCCATACGCATAGTAATGCGAAGTTTGAATTCAGAATGACTGAGTCATAGCGAACTTAATGGTAAATATGAGGAATTTGAAATAGAAAACTGCGACAAATGCAGCACAGTCAAGTTCTAATTAAACCATTAAAATAGCTTAGGCGAGGAAGGACAATAAGGATTCTAGGTGCAGTCTGACCGCAGTAGAGCTGCAGTTCAGCACAGCTGAGCGCAGTAGAACTATAGCATGAAAAATTCATTTTTATTCAGTTTGAGGAAAATACACTGTAAATAAATCCTGTAAATACGAGGTAGAGCATGAAAAAGGAGGGCAACCCAAGGAGTATAAAAGGGAGACCCTTTCTGCAACTTTTCGCCCCCCTGAGAGAAGTAAGAAAATAGAGTATTATTTTTCTCAAGCATTTCTGGTTGTCACTCCAGTGCAAAAAAGTGATATACAGTTAAGATTGCCACTGTAGTAAAAGGCAGCAATTAGGGAGAGGAATATTAAGTAAATATTTCAACAGGAGAGCTGGTTAACACTCCAGATTTCAAAGTGTAAACACAAAACAGTTATTTTGCTACTGTTAAAACAAGCAATCAAAAATAAGACAAGGTCAAGGGACACCCCAGAGATCTAAACCCATTAACTGAGTAGAATCTTTGAAAATTCACCAAGTAAAAGATTTAATTCAAGTTAAAATCCAAATTAAACAATCCTACACAGAATTACACCCAGACAAATTGAGAAATTACAATAGAGGAACAGCTCCACAGGGCTTTGTTTATCTGTAAGTCAATTCTCAAAAACTCTTAGACTAACCCATAAAATAGAATTAGCCAAAACACTTGGATTGGTACTATAATTACAACAAATAGTACTAGTACACTTCCCCATCCTAACTAAAGAACCAGGGAACAGCTTGGTGGTGGTCTTGTTTGAACCTCCCAACTGACCTTCCTTCGTTCTCTCCTTCACTGTCCTTCATGTCTAAGGTCATAAGTTGGACTCTCTTGGCCTTGGGCCGTTGGCTTAGCAGTGCCTTGAGTGGAAGGGTCTACTACATCCCATAGGTCCTCCGCCTGTAAGATGAGCTCCATCCTCATTGCCCAAGTCTGATAGTTTTTTCCGTCATTGCCTAAATGCTTGATGGGGTACCAAGTGGTGAATTCGGACATCACGGAAGGATGTTGGATGAAGTTGTCACATCTCAGTTCCGACCGTATAGGAGGTAGTAGTTGTATCGTGCTGGGGTACAGATATAGGTCTCAACGAGATGTTTTCACAAGGAAAGGATCATACCTTGGTTTTACCGTGTACTGTGAACTAAAGGAAGAACCAGAAAACAAAAGAATTTCCGGCTATAAGCGTAGGGCTTTGGATTGTCTACAAACGTCGTGGTCAAGATAGCAAGCAAGGAAGAAAGCACTGTGCGCACGGACTCAGTTTCGTAGTGGAGAACCGAGGGGGAGCCCAAAAAACCCGCAGCGCAACCAGGCCTTCATGTGACGAGGCGTTAACAGCGATAATTGACCGGCAAAAAGAAAGCAGATCAGTCAATTAAGAAATAAGAAATAATTGGTGGGGGGGCGGTTACTGTCTCGCATCAATACTGAACTAATCAAGACAAGCGTTGTTAGCCACGATCAGAAAGGACGCCAACACTCTCAACACAATGCGAGCGTTCAAGAGCGTCAGTCGACATATGAGTTGACCCTCAAAAAAAACAAAGTCATCGGAAAAATGTCAAAACATCGTCGATCGAAACGTGCAAGGTATTCTATCTGAAACACTCGCCCGAGAACTCACTCACTCTGTTAGGAATTCAACGGTTACTTCGGGCGCTTTGGAATGGCTTTGGCCACTATAACCTTAAGTTGGAGTGGCCACAGCTCTATATTTTTTATTCGACCATATGGTGCTTTGACCTTAGCCTTACAAGGAATATAAATTCATCTTTCGTTCGCACACCAAACGCCTCCCCTCAATTCACTCCATCGCAAAAACTGAGTCGGCGGTTATAGTATTTTTTTTTTTGGGTGCACTCTCCTCGGGACTTGCCAATAATCATGAAAGCCGCAGGGGAGCAAATGAATTTTTCGTTTGCGCGCGCGCTTACGGGAATTGCCATCATTGGAACTTAATTCAATTTTGATTTTTCTGTCTTCCCCGAGAACATGGATATTGCACATTTGAACCAAGAACGTACTTTGCCTATAATTAAGTTATGGATAGAGAAAGGTGTCTTAAGCAGGGTCCGTTTCTTTTCCTCGCCCCCCTCCTCTTCCAGAATGCATCGATTATGGGTCTGTGACTTACTTGGGCTGATTGTTTTGACTAGGAGGAAGTAAAGATGATCGTAAAACGTCGTGAAAAGTTCGAGGCAGCTCTTTTGGGAACCATACAACGCAAAACGGACTATCTCAAGTACGTAGAATATGAGATGACCCTGAATGAGTTGATACAGAAACGTATCAAGCGACAAAGTGCGTTTATATTTACCAAGTACTCGTCTTGTTGGGGCCACGGTTTTTCTTACGATGCGACTATGTATCATCATCCTCCCCCCTCCTCTTTTTTGTTTAGACATTGAAATCAAATTAGACTCCCAACAAAGAGAAGGAAGTATACCTTATAGAGTTTATAAAATCTTTGAACGTGGTATACGGAAGTTCCAGAGTGATCTTGGGATCTGGGTGCAGTACATTCAGGCTGCTAAGAGGTTCCGTGCAGACACGAGGGTAACATCGATATGTGCAAGGTTAGTCAATGTTCCTTCTTGCAACTATGCGTGCCCCTCGTTGGCCTGATAATCATTAACGTATTTTTCTTTTTCTTTTTTTTGCCACAGAGCTATGCAACTACATCCTACATCCCCCGCTTTATTCATCCTTTCATCTTCTGAAGAAGTCAGCAGAGGATCATATTCAGCTGCACGTACGCTTCTCCAACGTGGTCTCCGTTTGAATCCAGAAAGTACGGAACTCTGGACGGAATACGTCAAGATGGAAATGAACCATACCGAAGTTCTTCGAGAGGTCCATGAGGAGCGAGAGCAGGAGGAGGAGGAGGGGGAGGAAGCAGCAGCACCTGAAAGTGCTGAATCGGTTAAAGTTATCCTTGATGGTGGGATTGTAAAGACGGTTATGGATCAAGCCATGAAAGGTGCAGCCCAAGTTAAATATAATGTCTTTTTTTTTCTGTTTTCTAATACAACGCTCTATTCCCAAACGATGACGTTCCAACCCGACATGAACATTTTTGACAGATGTCAAGAATCTGTCGATCTTTCACAACCTTCAAGCTCTCATCACATCACATCCAACACCCCTTCGTCCCCCACTTCTCAAAACGCTCTATGATCAACTTATCGATCGACACCCTTCATCTCCCGAAGCGCTCGTCTTGTACGCGTCTCGTCACTTGGACACCATCGACTCGAATACGCCTGAATTCGTGGATGGCCTTCGAAATGCGAATGAAGAACTTCTTAGTGGGGCAAAGAAGTTAAACGAGGAAGCATGTGAAACGGGGAATTATTCTCGAGGGCGCGAAATGATGGATGCGTATGCGAGATGGGTTGAGAATCGAGTGGCGAATTTAAAGATAGATGATTTGGTGAGTGATCATTCCTTTCCTTGTCCCCCCCCCCAAGTCCTAACTACGACCTTTCTAATTCCGGATGTTGGATACGCACAACCCCTTCGCGTGTCTACCTACAATCATCGCCATTCATTTTCATTTTCATTTTTTTCTTTTCCGAACAACCTTAGAAACGATACATCATCCTCTCGTTGGTATCTCTAGTCTCTCAAGTCTCTCCGGCCGTCCGAACTTCTACTCTCCTCCGAACGACGCTCCAATTATCCCTCCACCCGGTTCTCTTCACTCCTTCATCCCCGACATTCAAAAAGTACGCTTCAAAAGTCTTGAAGCGTGCTCGGGAGTATACTCGTTCATCAAAGGGGCTTCCACTCCTTCATCGACACACCAACAGCAACGAGAACGAGGAAGACGACAGGGAAGAGGGAATTACTTCTAAGAGAGCGGAGGTAAATGAGGCATGGACACATCCTGGCTTATGGCTCGTTCGGTTACAGATTGAGAAAGCTGTTCTCGATGCTTTCCCGTCCGGTTCCGTTGTGGATGTTGAACAAGTGAGGAACGCTTGGAAGGAGGGAAGGAACGTTGTTCGAGCGAGCAAGGTGAAAGATGAGAGAGTTGAGAGGGAGGATGCTGTTAAAGTTTGGATGTGGGGTATTTCGAATCTGGAGTTTGGAGAAGATGAAGATCCGTTTGAGGTGGAGTTTCTCTCACTTTGCTTAGATGATGACTGATTATCTCCTTTTCTTTACGTCTTCCGTCAAACGCCTGCATACATACATACTAGGAACTCTTACGAGAATCGAAATCATACTCGCTAACGGTAGTCCATACCTCCCTTTTGCTTCATTATATCCAACGACGCCACCCACGTCTAACGCCCTCCGAACGAATGGCAGATTTACGACACCTTACGACAAAACAATTTCCCTCATCTACTTTCTATCCCTCTGCATTCACCTTTGAAGCGTCGCTCGCCGACGTATCCTCTTCTTCCTCGACATCACGACGAGACGCAAGCACAAACTCGAATTCGAATTCAACGATCGCTATCACTACGACACCTACGAAGAACCCCCACCTCGAACTTAAACCTATCCTGGAACTCATCTTTGAGCGGTGGAGGATCATCAAAGGGCAGGAAAGACGAGCGAGTAAAGTATGGGCGGAATGGCTTTTGAGAAAAGGGAAATTGGGGGAGGAAGCGACCAAGGTTATTAGGACGTTGTGTGCTGGATTTGGGAGGAGGAGCGTTGAGAGGGAGGTTATGGAGAAGTGGTGGTGTGAAATTTTGGATCGGGTGGTAAAGGGGGAGGGGGAGGGGGAGAGCGGGGATGAGGATGGGGAGGACGAGGGAAGTGAGGATGGGGAGGGCGTTGAGGGTATTGAGGTGGAGGATGAGGGTGTGAATAGGGAAGGGGAAGGGGGTGATGGTGAGGATGGACGAGAAAGGAAGAGAAGAAAGCGAGTGGAAGAAGAAGTCATTTGGTTGTAGGACGGGTCGTTGGATCTTTCAAATTGGAGGTTCGTTTTGCATGGAGGTGTGAACCTGGTGGTTGAATGGATCGTGATGGGATCCATAGATAGATACCCATCTAGCTTTTGGGGGCTGGCCGTGAGGTGTGCATGTGGCGCAAGTGGAGGGGGGGGGAACGGGAAAAAGTATATACAGATCACCTCAATGACTTAGTTATTGGCATACACGTGTAAGAAGGGCTTTGATTCTGGCACGCACATGGGGCTCGCGCGCGTGCGCGAGGTGAATAACTTGAATGGATTCAAACTTCCGGCGCAGCTAGTATATCACTGACATGCATGTGCAATCGTAATATGCAGTAATATCTACGCTTACCCGGATCGTGGGAAGCTACAGTACTACCTGGGAGAGGACGAATTGACATCGTATTGATCCCTCTGTCCGGTCAGGCAAGCAAAATTAAGTGCGGATGATCTATATATATATACTACAGCAGTTATGCATGTATCCACTGAAATGACTTGTTATGTATGACCGCCGGATCCGCGGAGGTAACTTGCTACTACTACGACCCAGCGGCGGCGGGGCCGGGGACGGGTCGATTTGCACGCAGTACATGGAATACTGCATGATACCATGATATTATATTGCCTGTTGTATATATCTCATGCAATGTGTATCTTGTGGTCATGTCATTCGTGCGCGGCGAGTGGCGGGTAGATATATATTTGTACATATATGCATGCCAAAGAAAAACACACACACATGCACACTTCTTCATCAATGAGCATGGATCAGCGCAAGTACTGTACATAATTTTGACCCTTTGCATGGGCGGTACGTTTCTGGACCTGGGAGGAATTAATGTCAGGAGGGGGTTAATGTTGGGTTACCTGCATAACTGTAAGAAGTTAGAACTAGGCGGGAATACTATGTACTTCAAGTTCGTTGGTACAGTACAGTTTCTTCGATTCGCGAAGCTCCAGCCCCTCCCCCCACCCAAGCGCGCGAAAAGTGCTCGAGCTGTTTTTGCGCGCGTGCGCAGCGCAGCGCATGGTACGCCTATAATAGTCCATATATATACATGCATGGATGGCCCAACCCATTGGTTAATATAATCCGAGAGTTTACATATGCCTCATGCATGGATACATATAATATAGCTATATCGACATCGAAATTCTTTTTTGATGATCCCAGGGATCGAATGCATTGATCAGTTTAAGCTTCCTCATGTATCGACGCGCGACGAGGCGAGCTATTGGGGTTCTGGGAAATATGTTGTTGGGGGTGAATCGAGCTAACTACCAAGAATTTAAGGGTCATGGCGCGCGTTCCCGTGTGGAACAACGTATGTATGTGAGTGTAGTTATCCGGACCAGGATTTATAATATTATTATCCTTCCGCCAGTAGTACTGCTTAGTACTGTATGGCAGGATGTACCGACCAACGGTCACCCAAGAAAAGCACGACAACTGATGATATGGAACCATCGATGATCTATGGAACCCCATTAGCAGCGACTAGCTGCTGCTGGTTGCATAAGATAGCTGACCCTTGCATGGTCAGAAGTTCCTACCGAGGCCAGGTACTGAACTTCTGTACCTTGTACCTTGATTCGAACGTTCCATCGCAAAAAGTGCAGTGCTGGGTTCAATACTTGACCCCTTCCAGTGGAATAGAATTATTGTGGAATCCGGTAACTGAATCCAAGGTGGCTAAATCTAAGGAGTCACAGACACCCTTCTGCTAGTATATGTACTAGTGCAGATCAAAAAAAGAAGCAGCTTAGGCCAGTGGCTCTTCAATTCAAGCCACCGGGCTGCTACATACTGTAGTACAGTAGTATCGTAAGATAGTATAAGCTTCAGCTTCGGGACTCCCGTTTACGTGTGACGCAACCACTTGACAAATGAGGGGAATGATTCGCCATTGGGCGCACGGGCGCGTTGATGCGTGCGTGTGCGCGCGCGCGCGCGCGAGATGGTCGATTCTATACAGTTGTTGTCTCCGCAGGAATAGGCATTGAGTTTTGATATTGTACCGCTATGCAGGGGACTCTTCATGCAAAGCCTCCATATGTATGAGGTAATCGTCGAGCCCCGTTGTGTGGCGGACACAATATGTCTGCATTCTATGGGGAAGCATTCACGGAACGTCGCGTCTTGGTTCGAGCATGCACCCTTAGCGCTGTGACTCATGGTGTACTAGCATCCAGCTCAGCCGCAGATCAGATGAAATATCGATATGATCGGCCGATCGTTCCGTCCGCCTAGCTAGCAGTTATCATTATGGCTGTTCATGTCAGTTACATATGTGTGTGTGTGTGTGTAACATGGCCAATTTACTTACATAAGCTCAAGCTGGGGGTGCCGAGTTCACGACGGCCGTCCCGGAGTCTTCGGCCGGAAGGATCTAAGCTGGATCCGATGTGTACGAATCCCGAAAGAGTCGGTTGCAATACATAATTGGGTTGTTCATGGCCGCGCTGTGCACGTGCGGTGGGATATTGGCATATACTTATTGAGTGATCGTGTGACGCCCCTAGGTGAGACAACGAATTGAGTGAAGCGTGGAACAGCAATCTGGCTGCATGTGCTAGTGATAAATTTGGGTGTCAAGTATGTGATGACTAGCCAGATATAGATGTGGATTCGTTATTGGGCGGGGACATACTGGGAATGGTCGGGGGATTTGGAGGATGTACGAGGTTCCCGAGAATGGTGCGAGAAGAAGTGATCGAGAGTGTGTTTGGCGGGGGGGGGGGGGGAGCCAAGCGAGGCGGACGGAAGGGAGTGTATGTACGTGAACAGTTATCAGGATGGACGGGAACGGAATTCATTATTCAATGAAATCCATTTTGGGGTCCTTTTTCTGGCATGTTCCATCAGATATTCAAATGGAACTTCATTTGAATTGCTCCTCCCTATTTGATATGAGAAAATGAATGGGTTATGTATGTATATGCTTCCGTGGCCTAAGCCTTGTTCGACGTGGGTGTGAACCATGTGGTACATACAACAACTCAAATGGGTTCGCGATCATGTTGAGTACTTTACTCCTGTGACACGTATCCGCACGTGATGATCGATGACGGCAGTCATCCCAAGTCAACCCAAAGGTTCATTTCGAACGCTTAGGCGGCTCCCGCATGGCCAGTTGCACCCGCGCCCTTGGTCCCGGTCTTTGGGTCTATCGTTGATCTGGAGACGTTAATTGACCGTGGAGTACATAATGATGCTTCCCCTCGTTGCTGGATACGCTCCTCCTAATTATAGCCAGTCACTTATGCATATGCTGTGCTGCTAGTTACATACAGCAAGGAGCTTGTGCTGTTACAGTTACACTTGGAAAGGGTGAAGAAGGATATGTAAATAGCTTGGCTCCTGTCCTTCGTCATAGAGCTGTGCGTGCATGTGTGTGTGTGTGTGTGTGTGTGCTACGTGTGTGTGTGTGCTGCGTGTTTTGTACCCACCTTGCCCTTGAGCGACCCAAACTCGATGATTCAAACCCTAACCAAGACCCGGGAAGATCTCTCCTTATCTTTAAGATAGAGAAGAGTCCAAGAATAGCGTCTAGCAGTAGTATATACAGCTGCGCGAGGTCACTCCATGCTGTAACTTTCCGAATGGAGCAATAAGTAAACCAACCACGCGGTGCAACTTTTTACACACCCTTATTGACATTCTCCCGGAATGTACCGAGATCAGCCTTCCCTCTTCCATCCATTCCGTCAACCCCTTCCTTTCTCTCTCTCTCTTCACCACCACCACCACCACCACCACCACCATCATCATCAATCCCGTTCCTCTGTCGTCGAATCTGTTCAAGGCGGTTTATCTGGTGTTGCGTGTTGTGCTAAGCAATTCTTAAACCTAAAAGAGTTCTTCCTCCACTCACGCAACTGCTACGCTCGCTCTTTGCCAAAACCCGCCTTGACAAAACTAATATCATCTCCCTCTCCTCCTCCCCCGCTCCGCTTGTTTTGCTTTCTTTATTCCTGGTGGTGGTCGCTTCTCTTAATCATTGTGCCAACGTTGGTTCTCTCTCTCGGCCTTCTCTCTCAATCACGAAACCGTCCGAAATACCAAACCAAACAAACTCCATTTTAAACTTTTCTCTCCTCCCCACCACTTTTGTTCTTGCACGCTCACATTGCGAACCGCAAGCGAACAACGTCCTGACGCTATTTTGTGTTGTTTGGTGTGTGCGTGTGTGTGTGGGGTCAGAGATTGGGAACGTCCCTGTCTATTAGTTAGATAGTGTTACGCCTTCTCTCTCTCTCTCTCCTTCGTTCTTCAGCCCCCTCCAACAGTCTCATCAAACACGTCGACGCGCAAAGGCTTCAAATCAAACAAACTCTGACGCAACCCCCCAAATTGCGTCTTTGTGATTTCAGTGATTCAGTAATTACCACCTGCAGTATTTTTTTTTTTTTTTTTTGAAATATTTCAACCCAACCCCAACCCTTACCCTACTGCTTTTTTTTTTTTTCAACCCTTAGCTACCTATCCTTCTGGCAGGGGGAGCCTTTTATATTTTCTTACCCCCCCCCAACTAGCTTTCTTTCAAAATGGACGGTGTTTCATTTATCCTCATGCCTGCTTCTGCTACCACTGCAACTGCCAGTCCTCCTGTTACTGCTGCCGTTGCCGCTGCTGCCAACCCTACTGCTGCTGCTTCTGCCGCTGCTGCTCATCTCTCATGGCGACCGGTGCGTTGTTTTAGTTCCTTATCTCTGCTGTTTGTTCCACAGCGCTCAACCTTTCCTAACATGATTGATTTCCATTTTCAATGGGCATGCGGCGTTTTGGCTTTCCGCTCGGTTGTTGGCTTTTTTTCTTTTTCCGCTCGCTCGCTCAATCACGCCATTGGGATCTCCACATGTCGATAAAACTAACCGAACGCCAAAACAAACCAAACGTTTTTTGGGGGACTTGCTATTCCGTTTTCTTGTCATACCCCGATGTGGTAATGTTGCTGTGACCTGTGTGTGTGTGTGACTCAACAACGGAATTCTTATGCGCTCCGGCGGTCAACAACCTCCTTTGATTTGATACTCATCCCCGCAACCGCGTATGATCTCCTTCCCCATCACTTTCTTCCCTTTTTGCACTCTTGCGGTTTGCCGTAATAACTTGAACCGAATGTCCGACCAATCGAAACAAAAAAACATCAACGCTCTCCCCGCATAACGACACACACTTACACACACTGCATACGCGCGAAACGAACCATTAGACACCTCGCGACTCGCCTCTTCTCTCGTTGTCAACATACGACTCGATTCATTCGAGAGCATCTTCTCCTTCATTTCGTCCATCTCCTAAACTCCGTACTGCAACGCCACCAGTGCTTCCTATGCTTCTACCTTTCCATTCACCTTCGTCTTCATCCCCTTCGCGTTCTCAACCGCAAACTCCAGCCTCGTTTCATTACCCTCATCATCAATATTACACCACTTCTCATCCTTCCACTCCTTCCTCTGCGACTTGCCCAGATTACCATCCCGCTACTCCGAGTAAACTAGCGAGCTCTTCATTGCTTTTAACGTCCATCTCGCCATCACCACCACCTCTACCACCACCTTCATCTACCGATACCCACTCGTATATTCACAATTACGCAACTCCCAATACCCCTGCTTCGAATCCTACTTCAACTACGAACAGTCCACGCTTCAATCATTCCTCACCTCGCTCATCTATCTTTCAATACCCGGCTTCCGTTCCGATGACGCCTTCTTCGTCGATGGGTCTTCCGAGTCCTACGTTTCCGCCGCGCAAGCTGTCCTCACTACAGCCGCCAGCGCCACCACCACCATCAGCGTCAGCGTCAGGAGGAGGATCAGTACCGATGACGCCGACGCATTTGTCACATGTTCATTCTCCTCGGACTTTATCCCCTATTGTTCCGCCTCGATCGCCTGCTCGTATGCCTTCTGTTGTAGCGGTTTCTGGTGGGGGAGTGATGACGACTCCGAGTAGTGCGGCTAGTTCTCGACGAAACTCGTGGCAAGTTTCTCTGAGACTTGCTTCTAGTCGGGCGGCTGGAGCTGGAAGGAGGAGGGGAAGCATTTTGTTTGGTGGGCGGGGGAGTTTTAGTAGGAGTGTCAGTAGGAGGAGTTTGAAGGGGAGTGTGGTGGGTTTGGATGTTGGGGAGGGAGAAGGGGACGCGGAAGGGGAAGGGAGAATGTGGTGATACCGTTTATTGAGAGTGTGCTTCAAGAAGGGGACGTGCTTGGGGAAGGATGTGAGTTGAATGGGGAGGTGATTAGGTGCGTGAGCGTTAGTGGGTGTGTAGGGGACGGTAGCGGTAGTCGTAATGGGAGCGGTGGCATGACGAGTCCGCCTAGAGGAGCAAAGTTTGAGGTAGTGAGGAAGTTGGGAACGGGTAGTTATGCCGTCGTGTTTCTCGTGAGGGAAGTGGTGAGTGGGTTGAAGGAGGAGACGACAACGACACCGACGCCGACGTATGGTGGAGAGGACGTATTTTTGTTTGATGAGAATGAGTGTAAGCGTGGTGAGAGTGGGAGGAAGTATGGGAGGGAGTTTGCGATCAAGTGTTTGAGTAGGGCGAATTTGTCGTCGGCTGATTTGGAAGTGCAGATGTACGAGGTGAATTTCTTTTTTTTTCTTCACTGTGTTAGTTTCGTGGTGATTATACTGACAAACATAATTTTTTTTTTCATCGTCGTTGTTTATCGTGTAACAGGCCCAGATTCATCACTCGATTGGACCTCATCCGAACATTGTGACGCTTCATCAAACGCTCGAGACGCCTTCGTATTTGTTACTCGTGTTGGAGTATGTTCCAGGCGAGGATTTGTTTTATTTCCTTGAACAGTCGAGGGATGGGCATTCCTCTGTTACCGCTGCTGCTGGATCTCCTCGTTCGCAGTCCAACACAAACTCGAATTGTCACTCGGGATGTGAGTCGTCGCATTCGTCTGGTGGGTCGACCCCTTTGTCTTCTGTTGGTTTGTCCCTTGGAGAGGATTTGGGCTGTATGAGTCAGAAGAGCGTGAGTGGCGATGGTGGTATTCCTGTGCCGATCTGTATGGACGCGGGTGGTGATGGTGATAGTGATAGTGATGAGATGGGGACGGGGATGGTGAACACGCCGCCGACGCCTTCGTTGCTTTCGAGCGTGAGGCCCGGTGTGATGTTTAGTCAGGCGAGATTGAAACTTGTTGCGAGTATGTTTAAGCAGATGTGTGATGCCGTTCAGGTGAGTTTTTTTGTTTGTTTTTGCCTTGTTTCTTTGTTCACACAAAGTGCTCAAAACGGTTTTTATTTCTTATTTGGATACATGCATACGTATAGGCATGCCACTCGCGCGGGATCGCTCACCGGGACATCAAGCCTGAGAACTTTATCGTGACCAAGGCCGTTGTACCGACCTCATCCCAGTTGCCTGCTGCTGCTGCTGCTGCCGAGTCGTTGAACGAACAACGAGTGGTGGTGAAGTTGTCGGACTTTGGATTGGCGACGGTTGAGAGGGAGAGTGCTGATGTTGATTGTGGGAGTGCGCCTTATATGAGCTTTGGTGAGTTGTTGTTGTTGTCGTCGTTGTCGTTGATCGCAGTGAAGGGATTGATCCATTCTTATTTGTTTTTAGAGTGTCGGAATAATGTTGGACCGACGTATACTACTCAACCTGCTGGTATGTGATCACTCTTTGGGTCATTTCTCTGTTATTGCACGTCATCGTCTTGCCAAGACCCCCTCCCTGCTTGCACATGGGTACATGTGCACATGGTTGTGGGTCGCATGACAGTTTCTGTGTTCGGACATCGGAATGATGTCTCCACGTGTGTGCTTGGGGAGGGGAGCGGGTTACTTTGTCGCCAAGACATGACGGCACGCTCCCTCGCCACAGATGTGCATCCCCGTGTGTCTGCGCCTCCCAAGTGTCAGTTTTTTTTTTTTTTCAATATCTCATCCGGCGGAGGGATCAGGGACGCATCATTCCTTCATTTTCGACGCCGGTGGGATGAGAGCCAAATGATGGGTGGTAAAGTAAAAATCCGCGTCGGAGTCGGATTTAGAGCTCACGGCTCGGCACATCCAAACCCAATTTTGCCGAGACATCTTCTTTGGGGGGTGGAACCCAAAATGTGGATCACGAGACGATGGGAGCCTTATGGGGGGACCTTGTGCCTTTTTTGCTTTTGAGGACCATGTGGAACACACTGAAGGGCGCCATTCAGTGTGAGTGAATGAGCCAAGCGAGCAATCCAGTTTGTGGTTTAACGCTTGCGACTCAATTCATTCGTCACCACATGGTTGTTGTTCTTTCCCTTCATTTTATACTTTCCCCCTTTTTTTTCTTCCTCTGTGGTTGTGTGGATTTGAAAGAACTGACGTTGCCGTGATACTTTGCAAATTTCTAATTTCTAGACGTGTGGAGTTTAGGAATCGTGCTAATCAACATGTACGTACAACCTCTTCGTTTCTCTCTCTCTCTCTCTCCCTATGCTGTCTCTACCTCCCTTCTTTGGACCCTCATGGTGGAGATTCCTCTCTTCCCTTTCTTCTTTTGTTATTGATTCTATTTTAATTCTCGCATACTCGTGAGGCCTGCCCGTGCGCTTCAGGGTCAGCGTTGGCGCGTGGGTGGCACCCCGAGTTGTGTATGGCTAATATGTACTTCCATGCGTGCGTTCCTTTATGTCGCTCGGCTTGTGGGCCTAGGGCGCCGGATCTGGTTGTGGCGATGTTTTTTTTTGGGGGGGTTGGTCAAATACTGAAGATCTCTCCTTTTTCTTAACCGCTTTCTCCCCTGTGATCTCCCTTATTACTTTCTGCCCTCTGCGCGTTACTGCTTACTGTTTTTTTTTTCCCTCTGAATCGGCTTTTCGGCTTCTCTTGTTCGCTTTCGGTGTTCACGTCTCTTTCTTTACAGGCTCTATCACCACAATCTTTGGCAAGACCCTTGCCTCTCAGACCCTGCTTTCGAAGAGTATCTCTCTAGACCTGTTCCTTTCCTTCTTCAACGTTGTCCAGGTATGACGCGCCACGTTGCCGAATTTCTCGCGAACAAAGTCTTTTGGGTCAGTCCTGGTGCGTTAGGATTAGAGGAGCCGGGCGTAGACGGTCACAGTGGTGATCGTGGTGGTCGAGTGAGCGCTGGTGATTTGGGCGAGTGGGTCAAGGGGTTACCCGCTATGTTCGGTGCTGGTCCTTTGGGTGCAGCCGTGGCCACTGCCGGTGATTCGATGCCTGCCCTCGAGAAGCCTCGTTCTTCGGATCATGTTCTTCGAGATGCACAACACCAATTCGACTATGCGGAGGAAGATGACGGTGGAGGCGATGTTACTATCCGTCCACGAGACGATCAAGTTGATGACGAGACTTTTGATGCCGCAAGTGTTGCGGAAGAGGAGGATGCGGGTGCTACGCAGCAACAAATCTTCTTGCAACAGGACATGGAGGCTGAGCCCGAGTTAGACTCGACGTCGTCGCAGCGTGTGTCGTCGGGTGTTAGGCAGCGGAGACGTGGCGCACGGAGGAACCGTGGGGCGTCAGTTACTCCAAGTACAGTCCCCTCAACTGTCTCTTCGCCTTTCTTGGCTCCTACGACCCTTCCGCCACCTTCATCTTTTATTCTGTCAACATCCCCCCTCCAAAGCGCGTCTTCTCCGAGTGAGGATCAGCTTGAGTATCTCCGCAATGAGGCACAAATTCTCGCGAGAAGACTCTCGCGGAAGCAGCCTCCTCGGTCGCGTACTGTTGTCAAGGAAGGTGACAAACAGCAGCAACAGGTATCCGTTGTCACAGCGCTTCCTGTGCCTAATCCCACTCCTATCACGACTCCTACTCCCCTTCCTATTACTTCATCATTACCTCCTCTACCCGCGTCTGTGCCTAGTCCTCCCCACGACCCGTCCCAACATTGCGGAAGAAAACTTCCAAATGGAACGTCTTTGGCCGGAAGGATACCCCCGCGAGCGCTTCGTCCCCAGCCCTCGCTAGCCCTCCTGTCAATAAGAAGGGTGGCAAGAAGGATCCGAGCGTTGAGGTTGTGGAAAACATGATTTTTGCGCTTGCTTCGCCTTCGTCGTCTACCTCGGTTGATTCTTGGCGGGTAAGGAATGCGTCGACTGAGGCTGTTGAGACCATCGATAAACCGTTGGGCAGCTTGTGGCGACAAAGACCCGATGCTCGTCGAGGGCCCGCTCCTAATCCATCCCCCTCATTCGCATCCCCCAATTGGCGGCATCACCCTCCGCCACCACATTCCAGCTCTTCCATGACGGCTCTGTCACAATCCCCTATAACTCCTCAAACTCCTCAGTTCATCATGGCCTCTACTTCCTCTTCTCCCCATCACAACTCGAATTACGCATCTTCGATCTATTCCACCGCGGGAACAAGCATGAAGAGTTCCGGCTCGAGTACGTTTACGAGGTTCAGCAATGCATCAGTGTCGACGTTTGCTACGACTGTCTCTGCTTCGTCTGGGTTCAGTTTGGGTGGCGGAGTGGGTGTATTGGGTGGGATGGGTGCTGGTAGCAGTAATGGTAGTGCGAGTGTTGTTGCTGAGAAATTGAGCGGTAAGGGGAAGAAGAGTGCTGAGGTGGGTCCGCTGCCGGAGCCTAGGTCGACGCCCGTGAGTGTACCGGCTAGACCAGTTGTCACACGACCTTTACCTCGAAACGTTAAACGTGAGTCTTTAATCGTCTATTTTTCTGTTTTTCGTTTCTTGTTTTGTTGGAGTGGCGATGATTGATGGGTCTGATTAATTTTTCCGTTAATTAGCTTTGCAAGGTGTTCCGTGGCTCTTGGGTGAACCTCCACAGCGGACTAACGGCAAGAAGGTGCGTGTTTTTGTTTTTGTTTTTACTTTTGTCTTCGGTTAGCTAAGTTTGAACCTTCCAAATAGTCTGAGGGTGACGTTCGACGTCGAAAAGCCCAGCCTTCTAACCTTGATCCAATCTCTGAACGTCCGAAGAAATGGTCTGGTGGTGGCGCACGGGGTGGGGGCAGGGGAGGGGTGCGTATATCGGCGGGAGGTGGAAGTGGGAGTGGGAGCGAGTCTGAGGGTGAGAGTTCCGCCGCCGCCACGTTGTCTACCACCGCTGCTACCACCGCTGCCGGTAGCAGCAGTGCTGGGACGGTGGGACAACAGCAACGACAAGGACAGACGCAACAGGCTCAGAGCTCAAGTCAGAGTCAGAGTCAAAGTTCGTCGGGTGGAGTGCCGAAGAAGGTACAGAAGGGTCAAATTGCGACACTTGCAAAGGTGTTGTCCAGTATTCGTCGCAAGGATTGAGTGGGGCTTCTTCCTTTGAAGAATCTTCTTTTTTTTCTCCCTCCTTTGATTCTTTTCTGGTGGTCCCCCTGGTCTCTTTGCCTCCTCTCATCGCACACACTTGTTGCATATCCTGCCTACTCCGCTTTTGATTTCGTTCCTTGAGCCCACTCCTTGCCTTGCCTGTTGCCCTGCTTTTTTTTCACTCATAATCATCATCATCATCATTCCGCCGTATCCAAACCTCGTTCCGCTTCCCTTTTTCTCTGCACACACGAGACTCAAACTTATAACCCCGCTCACTCATTCTTTTTTGTTCATGTACACAATCAAATCATGCTTTATACATTTGTTCTTATTATTTTATGTTTTTCTTTTTTTTTTCTTTTCGTCGATGCTCAATAGTATGTCCATTACCCCCCCCCGGTCTTATCATACTCTATATTTTTTTCTCCATTCATCCCCTTCGGTTTGCTCGTCCCTTCGATCAGTCAGATAGTCAAGAGTGAGAAGGAGAAGAACCAAAACGAATAGGGGAAGGGGGAAGGGGGGGAGTTGGTGGTAGTGATTCCGCTCTTAGATGTGGATTACTTCTTCCTTTCCTCAACTCCATCCAACACATCCCCCCCCCAACGCAACGTACCCTCCCCTCCCTCCTCAGCTTGCCGTGCAACAACCAGTGACCCAAAGGAGGATGGGACCTGATATCTCTCTCCTGGTTTTTTCCCTTGGGTGAAAAATCCCCCCAAAGTTCAACTTGAACCAGCCAACCTCCCCCCCCCCCCTACTCCCCCGCCACTCGACTCTCGTGAACTTGTCTTCTCCCAAGTGTCGGCTCGACTCTATGCCCGTTCACGCATTTTTCGTTACCTCCCCCACCCCCCGTAACCCGACCCCCGTTATCATCCTCCCACTCTTACACTATCGCCACACTCGGTCAATCACTCCCGACCCATCATCATCACAAGGATATATATATACAATATCAATTCCCTCTCCCCCTCTCCCCCCTCCCGGCCAACCCCCCAACCCCCAACTCTCAATTGCACGCCTTCGTATCCACGAACGATTCCGAACACTGACCAACCAGACACGCAGACCTATTTTCGTGTCAGTGAAAAAAATCATCGACTGGCTTTTTTTTTTATACCTTCCTCATATATCGTGGTGTGCTCATCATCACTCATCCAAGAAGGGAGAGGGAAAAAAGATGAAGGGGAAGGGGAGGAGGGGGAGGTTTTTGGTCTCGGTTATCTTATGCTCTCTCCACCACCTTGTTTCTTTTACTTCTCGTTTCCCTACCCAACCCCCAACCCCCCCTTCCGATCTTGATATCTCTCACCTGCTCAACCGCTTGTTTTTCTCTTTATCATTTCGGACTCCCTCTCTGCTTACAACCAACCCCTCCCAAAAAACAAACAAACAAACAAACAACAGCAACAACAAGAACAGTAACACTCGTTTCCATCGGACGTTCATTCTCTCTCTCTCTCTTTTTTTTTCTTTTGTAGAAAATAAAGCAAATTGACATGCGTGCGTGCGTGCTTTATCTTTGTCCTTTTCTTTTTTTTTTTTTTTACTATAAACGCCACGTCGATTATGTATGTATCCCGAATCGAAATTGGAACAAAGACAAACAAATGGATGGATGCTCAAATTGTGTCTTTTTTTTTCTCGTTGAGCTGCAACCCTATCTAGACAGAGCCTAGCCTGCGGCGTTTTTTGATATGAGACCCTTGCGCAATTAAGGGGGAACACGGGGGAGTCGACGGGGTATGTACTTTGCCTAGCTTGAAGTCAACTTTGCATTTTTCATTTTATGTATGTAATTAACAACAGAAACCGTATTGCATGTATGTACCTATATTCCAAGTGCAACGTTTTTTCTTTTTTTGTGTCCCATGCGCGCGCGCGCGCGTGCACCCATGACCGACCAAAACCAAAACGCATGGATTGCTGTGATGGGTGTACGTAAAGCCAGCTAAGGGGAGCTAGTATTGCGGCCCCGCTGGCTTGCCTTTGCTGCATTTCGTTTGGTGGTGGTGGCGTTTAATTTGTATGCACACACATATATACACTCCAATTCGCTTTTCAAATCGGTTAGAATCCCGTTAATTTCACACTACGAAGAATTAAAAGGGGGAGGAGGCCAATTTGTGGCGATCGTATTACAGGTGGTATATCCTGCATCATGACTAAAATGGACAACGTGTACAATCAATTGCATCTTGACCTAGTGAAGAGGGGGGGGTTGAAAAAAAAGCAGGGCACTTGTACTTGTGCCGTAAGAGGGCGGCTTCGCTTGCAGTATGATGGGTGATTACCTCCGCTACATGCTTTTCACATCCGCCGCTGCACTACATCCTCCTTTCCCCCCGGAAGCGCAGACCCGGCCCCTCGGAAACAAGGGATAACTAACATTGAACGAAGGGAAAAAACTCACGCTTCTGGGTAAGCTTCTGGTAGAAGACGAAGCTTGCGGGCACCCTCTTCGCGTTCGCCATGCATGATTGCACAGCACCCTGAACCCCCAATCAGGTTGAGCGCTCAAGGACCCCCTGATCTGAGCAGAAATGGCTGGCCAGACCAAAGCGCCACCAGTACTTAGAAGAACTTGCTCTAAAGTAATAGGGAGGTATCTAGATCCAGGAGCCGTATTCCGGAACATAATCCTGAGCAGCTGAGCATATGAATTAATTCGGTTTGAGGGATTTCACATCGAGTTACCCCTAGAACCTTGGGGACACTTCTAGGCTTCTCTCTATTCAAGACCTCATGTTTGTCATGTGCCTTGCCCTTGCACAATGCAACGCGAGAGCATCAAAGAGATCAATAAGCAAGTTCCCCCATCTTCGTTAAACAGCAACCATTTGGAATTGCATAAGGACATCGCTACTAGGTGTCAGTGATCATGATAAGTGCAAATTTAATCCATTGGGGTTCAATGGAGCCCGGATGGTTTGTTTCTGCAGAGCAAATCAAGAATTCACAAATTGACGATATACTTCCGTGGAAGGGTAGCGGAGGCTGAGGCTGAGGTATCTATTAAAAGTGCGCAGCCCGTGCATGACGCGCAACGCGGCGACGGAGGCGCGAGAGCATGTCAGCGTCAGCTGAAGTTTGCCCAAGAGTGCAACCTGTGCACAGCACCACAAAAAGCAAGAGAGACGCAGGTAGCACATTCTACCGGACTATACTCACGCCTCGTAATACCTGTCCAGAGGGGGACATCGTGAAAGTTTTGCTGGATCGATACGAGTACCCCGCTGATCCGCCGCTACCCCACGGACTAAAACTGGGGGTGGAGTCTGGAAGTTCCGTTTCCCCTGGAAATCGCATGCCCATCGGACAAGAGAAAAAAGAATGAAAACATGCTCCATGCATAGTAACAACCATCTGATCCGGTCGTTTCAAACTATCCTTTAACCAGTAATTAGGACAGGTCTAATTCTTGGATCATCACACTTCAGTTGTTGACTCGTACGAAACAACGAACTATCTGAGGTATGTATGCCGACCGTGGGTAGTTCATGAACTTGTAGAGCAATTGGCTGTACCCCGGCCAGGCGGAAACCCTATCGTAAATTCTTCTTATGATTCGCAATGCCGGGTTACAGCAGCGATCGCCAGACGAATGATCACACGGCGCGACTCTGAAAGAAAGAGAGACCGAGCGGGGGAAATCTCTGTTCCGGTGGCGGGTGCGTGAAGACATGGCATTCCGTAGAAGAGGGATTCTGCGCGGTCCAGTGTCAGAACAGACTTTTGAACGGCGAGAACAAGAATTTGGGTATTACATACTGGGCAGTACCTGCCTTCGCTGGAAAGAAGCAAAGAACTGACTACTCAGAGACTCGGAAATAGCACGATTTTTCCAGCCTGATGACTGCTTCATTGGTCGTGACAGAAAATCTCGCGTGAGCCAAGCTGTGGGAACGAAGGCGAAGCTAACAGCATTGAGGCATTAGAACCAAGGACAGCCCCGGGGCCTCACGTAGGCAATTCCAGCTCTATGGTACACCCGTGCGGAACAAACGCGTGAGAATTTGGATCCAGAAGGGCAGAAGGAATGCTCATCGTGATTGTAGCTGAAGGCGAAATCCAGGCGCTGTTCGACGGGAGGTAATGCGTTGGGCACCCGGCGAACAAGGTCTGAATTTAGCGCTATTACTGGTGACCCAACAGACCCATCCTCAAGCACGACTCCACACGTGGCACAGCAAGTGCCCGAGATTGGCCGAGCGCCGTCCCAGCCAACTATGGCAATACATGCGCAGTCAAATTGATCCCATTGGATCCGAGATGAGAACCCCGCAGACGAAGAGTGAATCCACAAACTGGCAATATTTTCTCCATCAGGTAGCGTCGGTGTCAGCTGAATGCATACCAGAAAACTCTCAACACCAACAGAAAACATTTCCCCCAGACCTTATTGTGGGGGAATTGGTCCTCTTCCCTGATAGTATCCGCCCAGCGGGGAGATATCAAGAAAGTTCCCTAGACTGGTTGTAGCACCTTGTGACTCGTTGCTACCCCGCGGGGTAATCCTAGGTGGAGCCCAGAAGCCCCGCTCCCTCCGTGTGCCCATCTGGCAAGTGAGATGAGAACAAGCCGAGTGCATAGCGACGATTAATAATCTGATCGTTCCATGCACACAACAACCCAAGTGACTATCCTTGAAGAGGTGACTAGAACGAATCTCATTCCGGGATCATGGTACTGAACCCGGTAACTCGCACGAAACTCGAAAGCTGCGTGAATTCCATGAGATGTTGTATACCGATCGTAGGGTGTCAATTGACTCGTGAAGCCACAAGCGTTCTCGAACCGAACTCAAGCTAGACAGAAGATTCTCTCGTGAAATTTCCTACGATTTGGGGTGATTCGGATCCAAAGCAGTGAACCCTCGACAATTGAAAACATAGTGCGGCTTAGAAAGAAAGAAGAGCTGGCGGGCGAATCTCCGATGGCTAAAGCCTGGAGAAGCAGCTTTTCACACAAGAGTATTTCTGCGCAGTCTAGGATGTTGGGACATCCTTCCGTGTGAAAGAAGGGCCATAGACTGGCAAAAGCTTCAGGCATCACATACTTGCCCAGCAGAGTAGACTGTGTACAAAATCAGGGAGCCCTAGCAGCCCAGAGGGCCGAGAAATAAATCTTATTGATTGCGTAGGGGGTGTACAGCCAGGGACAACCCTGAAGCGTCAAGTGCACCGCCCAACGCTGATTCGAGCATCATGGCACGCACACACAAATGGGTAATCGTTATCGCGTAGCCGAGAACGAGGCGCTGGTTGAGGTGCTTTGATCTACTGCTCTAAACAGTGCTATGCGCTGCAGTCGATTGCAAGGTGCAGTGTTATAAATTAGATTTTGCTTTCCGCTTGTTCACTTCGATTGGGATGCTAAGAGCCATCTGAGTGGCGATAGCGACGCAAAATTGCTTCTCTCTCCAATCAGGATCAACTCGACCTCCGGTCCCAATCTCGGACGGGGATGTCCAGACTTCAGAACGAACCTAGGGGAAGCGGGAGTCGTAAAAACAACAACAATCAGAATCAGTTCCACAAACCTCATGGCGTCCTTGCCAAATAAATCTTCCGACACTGAAAACTCCAAAGGTTGTAGGGGAAATATAACCAGGGAGACTGGACAAGCTGAGTTTAAACTCAAGATTCAGCACAAGCGTTGGGAACCAACTTCGAATTAAGCTGTGGGTAAGGATTTGAGACAGGCTAGGTGGCGGTGATGACATACCTGTCTGGAGCAGCAATATCCTTGGGAAGTATTCCAGGAGTGTTCCTACACAAATCGGCGAAGAAAGGGATGGCAGGAAGCCCTACTCGCTCACCATCCTTCTCGCCGAGTAGTTGATACCCTATGATGGGGGATTAACAGAAGGATATTTAGATGTGATGTGTATGCTGCCTACACTGGGCGTGATCAAGACCCCCATCAGAGTCAGCGGGGTTCTTCATTTTTTCCAGTGTTCTTTCGGCGACAGCATGATCAAAACTTGATTTCAGGCAGTCTCGGAAAACCAATTTGGAAGGCAGTTGATCGATATTTCCGGCAGCGGGATGCGAACGGAAAGGTATGCGAGTGGCGAATGGGTGGGGTAACGCCAGACTCGGCATCGAACGGTCTTCAGGGATCTTCGACGGATCAGGTAGAGTCCCAACGATTACGCGCGACGTGATACACATATTTCCCTACAAAATTAAAGTTGGAAGTGGAATGATTTAATGGGTAAAGGCAATTACCTGCTGGAACAAGTCGGCAGTGATGTTGGAATAACGACGCCCAAGCCTATGAGGCCTAACATGCACTTCAAACTGACCAGGATGGGATGGATTAAGATAATGTGAAGATATGTGAATGGGATCGAGCTGCTTTGGTGATGAATTGGACTGGAAACTTATGACCGCTTGAATGATGCAGCCCATCAGGTAGCCTTGTTGTTTAGACGGAATGCGCTCAATAAACGTCACAGCAGGCAGAGTTGAAATGCAATACTCACCCCCATGTGACACACTTGGATGTCGCGTAACGAGACATCACGGTTGATAAGGTTTTCGCTGAAGTCTGATTGTTTGACTCACGCTTCAACAGTCCACGGATGACAAAGAGTTCCTTCATAAATATGCGTTCCATCATCGAGCTTCTTGACCAATTTGCTTTTGACAGCATCGGAATATCTTCCCATTTCTTCCGTCATCGTGTACGCTTAAGAGAAGCACGATGATAATGTGGTGGCGCGTACAAGGGCCGAACGGAAAAGGGGACATCCAATATTAAAGATGATCACATCACGTGTCATGAGTTGACACAATAAGTTGACAGGTCTAAATGCGCCCTCAACCCGAAATTCGTGCCTAGCTGTTTCTGAAATCTGGAAAACTCATCACCGAAGATCTTCGGATCGGCGACCATAACCTGGCGAATCGGCATCCCCTCCTATAGTATAGTCCAAATCCTCCGACATGCAACTAGGTACCATAGCATGCCCGCTTGGTGCTCATTCATTTCAAGCTTGTAGGACTCAGCTGTTAAGATGACTAGCCGTAATACTACAATGTGAAGAACACATATATTTTAGCGGGATCATAACACGAGTGAAGCACCTATCCTCTCGCTTCAGTCTCATGTAAGAAGGTGGAAGAACGAAAGGGGAACTCTTCGCGCACTACAGTGTGAGATCAGAGAGCTAGTGATACGAAATGCGGATGAAGAAAGATAAAGAAATGTAGCCACACCCTCTTGAGTTTCTAGTGGCGCATGCCACGTTAGCCGCCGTCGAATTTCCAACATTAGATGTCGGACCAACGGTATGCGATGGAAGCCTTGATATTTTTGGCCTCTGGAGCCAACGGAAGGTCGACCATTGCGGTATTTGATTCAAGTTATAAGGCCATTCGATGCACGAATGTCCATACGCGCCTGAAATTAACGCCCCAATTTTCCCACAAATGGCTCCATTATGTATGGGAAGCGAGGGTATACAGTACCATCAAAGCTTTGGCCGCAGAATACGGGCGACTTCCTTGCCGTTCAGGCATGTGACCATGGTTCGCATTGGTTTCATTTAGGCTCTGCCGCGACTCCCCACCGAAACGGGGTCTTCCCCCCACACGATGGCTCGCTGTATGCGACGCTGTGTAATATTTAGTAGTTCTTCATCAGCCAGGACAGAACCGTGGTTGCTTGTGGGTCAAAAGCAGTTCGGCGGAGAATCGGCTGAGACACGGATAATGACACTACGTTCAAATCGGACTTCACTTACTAACCACCGGCATCACAAATCAATAGAAGGGCTCTTGACTGGTCCCCGTTTCCCCTCAGGTCAATTGCCTCGGATTAATCCGTCGGAATGGAAATGTCACGGATCCAAACTAACTGTCAGCGGAGATGGTCGCTCAATTCGCCAGTGTTTTGCAACTGCTTCTTGCACAACGTGCGATCTTCTGCATTTTCATTTTGCCTGCATCAGACTTGAGGTTGCAACCTGTATTTCTGGAGGTGACATCATGCGGGCTTGTTGCAAGGCTGAAATCTGTTCGACATTACGGAAGAATCCTTGGCGCGGGCTCATGACTTTGGTTTGATGAGGAAACTCTGGTCGGAAAATGCGGTGATGCCCTTGTGCCTCTCTTAGAATCCAATAGCAAGCACTCGCGTGACCCGCTTATGATGTGGTGGTCAATCATGCCAAATCAGTTAGGAATCTGAGGATGACTTGGTGCACTGGTTCTCATATAAACGTCGCTAGGCTTTAGATGGTCTAGCTTCAATATATTTATTAATGGATTCATTAGGGCTAAAGGGGCGCGATTCTGGCACCTCCACCCAGTTTGGCTTATGTAATTGAGGTAGTGAGCAGAGATGAAGGCCTTGTGATAATACCATCCTACTCCGGATGATCGAATCAGATCCTAGCCCGATCCCATCCAACAAAGGAGTAATATTACATAAGGCAACATTACGTTGTATGATTTGCCTTAGAACCACCCGTTAGGCCACGAGAGTGCCTTGGCTAGGATTGAATCCTATTGTAGTTTTGCGGCTTTTGCAATCCGATTGTACAACATGAGAATAAGGACGCACAAGTGGAACACCTCGCGACAATGATCCAAAAGAAACTACGACAAGTAGAATAATCTATAAGTGTTGGATGATGCTGGAAGGCGGTTTCACGTTAGAAGAGGATAAAGGAAATTTATATAGGGGGTTGGGAATCAATGACAAAAGACGTCGAGACCGACGCTCGTCTCTGGCGCTTGGCGTCAGGAGTACCTGACGGGGCAATAGGACGACCAGCACTCGGCATTGAAGATAATGAACTGATGGTTGAGGATCGGGGTTTAGTAACGGATGTGGTCAATTTGTTGGTAGCCGAGGTTTGGGTTGGAAGTGAGCCTTTGCGGGGGGCGGCTCCATGAGCCCCTGAGCCATGCGGCCGGTTCCTGCAGAAGGGCCACGTTAGCCGAACAAACGAGCCCCGGACAATCCTCACACTCACCTCTTCTTTATAAGATCCGTTCGTAGGGATATCGGTCGGTCAACGCCATGCAATTTCTGGAGAGAGGTAAAAATGTTGATCCATCAGAAAAAAGAGAACGACTTACATAGTACAAACCGCAAGCATTGCCTAGTCAAGATACTGTAAATGCCCGGCTTGAATATCAGGTAACAACTCCACTCACATAAAGGCTGGCCGTCTTGGTCTCGACGCCATAAAGGCGTGGTCATAGTCTCGCAATTGGTGCAAACTGTGGGAGGACTCTCCCCTTCCTCGTTCGATGCGCTGCCTGGGCCAGAGCTGGGGCCAGGAGCTTCAATACCTGAGGTCGAATCAGCTCTCCGCGTGCCAACAGCGGAGGCTCCACCAGGAATTAAGCGAGAAATAGAACCAGCTGTCCCTCTAGCCTTGCCCTTATTATCTGGGGCCCTTTTCGAGGGGGCGATGGGACGTCGGGGAGATTGCGTGAATGCGGCACTTCCTGGGGTTGGAAAACCATTCACCGGGAGTGGTTCAGGGGATGCGGTGGAACCGGGTGATCTCAGTTCTTCGCTGGACGGGCTCCGCGCATATTGCGCATTAGGAATATCCGCGTTGCCAGTCACAATATGCGCAGGATTGACAAATTTCTCCACGTTGGGATTAAAAAGCATTCCCGACGCCGGTTTGCACTCATTTCCGCCCTCAAACGCGTAGAAGTGGGGATCGGATCCGGTAGATAGCGACTCTTCGGAATGAGGGTGAGCAATCGTAGGTTGGGCAAGTGCTGTGAAACGTGGATTCGAGGGCATGCTATGGGACATTTGATGAGATATGTCATGGGAGGACTGCGATGTTGTTGCATCTCCCCCCTCCACTTTAAGTGGACCTGATTCTCTTGCGGAAAAAAGGTCCAACATATCTGAAGGTCTCTGGAAGTTGGCATCGAAATCCGCTTGAGAGGGATAAGAGGGATCAGGACTAGTAATGTTACCCTTGACGTCTTCTGAAATGGCCGGGGAAAGAGTGAAGGGTGGGGGTGATCGACCATGGAACGCGGAATCCGGTCTGGAGGAGGGGTCTAAAGGCGTTATCCGTCTTCCCTGAAATCAAGGGTCAGTCTCGGCGTGGATGCTCAGAAAATGGTCGGGCTCACGAGATTGGGGATAAAATCTAGTTCGTGGTAAGGCTGGGCATAAACGTCCGGGCCAGGATGAGAGTGGGAATGAAAGGTGGGTGCTCCAGATGTGTGAACGCCTACAAATGAAGGAAGAGTAGGAGGTGCTGGAGGGTATGCGGCACCTCCTAGGTAAGTATTCCCGAATGGATCAGGAAGAAGTTGGATCTGTGCAGATGTTAATGCAGAAGGGAATGCAAACATTCCTGGATCCGCGATTGCACCCGGTTCGCTATGCAGGGGCTCGCCACGCCCCGCGTTCGTTTGTACTCCTGTTTGGAGACGGATTGAAAGGAGAGAATGCGCGGATGAACGTGGCGATAAGGGGGGATGGTTTTGCAGGGTAGTGACTGAGTTGCCATGAAGCTTCGGGTGAGCAGGGAAGTCGTTTTCCAGCGATTGTAGTTCAAACTTCGGCTCTTTAGCCTCGCGATCTTCGTCGTATTCTTCTAACAAAGAATGGGCGTGGGCCTCGGGGAGATCAACCCCACTTCTGATTGCCGCTGCGCGCGAACGGGATCGACTGCTGTCCCCATGCCAATCCATGGACATTCGTGAGCGAGATCTCGAGACAGATCGTGTCTGCCAGTCCATTGAAGCGTCGCTGGAAGGATTTGGTATTACCAATCCCGAATCCCCTCCGAAAAATGGTCACGAATCACTCACTTGGTATCCTCGTCCTCATTTCCAGCACCAAAGCCCTCCACTCTCATCTTGGCTTTCGGTGGGCGACCCCTATTCTCGAAATGTGGATCATCACCTAACTCGGAACCAGCGCTGGGTTTGTGAAGTTCTAAGAATTCTTCGGGTATGGAGTAGATGCATAATGAACCAGACTCCACATTGGCTGTGGACCCAAGCGCAGCAAGTCGTTCCTTCTCTTTCTTCCTAAGGGCAAGCGCCATCATCCTCCAGGCCAAATTTTCCATCCGCTGAGCGTGTGGTAGCCCCGCCTTAGTTCGCGCATACATCTTCCAAACTTGAGTCGCGAGCGGGTCTTCTCTTGCCATTCTTTCTGCTTCTCTGCTCTCCGCTTCCTCATTTTCGAGTATAGTTGAAGGAGGAGAAAAGACAGTTATGGAAGGAGAAGCGGGCGGGGAACGACTGGGAGATGCGAACAAACTTGTTGGATCCATGGAAGTACCACCCGGACGATTATTCATGTCCTTGCTCCGGGATCCGGAGGCTCTATTTTTTGCAAATACATCGTCACCGAGAAGCTCAGAAACCATCGAAGGGGATGTTGCAATAGTTGACCCGCCTGCAATCGAAGTTGCACTCAAGAAAGAGGGGGGAGTATATGAAGATGCAGAGCTTGAAGAGAAACCTGCACCTGTCGTCGCCACGGATGGGGAAAGAGAAGATCGTGAAGAAACTGGGGCATGCTGTGGTGACTTGGAATCCAATGACCGTAAAACCGAATTTGAAAGCATCGATGTAGCGGCTGCGCCATGCCCCAAATTTTGACTGAAGGGGACGGTTGAATTGCCCACGCCGCTAAATGGATCGGGAAAACTTGGAGGCAGTGGCGGACCATCTGCAAAAGCTGGTTTCGCTGACCCTTGCGAAGGACGAGACATCCATAACGAAGGGGGAAGAGTGTGATGCGAATGACTGGGTGTTCTTGACGTCGAATGAGTACGAGTGTCCATACCTAGTCTGCCATTCGGAGGCATGTGAGCGCTGTTTGTGCTGTATGAATGCTGACCTCCAGCAAGAGTCAAAGCATTCAGCGCATTTGCGGCAGCAGCCGTCTGAGGATTTGCCCCTTGCTGTGAGTGCGTCAGGACGCTAGGTGAATTTGGAACTGAAAACTCTGCCGGCACGGTAGAGCTTGAAGAGCAGCTAGGATTTCGCCGCAGGCGTCTTGCCGCATCTTCCACACCGCTTCCAGCTGCGGCAAAAGAGTCTCCAGTGAGCTGAGGAATAGGGCCCTGCGGCGCATTCAAAATGGACATAGACAAAGTAGGAGAAAGGCGGGACCTCAGTGCACTCCGCGGCGCCTCGCTGATCGAGGAGCCTCCGACAATCGAGTGACCGTGTGCGCCTTGCGCCCACGCAGCGGTCCAAGGCAGGGAAACGGGGAGGGGGTCACCAAAATTGACATGGGAGTTCGTATAACTGGCTTCGGCGCGTTGAGAACCCCGTGATGAGGAAGCAACGCTTGGTGCGCCGGTTGTTTGGGGATTGTGTAATGAACCGCCACGTGGATTGGCACTATGGTCAGACACCTCTTGAGCATTGGTAATATTTGTCGTGCGTTCGGAGAATGGCGCCATGGTTGATGGGTGGATGGAATCGCATTGCATTGAACTCAACTCCCACACGGAGGGGTGCGGTTGATTTGGCACGATGGTATTTGGGGGTGACATAGCATCCGACCGCCTTTGGAATAGGGACTGAGACGATTTTGGGCCAAATGCCATAGCTTCGTCGGGGGGAATTTGAAGTGATTGATAGGGGAAGTGGGTGCGGGACGCAGACGACGAAGGCATGGACCAGCCTCCTGCGGCTAATGAGACGGATGTAGCAGGAGACTGAAGAGGCGGGTTCGCGGGTTTCGGGGGATCGGCGGAGGGAGAGGTCGCAATCCTGGAGGGTCTTGAAGCAGGAACCCTCCAGGAACGGGACCCACTTGAAGCAGATTGTGACGGTTTGGGACCTGAAGATCGAGCTTGCGAAGAGCCAGAGTCCATCTCAAGCGATGGGACAGCTCAGAGAAAACTGGAGCAACAGATCACAATTACAGTCCCCGATGGGTCGGTACAGGAGAGAGCGCACACCTTGAGGACGGCACTGCACGCGTTGGCCTTCCTGGTGGCCTGCGATGGGCAGTATAGAGCCTGGTCCGACAGTGTAACGAAGGAGAGAAGAAGCTCAACTGAAAGCAACTGGCGCCTGGGTATGTATGAGGGAGCTGAGCAGAAACAATGTCTGCTTCCGAAGAAATATTCCGGTTATTCTTTTCTTCGTGTGGCAACTTTTCAATGTCCACTCAAAACTATTGTATGCAAAGATGTATTTCCGTTCAAGGTACAGTTTTTTGCTCGTCGATGAACCGCTCAACTCTGCCGACTCAAACAACCGATCCCATGTGTTCTCGGCCGTTACCGCAATTGCATGTCCCATTTTTCAACCGCGGTACAGTATTCTACTTCGCTAAAGCCCATAACACTCAGTCAAACACCCGGGGGGGAATAAAGCTCGATGACTTGGCTGCGCCTAAGAGCTCAGATGTCCAGTTTTGGAACATCGTTGAGCCAACAGCAGCTTCCATTGGTCACGTGCGATACAGGAGTACTGACTGCAGCAGAGCTCTCTCCGTCAAAAAAACGGCAGCACCATTTCCTAATATTAAGAGTTCACTCGAAAATCAGGGTTGTGACCTACACCATTCCCATTCCATTGGTGGTGACCTTCCTTTCTTGCCACCTCAGAGGGCACAGGAGCAAAAAATGATTATGAAAATGTGAAAATCCCCTCGTGACTTGTTGCAGTCCACACGCCCAACCGCAAGCAACCAACATTACATCTCACGCTATGCATCCCACGCCTCCATCGCAACTGGATCTATGAATTAGTCCATTGCTATATCTGGTTACATTTTGGGGTATTCGACAAAGCTTCCAACTCTCCCTTCCTGGTTTTGTTACGGCATCTTTTTGCTGACACATCAATACAATACACCATGGCATAAACCTCTCACAACAGAATCCATCATAGGCCAAAAAATCGTGGCAATGGGCGATGAGCTACCTCGGACGTTCTTGGATCATTCGCCTCAAATGTTCCTGCGCTTCAAACGCAGGCGAAGGTGTAGTGCACGATCGTCGCCTGCTCAATTGCTAGCAAGACATGAGACTTGGACGAATGCACAACCGACCAAGGGCGTGGACACCCACGTAAGTCGGGTTAGCCGAGCGTTATGAGGAGCTTCAAAGGGGAGGGGAAAGGCACAAGAAAAGGGTGTGGAGTAATGGCAACCGAACTCCTTAACAAATGAAGGAGATTGAAATTCAACTATTCTTGCCCAGCTCATATCTCCGCATTGAGTCCTCATGTGAACATAGGGCAAGGCCAACCAGACGTCTCTGGCTTACCTTGTTTAGGACCCAGGATGGCAACATCTGGCTCAATGCTGCGCGGGGTAATACACAATGAAGATGCTCATGTGTACTGAATGAAGAAGCCACAAGTGGCGGAGCGGGGACGAAAGGAAAATCCGCCAAAGAAGCAAGTGGACATGAACGCGACCTCAATCATGGATGCGAAATGAGGACCATGTCAGGATCATGGGTCAAGCCAGAAGAGAGCGTTCTCCATCTGACCATTGTTCCCACATCCGGAATCGCGGCGAATTAGCGGGTGATGACTTCATGCAGAAAGATATTCAATCAAGTGCGTCTCGAATGCCATGTTTGCGACCCTCCTGGCGAAACTAGTCTAGATGGATTTGTACGCGTAGAAATCAAGATCTAGAACTAGGCCAAAAGGGAATTGGCTGCCGGAATGAGTTGTTTTTTCTGAATATGATATATTTCCATCCCGTTCGGCGGAACCCGCGTTGGGTGGACTCGAACAGGACCGAGTCGCATCCCACGCACTTGCAGAATCAGATCGTACACGGGCTCAGAACCCGATCCTGCGAACATGGCCAATTTATGTAAATCCGGGCTAGACCTTCAAGTGAGGGAATTTCAGTGCCACGGCGCGCTTGGGGCACCACCTCCACGAGCGGATTTTTCCTAGAGAAAGGGGCTCCATTGCGAGCTAGAATGCCTGCGCGAACTCACACCTGTATTATTGTGGTATTTGTGGTTGGATTCTTGGGATCCGCATGTGAAATTTTGAAGTAGTTTCCATGGTGATCCCTACCCCGCGAGCATCAACATTGTCACGGTAAGGGTTCCTTCAGAACACGCAGAAATGAGATCGCCCCCGTTGACGGCGATTCATTTATGATTTATGCCTGGTCATGACCTTAATTCCTACACAAAAAAGTTTGTGTCTATTCAGGTCAAAAACTCAATTATGAAACCCACTCCATTATTGCAATTACTACCCATCAGTTGCATTGCAAAGGGATGATCATCCGAGGCCCAGACTCGCGTTCCTAGTGTCTGCCACACTATTTAAACCCAATAGGCGACTCGAGGAACCCTCAGGTCTAGCCCTCTGGGATGGTTTCCATTGATGGCCGAAGAGATTTAGCTCGGGAAGACGATACTCACAGCAGCTCGATGGCGACAGAGAGATCGGCAGGATCGAAGCCTTGCGATTGGCCTTCCCAGCACTCGTTCACTTCGACCAGCTAGACCCATAGCTTTGTTGTACACTGGGCAAAGATCCAATCCACGAGTTCTCATGGAGAGTGAATAACTTCATGGTCGAGAACTTCTCAGCGGAGTTGGCCGAATTCACCGTGTCCATTGTATTCTTCGGATATTCTTGCTAGCTTGTCCAGAGATCTGTGGTAATTGAACCGATGCTCATCTCTTCCTCTTGCAGATGCGGAGAAGTCATGCACAATTTGCAGTGTTACGTGAACCGGCAATCAACCACAACCCGCGGAGACGTAAAGAAAGGGCCCACGCACTAAGGCTAAGCATTCAGTGGGCGAACGTTCCCGGTACGTGGCCCTCGCAAGGAAGAACTGACATATTTCTCTCCCGACCGTTTCCTTGCGGAATAAGAAATTGCGGGAACTGGCACAAATATTCCGTATAAACACTGAATAGTCAGACGGGGCTCTTCTTGGACAACGTGGGCTTTAATTAGGCAGGTGACCAGCCTCTCTTTAGGGGGAAGAAGAGGCTTTAATTGAACATCGACATAATTGCAAACGCAACGACACAATTCGCCAACTACTTGACCATGCCTTTCTCTAAAATGGCGCGCGGTGTGGCCATTGACTGCGTTGCTTGGGTGTGGAATGGCAGATGGAAAGAAATGCTCTTTCAAGCTCGTCCATTTAGAACTGGTGACATGATACTTCGAGCGCCTGCTGCTCGAGGGTCTTGGGACAGCCTAATCTAACGAAAGGCAAAGTGTGTCAAGCCGCAGGCAAATCAATCTATGTAGACCGTGTGCAAAAAAAATGGGCATGCCCACTAGGGCCCGCCAACGCATCGAACAAGTGGTCGCAAGCTTAGGGATGCGGTTTACGGGATGTTTCTGTTAGTTGCATTAATTTCTTGATGTCACGTGTCACGCTAGAATCCTGATTTCCAATTCGATCTCAATTTTTCCACTCCAGCGCCTTGACGAACGTTCCTCAGTTGATTACTTGGAGACTACATACAGAGAAAAATGTCATGCATAATTCCTTGTCACTTATTTTACTACCATGAAGGCTAACTAACTCATAGACCACTCGGATTCCCACCAGCTCTCTCGTCAAAAGTGCGACAAGTGTCGAGCGGTCACGCAGGCCACCACCTTCTGTTAGAATCAAAGATAAGGGCTTGTGCCGGAGATTAGGGCTTTGTTTTCAATGCCACGGGAATTCGATCAGCCAACATCAAATCGAACATTTGTCCTCTCTGCCTTGCAAAACCGTATCCGCTTGGATGGAAGGGATTTTCTTCAAGGGAGGGATCATGAGCTCATCTTCGGGGAGGATCTTGGCGTGGTTGAGTGTCGGTTGGGAAAGACAAGGTAAACCTCTCACGGATACGTGCCTTCCGGGGGGTTGCCACCTCATCTGTTGTCTTCAGAGTAATTGCAGTAGTCAATGGAGTGATTGGAAGACCACAACGTGCCGATAAACCGTATGAAGGAGCTCTGACTATCCATTCAGAGTTGTCTCCAATGACGGCTCCTATATATGACACATCCAGGTAAGCTCTCGATGACACACTTAGTGCGAGGCGCCCGTTTTTTTGAGTGAGTGCTCTTGCCTCGTCGAGTGTGACCATCCTTCATCCTCAAAACCCTCTGTCGCGCCTTTCTTACGCTCGTTCAGTTCTCGTACGGTTTTCTTTTCCCAACATTCACGTTAATTATAAATCTAGATGATCTAACTCTGCTGTGTAACCTGTAGACCGACGGATGAGGAGGTCCTCATTACACGAATGCTCGATAAAGTCTTGCGGAGGAGTCTTGCTGTTGATCGAGAATCACTTTGTATTCTGGCGGGACAGCGGGTATGGTGGTCGTCCAGGCTTCTCTCTGTCTGAGAACTCAAAACTCAACTCCCAGGTATGGAACCTCAAGTTAACGTTCCATTTCCTTTCAGATGAAGGAAACATGCTCGATTGCGCATGTCTCGCAGGCATAGTAGCGTTACGGCACTATCGTCGGCCAGACGTAGAAGTTGTAGGGGAGGAACTGATCGTAGTTAGTCCTTTTACGCGATCAATTTTTAATCATTCACTGAATTCCTCGTTGACATGAATGCTACTCAGCATGATCCAGCCGAGCGAGCACCCCTCCCTCTCGCCATCCATCACATCCCTATATGCGTGACTTTCGCGTTCTTCGAGGATAGGTATGTCATGGGTATCCTCTGTTTCCCACGTTCTGACATCTCCACAGCGCGAATCCCGTTGTAGATCCGACTCATCTTGAAACTGTTCTTTCCTCCTCTCGTCTTCACATTGCTCTTACTCATCTTTCGTCTACCTCCCCGACACTTTGCGTCCTCCAAAAGGCTGGAGGGCTTCCCCTATCGGAAGCTGAGCTAAAGAAATGCGTGGACGTTGCGATATCGAGGGCGAAGGATCTTGCTGAATGGCTGGAAGCCGCCATCGCAAAGGACTGGGAGAAAAGGAAAGTGGTTGTGGAAGTCAGATGACGCAGGGATCTGCGTGCGTATGCCGCCAGAGCCCGTTGAAGCACACGGTGATTACGGTCGATTCCTTAGCCATTATGAAGATTATTCGGCTACCCATCATTCACTGATGCCCAGCTCGCTTGGTGCTAGCTTTCCGGAATTTGAACCGCTCTTATTCTTAGTGTTCCCTTAGACATTAGCGCTACCGGTGTTGGAAAGTCCGTCCTCAAAAGCAAATAGTGGGGGCGGATGACCCTTTGCTATGGTGCCTACAACCAGCGGTTTTCAGAAATGTCAGTTGTCACCGTCTACCTGCTCAGGAGTTACTGTTTCAATGACACCTGGACACTAAGCTTCTAAAACCTGCCACACGCGGTTCCCCAGAGGCTCGGGCGATATGGTGCATCTGCTGTATAATAGGTGCATACCGAGAAGCCTTCAATTCTCTTCATGAGGCCGCAAAGGTTGAGCTCGGTCAGTTGGCTCACGGTCCACAGACCTGTGTTCATCATCGAGACATGTGCGGTGATCAAGCGAATGGCGCTACTGAGGTCTCTTTGGTTGTTAGCCCTAGTTTTTGATGTTGAGGCGAAAACGGTGCAATATTAAATATTCTTCGCATGAAAACGCTCACGCTCTTGCATGCTAATCCAAATGTCGATTCTCATACATTGAGTGGATAGCCTCTGTTCGCGTACCCGAGGGCGTGTTCGCAACATTTGCCTGATTGCCAACTAGCTCAATTGAGCGCTGTATAGGATACTGTTATATAGTGGTCATTCTTTGGCGAACTGTAGGCGATCACTCAAATCCATCTGTCTAGTCAACGCCACCTTCTGTTCGATCGCACGTCAATCCCTTATACTGTGTGATCAAACCCGACAGGTATCAAGATAAGCTGGAACATATCAAAAGTATTTATAGGAAATGATCCTTGATCTACTCGAGTACGAGGCGCTTCCAGCTGCTCCCGAATGAGCCCTACTGGCCTTGTGAGTTGTTTGACCCCGCTGGCTCAGAGCGCGATATCTCTTGCAGGAATATGTGCTTCAGATCTCATCAATGATGTTATAATGAACTGTGTGAACATAAACCATTCTGAGGGTCACTCTCCCAGTCTGCGCCACTCTGTGCTGACACAGCTATAGACGTTTTCTCAATGACCAAGAAACTTACCTTAATCTAAGTGCCCGTCTTCGTGTTATTGTACTCCGATGCCGACCGTTGAAGAGGCCTCGTTCAAAGCTATCCAGCTGCTCTGCTCTGCATGCCCTTCGCGTCCGCCTGGATGGCACCCGGGAATTTGGAACTCCTTAGTCCAAACCCAAAGGATTAGAGTCACCCCCTCCCCTCCGTTGTGAAAGAACCAATAAATTTCCCTGTACCAAATCTTGAATGTCTTACTGGTGAGGTCCCCACGTCCACGGATGGACGCTGAAAGTTACATGAGCCTGGGATTTCCCGGCCATGGACGCGCGGTGTTGTCAAAGACGTGGAAGTTCGTCGCGAGTGCCCTGCCTCGCAGAACTACGTGTTACTTCTCCGTCGCACCCGAATAACCAGCGTGACCCTTGCTTTGGACCAGCTTCCGGGGACTCATACTTGCTTCGGAGCGAGATGGCGTTACATCAACTTATGCGGTGCATCCCACTGCTGTCCAGCTCTGCAGATAAGAACATGGATATGCAATACCTCGACTCTAACGCTGGATCTTAGCGAATACTTTGCCTGCTAAATGGCTAGCATTGCTTAAGTATTCTGTCTGGAAAGATCCCGAGATCGAATATGCATTCCCGGGAAGTAAAGGGGAGGCTGGGATCCTTCCTAGCCCTGAACTCGCCGCAGAGTCGCCAACTTCGTACAAGGGACGGATCAACCATTCTTGCTCAGGTGGTACATATGTTAAAGAAATCGGCCTTGAGCGCAACGCAGGATGAGTGTTGGACGCATTTATTATTAGCTTGGGGAGATTACGCGACCTGGAGCAGGATCTCAATAGTGGTGTTGTTTGCGGCGGGACTGGAGAACTCTGTGAAGGGTCTGCGTACCTTGTTGGCGTTGATCATGCTATAGATCGGTATGAGCTGACGATCTGGTTGACGACTCGCAGCGTTGCGTGCCCCTAAAGCCGGTCTCTCGATAGTATTCCACTGACGTGTTTCAACATAAGCCCATAGGAGAATCCAATTGATAATTTTTAGGAAAGGGCACGGAGGGGATTATCTATACAATCAAAGAAGGAAAGGTATCGGACTTAACGCAGCTTCTAAAAATCAATCTTTACTCCATTCAGAACGAAACACTTCAATGACGGGCAGAATCTCCTGCATTCCTCGACAAGGATCCAATAACCTCCCGTCTTCTCATCAGGGCGGTTCGTTAACATCCCGGGCCCGAGACCAAATATAGGCGAAGTTGATGAATTCGTATGTCCCACTGGGGTTGGCTCGCTTGCTGTTAGATCCCACCAAATCGTCTTCTCCAAGAAGCGGAATTGGCTCAGCGTCCTTGCCAGATTGCGGCACGCGAATCGGATGCTGCGTTCCGTGGCTTCTGCAGGAGTAGCCGAACCCTGATTGAAGTTCTGGGGATAGGCGGGTCCCAGAGCTTGGGTATTGAACATGTTACCAAGGAACAGTGAGTGGGATTTGGTGGGTGTGAGCGCCAGTGGAACCGACGTTTGGGAGTTTATCTCAAGGTGGGTGGTATTTGGGAAGATTCTCGTCAAGAATCGGAGTGGGTCGAGAGGCAAATTGCTAGTGGTGCCGAGTTGGATGCCGGATGTGGGCCCTATGAAACTGTCCCCTTGGTTCAGGCTTTCCGAAAGGGATAAAGGGAATTGACTATCCCGGTCGCCATGCATTTCTCCACCTAATGAGGTTCTCAAAACTCTCACTCGCTCACCCCATAGTTTGGGTCGTGCCATCTTTCCCTCGATTCTACTTCCGCCCATCATCGTTCTTCCGGCATTCCTGTCTCCGACGCTGCCACACAATGTTTCATCCCAATCTTCTTCTCGATCATCCTCCCACGCGTACCCATCCATTGTATTTCCCGCGCCAGTATCGTGTGTCCTCAGATCTACTTCCTTCACTGGCCTGCCCTGTATAATCCCAGCCACGACCGTAGGTGCTGCACATACCGATCGTAAATTTGGCAACAACCCTTCTGGGAGAGCCCAGTTCCTTTTGCTCCCAACCTGTCTTTTTCGACTCATTCTACCAGGACTTCCCATGTTGTCGTTGCTACCGCCATCACCCCTCCCACCCATTGCACTTCCCACGGTCTCCTCGTCGGAAGAAGTTGTCGTTACAGGCAGCATCATACTTGACAAAGGGGACGAGGCAGCCCTTATGCTTCCGTCCTCGGCCTCGCTTCCATCTGTGTCAAACATGGGATCCCCAATACGCCACCCACTCGGAACATTTTTCACTGTCCATTTAGTGATCCCTGGTTGAGCATCAATGAACGGATGAAGATCTGTTAAAGAAGGAGCAAAGGATGAGAGTTCCCTGAGTGAGAAAGGAAAGGAGAGAGCGTGCGCATTAAGGGATGTGTGAAGAGCTGAGCGGAGGGACCATGGGTAGAGTGAGAGGGAGGCTAGGTTTTGGGCGGCGTGGAGAAGCTGGATAAGCTTCCTGAGTAGGGAATGGGGTAAGGACGACGGCTCAGTTGCGGATAAATTTAATGTTGCCGAATGTGGTAGAGAAATACAAGATTGATGAATTGAATATGTCGGCGGAGAGGGGTGAGTGTTTGTGTCGCCCTCACCGCTACCGATCCTGATGTTATTGGTATTGCTATCTCCATATAGATGGGTGTCCGGTATTTCATCCGCATAGGATATGACGATGCTTAGAGTTTTGATCCATTTTGCTTTTGACGCAAGCAAGATGTCCATTTTGCTTGCATTTTTGATGAGGCCTCTCCAAAGGCCTGTAACGAGGACAACCGATCGCCAAAGAAAGACGTTTGAGGCACGATGAAGATCATGAGAGACAAGGTTGAGAGATTTAAGCGTTAAGGGGTGGGAGATACAATGAGAAATGATGGTATGGAGGACATCGTGAGGCAGCTGAACCTGGGCTTTTCCAACTGCAAATTGTCCGGATGGTGGGGATGGGGAAGAAGTTCGCAACGGTGCTGGGCTCTGTTCACCAGGAAAAAAGCAAGAAAAGCGGCAAGGTTAGTTAAGATTGGAAGTGTTTACTTTGGAGCGCGCTGCTTATGTATGGGAATCCATTGTCCCGACGGGATATGATATTGAATGAGTTTGAATTCACTCACTGTCAGACCTGTGTCCATGGTACTGCTCGACGCCTCGCTGCTGTTGGACGCCGTGGTCGAGATATTGGCTGGGGGGATGCCGTGGGTCTTCAACCCCTCGATCTTGTCGGCATCAACTTCCACACTCGGCATGGTATAACCACGCCCTCGCGGTCGGGACAACCGTAGAGATCACTCCTCAAAGGACGCCAAGTAGGTTAACAGTGTTCAGCCTCGTTCCGCGAGCGAGCCAAAGAGACAAGAAGCGAAGCGAAAATTCTCGATGGCTTCGCGAGATGAGAGTTCAGCTTAGGCCTAAATATTAATCAGGCGGGGGTACGGTCCATACGACTCCATTGCAACCGAAACAGATCCGTCAGCATGGAAGAATCAGCGGCAGAGAACCCAATCGTGTGGATGAAGGGTCAACGGTACGAGATTTACACAATTAGAAGGGAAAATGAATCATCAGGGATGAGAAGCGGAAACAAGTTGTGCAATGAAGGCGAGAGTGGTTAGCCAACAATACGAGTCTACGTATGAAAAACTTGAACTTACTGGGTTGGCTTGAGATCAATGAGTGGCTGAATGAACGGTGCTCCCTTGTCCGATGTATCATGAGCGGTGATATTCGGTGCCAAGTATAGTGCAACAATCTCTGAGCACGTCTGACGGAGCCATGCCATGGCAGCGGTCAAGCCGCTTGTCCTGGGCGTTGAACCTCTATAGCTTTCCCCAATGGGGTCCGCACGATCCTGAAGCTGCTCTTCATCGCTCTATTCCATGCACTGGCCTGGGCACCTCGAATACGAAGCCCATTATCGCGCATGTCGCGGATGCATCGATATCATTAGCCGATCATAAGCTTCATGGGGTTATACATTCCACTATCCGAGTGAACCGCCGCGGCTCGTGTGTAAGTCCACTGGTGGATTTGCGCATTACGACCACTATTATGGCTCATGATTGTTTATGCTGCCGGAGCCGATCAAGTCCAAGGATAAAATATCAAGCAGGCAAGTGAGTTGAAGTTGTGCAAGGAATGTACAGAGTGAGGTTCATCATCTCGGCCAGGGGAGGAGCGCCTACGTGAACAAGTTTCAATTACTGTCTGTCAGGGATTTTCGGGCGTCAAAAATGGAGATGCATTCTTCTCAATTGAACACGTTCACGATCCCCGGGCTCTGAGAGAATGAGGGAAAGATTCGTGGGATGCGCAAACATCAAATCAGAAGGTTTGATCTAGGATCAGCTCGGTTCGCACTATGCTTGTGTGGCTGTATACAACGACGGAGCCCGTGAGTAGTGCACTCGTGTGTGCGTGTGAGGTGTCATGCTGCAGTAGGATGGTATGCAAGGTTACAATGTTGATTCTTCGGGAGCTTTTGCGCCTTCACGCCGAGAAGGGTGAACACCATACTGAGTATTGTCCAAATGGGGGATTGTGGGAGAAAAGTATCAGACGCTAATACACCGTGGTGTATAATCTGAGGTTCTGCACGTTATCTTGGCAAGGATATGAAATGAGTAGGGGAAAGAAGACTATAGGTCTTCTACATGGTATCCATCGACCTAAGAGCGCACATGAATGTAGCAGTCATGTTGTCAGGAAAGGGCGATCGGCAGAGGGTGCGGAAGGTGGACTAGGATCCAAAACGCCGCGCGTGTATTGCGCTCGGGATTCGGAGGTAGGGTCGGTTGATGGTCGGCATATTATACATACCGCATCCGAAGACAGAAGGCTAGCTGACCCGCTCCGTGGGGCTACTCGCATGCGCAGGGCCGAAACACTGGAAAAGAGCATGGGCAGACGCAGATCATACTATGTTGCACGGTCTACTTGTTCCTGGGCGCTCCGACAAATACGGTAGAAAAGCTGGAGAGGAGGTCCTTATTTAAGCCACCTCCAACCCCATAAATATAGTTGCGTGTCATGTGCAGTCAGTTAGGCACATGATATAAGTAGATTGGCTTGAGTGAGTTCAGATGTTCATTATGCGTTTTCCCACCCTTTCCCAGGGGATGATACACGCAAAGGACGCTATATGAGCCTGACTTGCGCGGTTCCCATGTGTCCACGCAACGTAAAAATGGTTTGATGCCTGCAGTCCGTTGGCTGTTCGAAGCGTTGAAAACGGGAGATGAATCAGACGAAGGGTTTCTACAGGTAGTGGGTGCAGAGACGTAAGTAGAGCGCAGGTTGAATGGTAGAAGATGGGCATGGATAGTCATGAATGCGCGGAACAGCCCGCCTGTTTCAATGAGTTCAACCTTGAGATCGATTATTTGTCATCGGCTTCGCCATGCCTGCTAAACATGCGGGGAAGCTATAAATAAAGTATGGAGGGTGAGAGTAATGGGTGAATGATCCAGGAGGATTACGGAAAGCGATAGCTTCGAAATGGAGGGAAGATAGAATCGAAAATGGGGGGCTTGAACGGATGGACCAGGACATTTGTGGTCTGCGCGGCAAGTCGGGCCGGGTTTCTATCAATCATGACTGCATCATGGCAATCATTCTCATTGCGAATTGAGGGATGATCAATCGCGGGGGACAGAGAAGCGAAGGCGGCTGTTGCGCGCATCCTATGCACGCAATAGGGGTGCAGATGTGGGAGGATCGCCCTCAAAGCCTCTATTTGTGCCAGCAATTATGTCTTTCAGACCGCCATCCCAACGGAGCCGCACTACTAAGCGGGTTCTCCGATAGTCTACAGTGGGCAGTAAATCAATGAGGTTTATAGACCGAGCTTTCTGCAGGCGACTAAGAGAAGACCTGAGGGTGTGTGGGCAGTGCAATCTTGCTTCTGGAAAATGCAGTGCCCTCATTACCAGCCATGTATTCACATGCAGAGTTAGATTGAACCCTTGGTTAATCATATGAATATTGAATATGAATGGGGAGGGGAGAGCAACAAGCGGATCGTGAGGCTGTATGCACAATGCGTTAGGAAGTAGGGAGGGAATTGGGTGTGCCTGAACGAAACAGGACCGGAAGTGAGACATTATAGGGATTCTGTCTTCACACAGGAGGCGGCTGTGGGATATGAAGGAAAGAGTGGGTGCGATGCTACCCGAAGTGAGAAGTGTAGTTGGTCTCGAGGCGTCCATATTGACCTAGGTTAGGGGCGTGTTCGCCCCTAAATTAATCAATCAAGAAGTTGAAGGGCACAAAGAGAATGGCGGGAGCGGGAACGTGAGCGCATAAATTGAGCCACGAAGGCCGCGGCGGCGGCTGGGAGAGATTAACGCGTGGAGTGCCCCATTTGGCCCTTCTCCTGTGAGGGCTTTGATGGAAGTAAATAATCCAAAACCACAGAGCTCAAACGTCGGCCTTCGGCAATTAAGCTTGTAATTTAGCTGTGGGAATGTTCATGTCCTGAGATAAGGATGCAAGATGGAAATGCTAAAGTCCCTGTCTTTGCTCGATTGCCCTTGTGGTGACAAGGTCCAGAAAACTCCATGGTTGATTATATCAACAAGGATGGGAGGGAATTAGCGGGGTGCCGAGCCAGGGATGGCAGTCGCCTTAGCAGCTGCGGTGGTGCGCTACCAAAAGATAAGGCGGCTTGGGCGACAAGTCCATCGTGGAGTAACATAGAGAGCTTATGTTTCGGCTTGGCCGTGACCTACGAGGGAAACGCATACCAAGAGAGCCGGGCCGCTTCGTGGCAAGTTAGGGCGATGCCAGAGACGGAAGCCCAACAACCCAAGAAGACGACTGTGTGATACCACAGATCCCGGGTCTCAGGGCCACTAGAAGAGTCGAAAGGTCCCCATAATCCGGGGAGTTGGGAAATAAGCCCCCTTCAGCATCGGGGTTTCGTCGAGGGCCAAACGCTGCGTTCATAACCGTCCTCCGCAGCACAAGGACACAAGGGCATGTCAAAACGTTCTGCAGAAAGCATGGGAATAGCCAGGTGATGATAGCGAGCGACAGACACTGAGACAGAGGAAAAAACAGCGCCCACGCATAAGTGGCGCCGAGACGTGATCATGCATGATAGTCATCACCAGCTTGTGCTATGTTGTCAAAGTGAGCTCAACGGAGCAGCGGCCCCGGCGTTGTCAATGATTCAGGTGGAATGCATCACATGTGCATTGGAAGCTTCTGCTCAATGAGCTTCTTTGACCGGTTTCATCGCGTAAGTTCAGAAGCGGCGAGTGAATGGGTGTTTAGAGCTGAGCCATATGGACGAGGCTAGAGTACTGGTGGTGATACCACTGTCTCTGATTTCTGCCAGTTTAGTATCCGTGATATTTTGCCTCATGGTTCAGATCTCGTTCATCAACACCCGAACTCCGAGGTCGATCGCATTAAAAATAATAATTCACCCATTTACCCCTACATCTCCTAGTGGCCCGCATCGCGAGTGCCGGCGGAAAAGTGCATTTAATACTAGCGAGATACTTCTTTCATCTCAGGACTCTTCCTCCACTCTTACCCTTTCATCCTGTCTTTCAGCTTCCTTCCCCCCTTTTCTGTCGACGTCGAGCCAGCCAGCGTGTTTGACGGCATAGTCTGAGAAATGGCAGACATCGAGAAACCCGCACCCATCTATGAGAGTAAAGGTGACTCTCCCGCTATTCAGGAATTGGTTACCGAGGAGAAACACAATCGCAATTCTACTTCCTCTACTGGCGAGCCCAAAGGCCCTGAATCTGTAGCCGCGGTGACCACTAGTGATGTTGAGGCTGGCGTGCTGAAGGGGGATGACGAAGTCGAATCAGGTTCAGCTTTCTATGCGAAATACAGGCCATTCATCCTTGCAGCTTTGGCACTTGTTATTCTAGGTTGGTGGATAAGCTCGACCATCGTCCATGCGACGAGACATCGTTGGGTATGTTTTCGTTATTCCCTGATGACATCTCAACAATGTTTGACTACGCGGTTGCGATGTTGACTTGTTTCCAAACCAGATCGTTCAAACGTTCTGGGCATGGACTTTCATTTCGTGAGTACTGCAGTTCACATCATGTCGCCTGCCTTGAGCAGGCACGATGTTCGAGGACTGTTCATGTGGAGAGTTTCACTCACTCATCAACTGTGCAACTCAACTCCCTCCATATGACATTATGTAATACTCTACTGGCAGAATCATCGCCTTCCGGTTCATTCCCAATTCAATTGTGACCAAGCCCGTAGCTGCCGTGTGGTACCCGCTTATTTCGGATCCATTCTTCTCTATTCCATACTACGCTCGTCTCGCCACTGGTTGGCTTGCCCTCATTGCGGTTGTTTTTGGATCTGCGTTTGGCTTTAGTCTTCCAGCAGTTAGTGCCTCCGCCCCCTATTCAAATGCCACTGACCAAAAAAATTTCCGTCCAACAAGGGTACTCACTACGGTGACCGAGCGATTTCAGTCTTGGGCCTATTTGCTTTCCAATGTTTCTTTTACGCCATCTCCACCAATCGTTCCCGAATTCCTTGGCCCACTGTCATCGTGGGACTGTTCGTCCAGCAAATCATTGCACTTTTCGTTCTCAAGTCCGACGCAGGATTTAAGATCTTCCTTTGGGTTGCAACGCTTGCTCAGGACTTTCTGGCTCGGGCAGAACCTGCCGCCGCGTTCTTTTTTGATGAAGAAACGATTGCGAAGCATTGGTTCTTCACGAATGTGTTGAGCGCAATTATATTTTTCATTGCTTTCGTACAGATGATGTACTATGTGAGTATCACAGGAGTCTTTCGAGGTCCACCTACTGTCTCTCTCTCATCTGGCTCCTCTCGTTCCAGTTCGGTGTGATGCAATGGTTCATAGGCAAATTCGCCTGGGTCTTTTTCAAACTCATGAACATCTCTGGTGCTGAAGCCGTCGTAGCAGCAGCATCACCATTCATTGGACAAGGAGAATCAGCGTGTCTCGTCCGTCCCTACGTGGACTTGATGACTCCATCTGAACTTCACCTTTCCATGACATCTGGATTCTCCACCATCGCAGGTTCAGTCTTTGCGGCATACGTCAATTTGGGCGTTTCCCCCACCACACTCATCACCTCTTCTGTCATGTCCATTCCTGCAAGTATAGCCATTTCGAAACTGAGATTCCCCGAAACAGACGAGCCCGTTACAAGGGGTCGGATTGTTGTAGACAGAGGAGCACACAACGCAAGGGACGCACCCGTAAATGCCCTACATGCTTATTCACAAGGGGCAACCTTCGGCCTCCTCGTCGCAGGTCAAATTCTCACAAACGTCTTGACGATCCTCGCATTGGTCTACATGATGGACGGGTTACTCACTTGGATCGGAAAAGGATTCGGAATTCATAACCTCACGCTGGACCTTATTTTCGGATACGTCTTCTGTCCGTTAACCTTCCTCATGGGCGTTCCACGTGGGGAGATTATTCGAGTCTCACGCCTCATCGGTCTCAAATTCGTCGCGAACGAATTCGTAGCCTACTCGAAGCTATCCACGATCATGGCCTCAACGGATCCTCTTTCCGAACGCGCCTTCACGGTAGCCAGCTATGGACTATGTGGATTCGGGAATTTGGGAAGTTTGGGCATTCAGATTGGCGTGTTGAGTGCACTTGCTCCAAGCAGGGCAAGGGTCATTGCCAAGATCGCACCCAGTGCCTTGTTGTGTGGATTTATCGCTACAATGCAAACGGCAGGTATCGCGGGAATGCTTGTTTGAGCCGGCAGCGGAGTCGGGATGTGCGCATTCAACTCTTTCGCTGGCTTTCCTGTATGCTGAAATATCCTTTCCTTGGTCGAGCCTTTGCATGCTTTGTAGCTTTGTATACGTCTTTATGATGATATTCTCAGCTGGAACCTGGGCGTTCATTGTTGTCGCCGTTTGACATGGGCTAATCATGTTATGAAGTCAGTGGATCCTAATTTCCTTATGCTTGGATGTCAGTCAACAGACATCATTACGACCCAATTGAAACGTTGTTAATTCCCTAACATGGGAAACGAAATATAATATGGTGAGTCCGAGAACGAAGAAGGGGATAGGACACTGAATCCGTCAAACAGTCCGTTTCTGTTGTTCCGCTATTACAAAATTCAAGCAGGGATAAATACGGGTGAGAGCCAGAGAAGTGATGGGAGAGGGTATAAAATCATAGCATACAGAACCCGAAGCAACCGCAACTCCGCGGGTCCCTTGATCGGCGGGATTTGATTAATAGCTGCGACGGTTCTTGCGGCGATCTGTTAAGCAACCACAGCAGGCGGTGATTGTTCCGATGAACAATGTCACGACTGCAGCGACAACACTGAACAAGAAGGGAACATGTATAAAGTGAGCCTTTTAAGTCCCATGGAAACCAAGTAAAACGTACAGCCAGATACCAGTCGACCACGAAGCTTTCAATGATGACAAACCCACGTCGTTCACATGGCGTTTTACAATCTAACCGATCGACCAAAGCCGACATCAGTAAACTCCACCGCCTGTCTTCCGAATTGGAAACACACCCCAAACATGACGAAGTCCAGAATGAGAGCCAGGACCGTTGCAATCCAAGCAATCAACGCAATGAAACTCGCACAGAGAAACCCGACCGTGTGTGCACCGAGAGCGGTGAGCAACGCTATGAAAGTGATCCCAGCTGCAATTGGGTGAAGGATTAATGCACCCGTGAGGTTGTGTAGCCTATGGGCAGTAGTGCCACCAATGCTATTCAGCACATCACCTATCGGAAACGTAATGTCCATGATATATATTAAAGGTGGGAGACTGGATGTTATCAAGGCTGACCTATAGGATACCCAACGGAAACCTTCGAGCATGAATCACTCCCGGCTGCAGTGATGCAATACCCGTACACTCCTAGCACAAGCCTTGCACCACTTGAGTGGCCCGCCAAACCCGAGACCTTCATAAACCCGAGAGTGTGCCAAACGGGCGCAGATACGGAGACGAAAACGAGGAGAACAAATGATACAAAAAGAAAGAACGTCCCGACATGAAATCCCGACGTCATTCTCGTTTTCAAGTGTTGAATGTTTCTTTAGGGCTGGTGGGGAGTGGCTAAGCAGGTTGTCAAGCTCTTAAGTAGGCGCGATGCTGCAGTGTTTTACGGCTGAGGGGGAAAAGAGGGGCACTGCGCTGGAGTAAAGGTCCATCCGTGACACAAAGAAGTAAAGCGGTGTTATTGAACAAAATTTAGGGTTGGAGTTGTGGCTCAAAGTGGCGAAACAGCCACAGAGCGTTAGTCGGGAAGGTCCGTCAATTGCCGGATTTGTGGAGGTTTAAATTGGAACATGGGGCTCTCGGCATATGCCGATAGCCACAGATAAAGAAACCATCATCATCTCGTCATCCACCATTAGTGGCAACAGGATAATTGCGATGAACGTTGAAGGAGCAGGATACGCAACGAAGAGGGTGAACCCAACTCGAATGGGTATGCTGGTACCCGGTTCCCGGCTGATATTGATGTTCTCGTTATTTGAAACAATGGCTTCTGCTGCGGAGACAACAATATATCTCAATCACTCCGCAGCTCCGATTATTACATGATCATGAGTATGAGGCCCAAAAGTTGGGCTGTGTGCAGAAATCGTACAGCCTTTCGATTGCAGTAGTTCTATTTGGCAGGATTGTGCGACAAGAAGTCTGTGTAAACAAAAGCAATTGGCTTTCAGACCGGTAAAAGGCCTTTCCCACTGCACCACGAAGACGAAGACTCGTCGCGCGCGCGCATGACAAAATTAGCAGTTGTCGGAAGCGCGAAATTAAATATGGAATCATCAGCATCAAGATCCCCTATCGTAGCCAAGCCATTGCATGCCCAGTCACAGGTGTCCATGGGGATGCGCACAGCAACAGACGTAGCTTACTAGGCCTTTGGAGGCTTCAGGCGTTCTCTGTTACAGTGGTGGCGATGGTGTAGATGACCCGTAGATGACCCGAATAAACTGGGGATAAAGTTCATTAACATCGTGGAGGCGGTTACCACAATCTCTGCGAACAGGGAAGCGCCCAGTGCCTTGGAGAAAAAGTGCCTTCATCTCATCGATAATCTAATTTTGATGAGACTTTGCATGCAGAAACGCATTAATAATGAGGAATTTGTTGATCAAGGACGAAATAGCCGAAAAACGAGCCACGACACATCTTGAATAATCGATCAAGTCTAGAGATTAACTTACATGCTAAACCAGGATTGGGTTCGGTGGCGGCTGTCGTGCCCGGCCAATCATGCCCAGTACATGAAGCCATCTCAACAAAAGGTGCGGAGGTTGCACTGCGATCCCAGAGCAGGGCGTTGACAGGGCGGTAAAGGTCTACATGCAATGAATATCACCATGACCACTCGCTGTTTGCATCAATATCCCGTGCAACTGGGAGACCTCCAAGAACAGGCAAACAGGTTGGATAGCAAGTTGCTCCGTTGGGATACCAGTATAAGCAGCCAAGATGATGATCCCGGTGAATAGATACGGATCAAAGTGCTTCCGAGGCGCTTTACAATGCCCCGGCAGCCCCTAATGGTGGATTGCCACCGTATTGACATACAATAACGATGTCCGCAGGCAATTTTGACGACGGCAAACTAGAATAATGGGATTCGGAACATCGCATTGGAATATGTATTCCCAACGATAGCTGGTCACAGCCTACAATGCAGATCCGCAGCTGGAGTGGGCTCCTTGAAAAGTAAGTCCTGGCCAGCATGATGGCCTTTGCTGTTACAGGGTCCCTTGGCGTTGGATAGTTTGGGACATCCGAGAAGTCCCAGGCGCGAAAGAGGAAAGTAGTTTCTCAAGAAACTAAGTTCGGATAGCGAGTTCTTTAGATGCATTGGGGGTTCGTGTAACGGTTTGGGGCAATGAATAAGCTGAGAGTTTCGAATCCAAAAGTCTCCGAGAGCGATTTTGGCCATCAAGAATCTGCGGAGAGCTCATGGGAAGCGTGTGTGATAACACTATGCTCAACCTCATGAGACCGTGACCAAGAGCCCGGAGGTAAAAGATTACACCAGGGCACGCCCAATCGATACAAAATTAGTTATGCTGTGGGTGGATTGTGGTCCGTGGAAGGCCAAACTCAACCGGAGCAGAGCCAGAGCATTGTACCACCTTGGACCTGATTATATACACGATGCGGGTATATATATAGTGATCATAATACTCACGACGGACGTGTAACACTTGAGGAGAGTATGAAGGCACGAGCCGGGCCTTTCCTGAATAATCCATAGTGATATGGCATGTTGGAAATAACGGTTGAACGAGGCGGGGAAACGGTAGAATGAAAGTTCGGACATGCTGCCACCGTGTTATCATCTAACCACAGTTCTGTATCAGCCATTCCTCGGACATTGGTAGGCGCCGCAGAACCGACGACAAATCTGACTTAATCGAGGCAAGGCCTGAACCACGCATGTACTGTCATCCATTCGATCGCGTGAATGGTGGGCGATTTTTCATTGGCCACCACTGGACAGCCTTGGCGCATTCTAAGCCGCTTTCTCTCCATAAAGTGCCACAGTCGGGAATGCAGTGCCTCCGCTATCCGCATTTAGATTCATATATCGACGAGGACGACAGTGGAGGGGTCGAAACGTTCTCACTTACACAAGAAGCAAGACCGCCATCCTGTCCCAGTGATATCCTGGGAAACGAACGTAACACAGGCGCGTAAATTGTTGAGGCAACGTCCCGGTAGTACTCCGCTGCATAATCCCTCCCCCAATGGCTTCTTCCCATCAAAGGTTTCTTCCGCTTCCAAGTTTGTGCTTTAGTCTTCGTCATTCACTGGACACGAGCCGGACCTTTCCCGGCGGCGGTAGGGCGACTCTTCGAAAGATCATAGAAAGGCCGGAGTGGCTCCGCGCCCCGCTGTAGGACTCCTAAAAGGCACCCACATGCCGACAAGGGCAATGCCATTCGATCCGAAGTCCTGCCTTTGGACGAGAAAGGGTCGGTCGGAAACGTTCTGCCCACACACTGCAGACAACAGCACCATATGGGATGACATTCAGTCTGCCAGGCGGCGTTTAATTTGGCAGACCTAAGCAGGGCTAGCAGTCAAGCGCATTTTCGTAACAACTAACATGCCATACTCCGACACTAATCGCCTCGTTATCGATGAGCAAAATCATCACATTTTTGCCATTGTACAAAGGGTGATCGTAACAATGTCAGACAGGGTCACATCTCCAACCCCGACGTGAGCTGAAGTTTCCAAAACAAGTAGCGCCAACCGAATTCCAGACGTGAATTTTCCGTAAAATGAATTTTAGGGAACGAATGGATCCCCTGTACTTGGACCAATGAGGGGAGTGTGCAAAATGACGCGCACCTTATCGGTGTCATCAATGATGGGATCAACTAGACTGGGTGTTGTCCAAAGTTGATGAGTTTGGGGATATTGCAATACCTTCGTGAATCGCGAAAAAATAATAATAACGAATTCGAAAGCAGGGGTGAAAGTGAAGGAGGCGATAGGTAACAGCACAACCTAGTTACCCGCATGCGACAACCAGAAACAAAACCAAAAGAAGATAGGGATGCTGTTCCCGGAAAGGAGGAACCGAGCGGAGACATGATTATGCTCCGGGAGAAGCTAGAACATGTAACTCCGACGGCGTTTGCGCCGCTCGACAATCCATCCATAGTGCATTAGGATTGTACCGATGAATACTGCCACGAACGCTGCAATGGTCCTGAAACAAGAAAACCGTCCATGAGCTCAGAGCAAAATCACTAATACGAAGAACAATGAGCCGCCTACAGCCAAGTTGAAGGGCCCCAGTTTGTGTGGTAATTACGTGAACCGTTCCCGTGACGCTGGACAATCTGTCAAACCCAGAGGGAAAGAAAGGAATTCTTTAGCCGTAATGGCGAAGCTACAAGTGGAAACAGACTTACCCCAAACAAAACGAGCTCCAAAACAAGTGCGGAGAGTATTGAGACGCACGCAATCGTCGCGATCAAGGCAGAGGTCCCATATCCAATGTGACGAGACGGGATGGCAACAATGAAAGCAAGCAAGACAAGACCAGCCGTGATGGGAAAGAGAACGAGGATCTTTGTGAGGGTGTTTAGCGAGCTGTAGATCTCGGCGCTCGGATGATCGGCGTCGATGACGGATATGATGCCTGTGGTTGGTCATTGCGTTTGATGCTACCTAAGGCGTGGGCATGCGGACTTACTGATGTCATAGCCAACTTTAGCTTTCGAACAACCATGAGCCCCTGGTTCGATTAGACAATACCCCAATGTGCCAAACACGTACTTCGAGCCCCCGGATGACGCTGTCATGAAACCGACATCATACCAGAACGGCGCGGAGAATGTGACGATGACAAGACAAGGAAGTGCCAAAGAAAGAAGGAGGACCCCACATCGAAATGTTGAGATCATTGTCGCGTCGTGATCCAACCTCAAGTTCGCGCTTATTGCAGTGTTGGGCCTCAATGAGTTGGCTGATCAGCCCCCTGATCAGCGACGCTGGGGTCGGAGAAAGGAGTTGCGTGGCTGAGTTGCGAATTGGTAGAGAACCACCTCAAGAGATGATAAGCTGATTCCAACCACAATATGTGGGGTTCGCGACACTCAGTGACAGCCACGCAACGTTGGGAAAGGCACAGAATCACAGACGCATGTTTTCCTTGGTCTTATATGGCAGCGATTTGGAAATTCGCCCGAATAGAACAGTTCGGTTAGAACGCATTCAGCGTATTGAGTGATTATCAGGTGCCAAATGAGGTAGTGACAGATGAATTGAGAGCATTCTGAATTCAATGGTCCTGATTTGACGTGGCAATCCTCTGCGGCACCAGAGCCGGCCAACGATTCCTACCTAGCGTAGACCCGAGTTGCCACTGCGGCACACCCATCGAGACACGAGAGCACATCCTTTTGGAATGCCCTCTGTACTGCGACCACCACTGAGGAAAAAGATTCCATGACAAAATCATGCGGACGTGAGGATTTCGTAGAAAATCTTGGCAAGGGGTAGGATTCTCCGTGACAGGATTTTCCGTCGATCTTGCTGCATGACAGGATTGCGGTTCCAGGCTATCTAAAATCCTGCACAAGGAGGATTTTATCATCAAAACTTGTATACGCTATAATTTTCAGCCATAATATTACTATCTTGTAACGCATGTTATGACATATATTCAAGGATCCGCTGCGATCTACAACTGCCCACATGGATCCACCTCCCCAACCCTGAGTCGACCAACAACATCATGTCTGGTTTTGCGATTACAGCGCATTTTGATATCAACGTTGACTTTGGAAGGAGGCCAAGCCTCATTTCTCTTCGGCTCTTCACGCTCATGTCCCTGAAACCCCCCAAAAAGATAGTGCAAGTTGTCGAAGGAATGCGATGTTGAGTTTTTCGAAACAGGAAGTAGCAAACATGTCGGGGTGGAAATCGATGACAAGGGGAAATGGGGTGTAGGAAATGAATCTAAGGGCGTCACAGAACGTCAGAATGGCGACTCAGGTGGGAGACGAAAGCCAGAAACAACAACGTGAACGCACCTAAAATCGACCAATTAACCAAAACTCGCGCATCCAACCCTCAAGATCCATTCACATCAATGCAAAGGGACTGCACGAAGAAGCCCCATCGTCACAGACTCCACTCCTCATCGATCGAGCCCGAAGCGCCCAGAAGGTCTTCCAAAAGATATAGCAACTCGCCGCAAAATCACTTCACAACAATCATGAGGCCACGAGCCAAAAGGGCGCCTCGGGTTGGACTTAGGGGAATACAAAAATGCTAGCGGGCATCTACGAGTTGTGGCATTCCAGAGAAGCTGTCGTCCATAGGAATGATGGAGGCCTTAGTTTGGGCCTATTAATAGATGTAAATGCTGGAAGCAGAGTAGCAGAGGCCCAATAGTAATGGGATGTTGCAACTGAGGGAGTTGGGACTTCGACGCGTTGTGTCGGTGTGTTTGGTGTTGTTTATGTTGGCCCTCGGGTTACTTCAATCCCAATCTCACTCTCCGTGAACACAACTCACTTACCATGCCTCAATCTAGCCAGAAGCGAGCAATTGATCGGGGGCAGGGGAGCCTAGAAGCGGCACATGAAGGTGTGCCCTTTCTCTTGGAACAATGCACTTATGTGTGGTTCACATTCGTGCCATGACTGTGCCATCTTCATAATATGGGTAGAGCTCCTGGCAGAAGTTAACACGTGTAAGGAGTTACTTAAACTGTTTTTTTGTCTTCAAAAACCGACTAGAGTCAAAGAAACGCGTCCAGGGCCGATTCCAATGCCATGCGGCTCTGAGATTGACCATAATGTGCGTAAGCCCTCTCATATTATCAAATCTGATGACCTTCAGGTCAGATACCATCAGGTTCCCCCAACTTGTCGCTTCGATCTCAAAACCTGTCACTGGTACTAGGGCATTGGCAAGAAATCGCAAGGTGGCCAACCATTACTGGGTACATTCTTACCACGTACTGTTGTTATGAGTAGACTGTGGTGATCAGCGGCTGCACTCGCGAGATAACAAGGGACTAAAGTAAGTACCAAAGTTGACTATTATTGCATTTAACTATGGCGCTTTTTGTATCTAGGCCATGCTACAAGGTGATTGGTGCACGGACCAATCGGGAAGGCAGTGTCGCATGTTTGGGATGTTGCACGCTAGCGCTGTGCATGGGACATGTTGCCTGAACGGTGACAAGACTCATAATCCAACATGTACAGGTGAGTGCTTAACATCTCACCATGCGCTTCTCACTAGTAACGGTGCTAGGCAAACCGCAGTATAATATGTCGCCCTGAACCTCACCCCTATGCTTTTCTCCAACAACGCTCACGGCACTCTTGACCCCCCATTGTTCGCCTCAACTTTTTCGCTGTTCAAGTTCCTGACACTGCAACAACTTTATGACCCCTCACTTTTGATTGTCATTTCATTATGTTTTTGCGGCGCTCCAGTCATATTGTCCCATATCATCGTGTCGACTAGTCAATATATAATCCTTCATCCAGTCAGACATAAGCTGTCATTAGACAAGATTTGACCCGCTTTTGAGCATGATTTCCTAGGATATTATTACGGATAATTACATGATAAAAGGATTATTCCCTGTTATTCAGCAGGACTTTTTGACAGGATTCTGGTCACAATCATGTACGGCAGCAGGATTTTTCCAACATGGAAAATTTAGACAAAATCCTGTATCTCAGTGGGACTTTAATCCTACTTCACGGAGGATTTTCTCATGGAATTTTTTTTCTCAGTGCCACCGAGACGTCCTACGAGACAAAGACGGAATTCTGAACCTTGCGGACCTCCTGGGGAAGGAAGAGGGGATCAAGCGAGTGGCAGAATTCTTAAATGAGAGCGGAGCATATGAAAAGAAAAACGCTACTTAGGAGACAACGGAGGAAAACCAAAACCCGAGAGATAACGCCCGCTCGTGAAGCGGAACCCCTCCCATCTTTGGCGCCGGCAACACAATATCCGAACATCTGTAAGTGACGACTCACCAGGGGAATATGGTCTGGGCTTCATTCGGACGAAGAAGGACGAGTGTTCTCAGATCGGACTTATCTGTTATTTTTACTTTATTTGCGTGTATTTTTCTCGAGACCCCTGCCCTCGGCGCTCGTGTGAGCAGCCTGAAGTTTTGCAGGTTAAATATCCAGAATAAAACAAACAAACAACAAAGCACCAGAGCCGGCATGGATGGTATGGCCATAATCTTAATCTGCTGCACAAGAGGACCAGCATCGGCAGTAGATGATTGGAGTGTTGATTTGTCCTTCCAAATTTGCACCCCGGCTGCGACTGGAGGTTCCACTCGGCGAACCGCTCGATTCGTCGTACTATACATGCCAATTTACGCGCGCATTCGCCATCGCTTCCACCACCTCCATTACATTACTGAGTTTCCAAAAATACGCCCATGACTTCACTCCACTACTTTGACACTCAGAGTTAAAGCTAGCCTTTTGAATAGCTGTAGTATATGTTGTCACCCCACAACGAATTCCTTGATGATCTATGCAAGCGAAGCAGTTGAAAATAACTCCGGGCTGGGTTCTTTACACTACTTCCTCGCTGGGGACGGGGAAACAATGCTTCCCGTCTGACGCCCGACTTGAACGACAGAAAAGTACACCACTGGGTCCATCTAAGGGCAAAGATGATGTGGGGGGTTGATCACGGCGTGCCAGAACCCAGCGATGCAGCCACTTAACCAGCCAAGGTTAGAGGAGCAAATTCATGAGTGAGGGGGAAAACGGGTGGGCATGACAAGCACCGTACACCATAGATGCACGCCAGGCTCTCACTCGTAGCATATATCGAGGCTAAGTCAAAAATTCGATTGAAATATCCTACAAGTGTCTTTCACCTGTATGACTTACGCCTCCAGATGTTGAGCAGGGCTTGGGGGGGGGCAACATCAATTTAGGAGAAGCAATGGTAAATGAGCTCTGTGCAACTGTCGATCAGTCTATGATGTGAGGCGAGACGATTTCATGGCAGCGAAGCTAGCTGCATCTAGTGAAGTCGACGCGAATAACACGGGAGAGACTCTAGAATGGCTTCAGACTTGGTGGCAGACCAGAGCTGATGTGGCTCAATTGATACCCAACTGAGTGGGAACCAGATCAGGGCACAACTGAAGTGTGTCATGTTGTTTGGCGGTCATAGAGATTCTTAAAATTTATAATGAATCGTCTGTGTACAGAACATCTGAACGAACAGTCCGTGGGGGTTCCTGATAAGTGCCGGGTTCGTATATACGGATCATTTCCAACTTTTCCTTTGGAGAGCTTGTCTGACACTAGCTGTTGTTAACCCAACGCCAGTGAATGTCATTGAAATGCAATTTTTAGGGCAAAATCCCACGCCACTCCGTAGCAAGCTAGCTCGAATACCTCAAGAATACCCTTTCCTGCGTGCGATTCTCCATAAAGCCAGCCCTCTCGATATCTTTGATTGGGGTCGTATGCTGACCAAGTTAATCACCAGAACTTTGCCATTGGACAGTGGGAGTGTTTGGAACGTTTCCATTTTTACAATGGAGGTAACATGCCATTCGGTCTCAGTGGGGCCACCTATTATGAGCAATGCACCCGGTCCCATTTTCGGGAACCTGTTATAGGTATGCAAAATCATTCCAAGTCGCTCCCGGTCATAGCGGCAAGGGAAGTATGTATCACTGGAGTCCGGATGCGAGGCGATGAAACAGTCGGAAAGGGTCGTGGAATGGTTGGTACCAACGAAGTCACGGTTTAGGCATAGATTTAACGCTCATTTGGGAACACTGGACATTTCCACCGTGCGGACCCAAGTCTCAATCGATGGGGATGTAGGATGGTGCGTTACCTAAGGTAGATGGCATTCGGAAGCGAAGAAAACAATAATTCGAGGGAAAGTAGGCAGGTGACCAGCCTCTCTTTAACGGGAAGAGGGAAAGGGGAGTGCGTGTATAATATTGGGAAGCTGAACGGCCGTCCACCTTGGAACCAGAGCGAGTGTGGAGGTGTGGGCGCTAAGCTGCTATCCCAGGAGAGGGAATTCAGTTGGGACAGATTATGCCCTGCCTTGTTGTGATTGCTCTTGGAGGAGGTATCCGTTATTGCGTTTGCGACGATCGGCAAACCATCCACAGTACATCAGGGCTGTGCCAAAGAGGAGTTACAGGAAACCCGCGATGATCCTGAAAAAGCGAGAGGCTCATGAGCTCGGATAGATCGCTCCTGCCGCTAAGGAAGAACTAAAACCACCTACAGCTTGGTTGCGGGGCCCCAATTCGTCTTGGCGCCCTTTACATGACGTTCGACAATCTGTGGTATTCGAAGAGAGGGGAGTAATTCTTTAGTAGGAGTAGTGGAGGTTGGCTCACGCTAAATAAAACAAGCTCTAGAATGAGCGATAGGAGCATTAAAACGCACGCAACCGTCGCGATTAAGGCAGAGAATAGGCGTTCTATGAAACGGGACGGGATGGCAGCAATGAGAGCAATAAGGACAAGAACAGCTGTGATGGGAAGGAGAAATAGAGCTTTTGTGAGGTGCTTTAGCGTTACACCAATCTTTGAGGAAAAATAGGTATCGTTGAAGACGGATAACACGGCGCCTATGGTAAACCGGCGCGATTGGAACTAGATAAGCTTGCGCGCAAGGGTCAACACACCTATGTCATAACTAATTGTGGGTCTCAAACAAACGTGGTCGCCTGGCAGCCCCGTATGACAGTGCCCAAATGTGCCAAAAATGAAGCGACCCTGATATCCTGTGCGCCTGTAAAATGCGATATCTTCAATTGTCATGAAACCGAGACCTTCCCAGATCGGTGCAGAGAATGTGGCGATGACAAGACAAGGGAGCGCCACGAGAAGAAGGAAGATCCCACATTGAAACGCTGAGAACCTTGCCGCGTAGTACCCACATAGGTGCCCCGAGGGCATTATTGTGCAGTATCCCTGCCCAAGGTCCACACTTCGTGTAACGTGGGTATTTGCCTAGTTGGCGGACCGCGTCCGGGATCAGCGACGAGTACCCAAATAATTATTGCGAGGCTGGACTGTGGATCGATAGAGGTTCGAAACAGGGAGGAGCGCACCGCTTCAGATGATAGTTCAAACCCGAAGATATAAGGGAGTCGCGACGCCCAACAACAGCACGTACAAGTGGAGGAGAACACTGAAGCGCACAGCTTTGCCTCGTCTTATATAGTAGCGATTTGAGGGTTCCACGGAACAGAACGGTGACATGGATATGGGATGAGCTTGGTTCGAAAGCCTGAGGCCTAAGCTGCACAGATTAAGGAATGATGCGGTGGGTACCGAAAGGAGTAATGCCAAACAAATTGCGGACATTTGCCAATTGGTAATTACATATATCATTCATAGGGATTCATGAAGCTTGAGGCTGCAGTCCAGCCTATCGTGAAGCAGTGATTTCATGGTTCAGAGACCACATGTATCAGAGGTAGAACCCAGCCGATGCGTCCATGGCCATGACACGGAGGGCTCTGTCGAGAGTCTATTGTTCGGGCGCGATGCCAGTGAAAAAGGTCCGCATTGGGAAAGGCTCAAGCCAACGTTCCATTAGCACAAGAATGATATTTGGGAGCATGAATCCGTCATTCCAAATTCGGTACGAGCGTTTCCGCGGTCCTTTGCCAAAATAGAACTCGCGAACAAACCATAGAATTTGATCCGGACAAAGTCAACTTGGAACTGACATACATGTGCGAATGCGTTGTGCTCCTCCTCGCCTTTGTTTTGTTTCGCGGCTTAGATACAGCTGCTCAAAACTCTTCACTCATTTTGTAAATCGTCTCCTTTGCTAAGGCTAGTGAATTCAAGGCCGGTCTTCCACTAGTACAATCCATTGTCCTTTGCTCCTGCGGGAGCTGGTGGAAAGCTCAATTGGGGAAGGGATGTGGCTGGTGCCTTCCAGACAAGCCTTCCTCGGAGTTGACTGAGAACTGGATCGTCCCACTGTCTGCACGCTGGATGATCTTGGAGATTTTCTTTGCCAGACGGTGTGAGACTGACTGTTGGGATCGTCTTGAGCTACAAGACTGCGCTTCCTTATAGATGCAGACAGTCGTGCTTCTGGGGTGTTATGTGACTGTGGATTGAGGACACCGGGATAGATACTATCTATGTGCCTATGTTTTCATTACCTTCATTAGTAGCTCCGGGCCATGAAATATCACTGCTCCACGATCATATAACAACATCCCAGGGCCAAGACAGGAACAACTATCGGTCTGCATCCGCTGCAGAAGATGACAGCGGAAGTCGCGAGGCTCGGTGAAAGATAGATGTCCTGGGCCGGGTGGGGAAAGTCACTTGATTCCAGCAGAATCCCGAAGGCAACGACTTGGAAAGATAGCCTCAAAGGCTTGTTTCCGCTTTTAGCACAGATATTATATGAATTTGGTGGCACCCAAGATTGTTCAAAAACCCACGGAGGACCTCGCTAGCTGATATAAAGTAGGAATAACGCAAGGGATGCGGAGGCACTCAGTCCGCTCCTCTAGGCAAGTCGGGATCGGCGAAAATGAGTGCGTCCGCCCCAAAACCACTTACACAGGACCTGGATCGCACAATTAAATTACCAGAAATTATAAACGGCGACAACATATATAGCAATATGGTGTGAGGGTGTGACCGTCAACTCGACCATGGATCCAGACCGCCATACTAAACTGATTCATCCTATCAACACACAACCTTGCATACGTAAACGAAGCAAAAATTAGTATGAGACTCACATCATACAGAACAACATGGAGGATATATAAGCACTACTTCGTTCAGGCTGTCCCTTCTTCTACGGCCGCTTTGCTCCTGTCTGCCTCCCGGAGAGTATCCGCTCTAAAAGTTGCCTCTTGAGCTGGCACTACGTAGATGCTATACTGCTTGCGACGTTCCGATCGCCAGCCTTGGAAGAGGATGCTCGTGGCAAGAATCAACAGTACTGATGCGGCAAGAGCACTGGGAGATAGGCATTAATACATTGGGTGGCATGCATGGGAAACTAGCGCACTTACAGCCATGTAGCCGATGACCATTCCGCCTGCGGCCCGACGACGAAGCCGTTCACGAGGTACCGGAAGATCTAGGTCGTGCGAAACTCATTAGAAGTGCCATCAACCACTTAAATATTGGTATCGCTTACTCCGAACGTTACGAAATCAAAAGTGACTGCCAAGAGCGTCGCAATGCATGCCGCCAATGCTATCATGCTGGAGCTGAGGAAACTGGTGCGTTTTCCCGCGAGGGCAACGAGAAAAGCCACCAAAGTTAGTCCCGCAGCAATAGGATTCAGGATGAGAAAGCCTGTTAGGATCCTTAGAGATGTGGAGGAAAGGCTGGAGATGTATTCCCAATCCTCCCAGTCAGTGTAATAGACCGCAACAGTGCCCCCTGTCAAAATTCCTAAGTCCAAAGAAAGTGGGCGAAGGGATCAATACATACCAATATCGTAGCTGACGCTACTTTTAGAACACCCATTGTACCAGGGGTCCCGCGATCCTGTTACGCAAAACCCAAAAGTACCAAACACAAGGGTACCAGAAGAGTCAGAGATTTTCATGAATCCCAACGTATGCAATCCAGGCGCAGAAGCGGAGGCGACGACGAGGAAAACAAGCGCTATGAAAAGCAAGAGGGTTCCTACATGGAATGGCGATATCATCGTCCTTTGCTCGAAATCCTTGATTGCAGGAACAAGCCGGAAAAATCCGAGGCAGAGTTCATCAGGGGGGTCGTTCAGTCCGATTGCGGCTGGTTTTCCACTGGGGTGCCGAAGTTCTCAGAGAACCGGTTCGAACCAGGAACCGAACCACAGTGGTCTGGTTCTGGTTCTGGTTCCGAAAGTTGGGGGGTGTCGTGAACCGGTTCTGAACTGAACCAAACCACAGAACCGTCAAAGAATTCTCATTGTAGTCTGGGGCTCATCTCTGGGGGCACTCACTATGCGCATTTTGTTTGAATTGTTGCTAAGGCTTCATAAAGGGTCTTGTATCCACTTCCCAATCTGCAAACCAATTACCTTGGTCAGCCGATATCTGGGCCTTTAGAGGGGGGGTTCTCAGGACGTTTCACAGGGCCTCACTGCAAAAACCGAAATACAAGCGAAGAACCCTGATGTGCTTAGGTCAACCCTGATTCACGTGCCGCTGATGCCATGCAATGGTTTGAATTGATATGAAATGGGTTATAGAGAAAAGATTTTCAAAGCCTTCATAATTGGTACCGGTTGCCTAGCGGTTTCGGTAGTACTATGGAGTTTGAGAAGGCTCAGGTCAACTTTCAACTAGTGTTTGCCAATATTTCAATATTGTGTTTCGCCACTAAACCATAAATCAATAAGACAATACAATACATTCCGTAGTCACCTGATGTGTTTGTGCCTGTCCATTCGTTGCTGGCTCGAGCCTTGGCGCTAAGGGTGGCACTCCGGCTCACAGGGTCTATTCTTCTGTTTCACCTGATGCATGCACAGTGTCTATTCTCATCACATCAGCTTCCTTTCTGATACACCATGCCATTAAGTCTTTTACAACTGGTTTGTTGCCACTTCCACTTCTGAAGTCATCTTGGGCTTTGGCTCCTGATGTCTACTGTACCCACGCGACCAACTACCGGTCACGCGTCACGCTGGCCTCCCGGTCCGGCCGAAATGACGGTCATGTCACGCGTCACGCTGGGGGTGCAGTTGAACAGCCCATGTCACGCAAATTCCTTGGTGGCGGCTCAGTGGCTATGCAATTATATTTCAAATGCCCTTTTTAGTCATATTTATATTAGAAGTGAAAAATCTTCATCTCCTCCTCCAAATTGCGTGTCCGCCTCGCTCGCATTCCACGGCCAAGATCCAAGCTGAGGCTAGAGGAAGGGAGCGTGGTTATATCATCAAGGGTGCCGGAATTACTGGGAGATGCAGATAAATTTGTTTGGATGACGGGAGTTTGAACCGGAGAAACCCAGCGATGGACAGGGTGTGTCTGGGAAAGTAGGATCCGATAAGTGCATTTGGGATACCGCTGTACAGGATGGGCTCATCTGTATAAGAGCAGATATGTTGCGCAAGAGCAAAACTTAGGTGCAAAGAAATTTTAAAGGGAAACTCATTTTCAAATTAATCACATTTATTCTGGCTACCAAACGTGACCATCAGCATGTTGGTTTCCTTTTGGATCATGCTCCCACGGTCAAGGTCACGTGCCTGCCGGTCGGGTTGTCACGCATCAAAATGAGCTCCCGGTTCATCACCTGGCAGAAATTTTGTGTCACACTTGGGATGCACCGGTAGTTGGTCACATGGGTACAGTATTTCCCTTGGCTGCTCTGAACTGGGTTGGGTTGCTTTCTGCTATATCATGTGACATCAGGCTTCTAAGACTGGTGATGTGCACAAGTCATCACTTTACAGATGCAAACTATTCCAGAATGAACTAACCCTCTCACTTTGGAGTTAGTGAAATTTTGGCATGCATGGAATGGCGAAATCAATTCATTCGGAATTTGCCGAGGCCGAAGTGGGAAAGCATGTAAGTGCCCACACCCTTTCCCCTCCAACATTGCACATTATGCCTCTAGGGAAAAAGCGTAAGTGAGCAAATAACCTTGGAAAGTACTCAGAAGGTAAGGTTCACCATATATTGTTATTAGGTCATGATTCATTACTTTTGTTTCTTTACTAGAAATTACATGTAGATCCATCTCTGACTACAGAGTCAATCCACACAATCCCCCTAGAGTACACACAGACTGTTGGGACGATGTACTTCCGGATTGGCCTGATGCTAATGTCAATTCCAACTCATATGATGGTGCAAACAGTGATGCAGTGTAAGGGATATAGGCCATGAGTACGTGGCCTACCTTCATTCTTTATTTATCGCATTGGGTTTGTACCCGATGTGACACTTCTATTCCTGAACCCTTCATTTCTACCATGCGGTCCCAAGCTGCAACTATCACATGTATATACAATAATGTATTTAACCTACATGTGAGGGGGGTAAAGGCTTCCCCAGCCTTTTACCCCCCCAGGTTTGAACCACTTTAGATTTAAACAATCTACTATTCAATCAGATTATTTTTTCTTTATTTTTCTAATATTCAAACTATTTGTAAGATTCTCTAACCATTTAATTCACTTAAGTGGTAGTAAAATAATTAAATTAGCAGTTGCCTCAACACTTCTTAGGTCTAAGCGGATTAGGCAACAAACCTCTTGTATTCTACCAGTTATTATATAATTAATATTCACCTCTGTATTGTTTTATTATTATCATCACCCTCCCGTCATCTTAAATGATAGGGGAGGCCCTTATGGTTACCTAATGGGAGTGAGTAATATATACATATATATTATAGTTTTTAATTTATAATGTATAATACTAAATAATTTTAATACTGAAAATTTATAAGCTTGAGTGGATTTGAACCACTGACCTCTCCCTCATCAAGGAAGCATTCTACCACTGAATTACAAGCTTTTTAATACATAAGTCACTACTTTTAGTTAGTGAAGATAGAAATGAACTATTAATCTTTAACTTATTTCAAGCTTCATATTTATATATGAAAAAAACTATTCCCATTGATAAATACAGTTTCATACAGCATACTTCAATGGACTGGGAGTGTGAGGCAACCTGACTATCGTGAGATCACTTGTGAACTCAACCTTAACAATGCTTACACTTTTTTACGCTCAGTGAGCAAACAAATTTAACCTTTCAACTTCTTCTTTGATTGATGTCGCAAAGCGCGCCGATCTAATTGAAGTTCCCGACTTTTCGTTACCACCATGGTAAAGAAAGCTTCGGGTTTGCCCTCTGCAAAGAGGACAAGGGCGGCTGCGCATAATAACATGCAGACTTCAGATAGCGCTGGGGTTCCCAGCTGTCAGGGGACATAGCGTAAGCGGTTCTCTGTTACCCTATCGATATCGTGTAAGACTATATCACCACATGTAGCCGCATCGGCCCTCATATATCGTAAATCCCTCACCTTCTCCTGATCCGACTCTGCCCCCTGATCCGAGTGTTCCTTCATCTCTATTCACTTCGTTTTCTATCAGATCATTGTTTAGTTCCTTTGATCCTATCTCTTCCTCGTGTATATAGCTCTATGTGCCGCTGAGGGTTGGAACCTCAGCTTTGTCTACAACTAGGTTTTCAGGCGATATTTGACTCGGACTGACGAGCGATCCCTGACACCAGCGTTAACATGCCTGATATCCCTCCTGATCCAGGAGAGACAGATGACCCTGACACATCTCCAGGTCCACCAGGAGACCTGGATGCGCTGGGCCCTTCCCAATCCATGACCACGGTTGTACCTGCCATGGTCACACCTCTTCCCCTTGAGGAAGACCCACCCGATGTGCCAGTCGGACCTGATCCATTTGTTGACGTGCCTGGTTCCCCTGATCCTCTCAGATCGGGTGAAGCGTTAGGGCTTGGTGATGGCCCTGACAACCCAGTTGAGGTTGTCAATGTGGGTGGTACCAAACCACAAGCGAAAACTCCTGGATCGTCGAATGATCAGCACAATGAATTGATGATGATGCTAAGAAGCATCAATCGACAGCTGACTCGCCATGATGAGGCTTATGGGCTTGGATTTATCGCCCTAGCCCTGGATTGGCTGGAAGCCAAATTCCTCTAAACTCACCCCAGTTTGAGGTGACAAGTGTGCCTCCACCCATACCAGTCAGGGGATGGGACAGAGAACCCATCCAGCGACGAAACTCACTGGCAGACAAAGTCTCTGCTGACGAAGACTACATCAGGATGACCACCTACCTCCCTGTGCCTGGGCATCCCAGTGTGAGGATGACGACATATGTCCCTCATGCTGATGAACCTGCGCCTGGGAGTCCTTCGACCCCATTGCCAAAGAGAATCCCTTCTTATCTGAAGGGAAAGAGTGTTGATTGGGGCCCTCAGGGCCTGCCTGTTGTCCTCAGGAGGACACAGCCACTTCCTCAGTCACTTCCTGCACCTGAAGTGCCCATCATTTTGGAAAATTTGATGGACGAAGGGGAGACTGATCGCGATCCGCGATTGACCCAGAACCTATGTCACGGTTCCGGGCCTGCCCTCATCATGAATGCATGGGGCAAAATAAAGAAAAAGCAAAGAACTATCTTTGCTCCCCATGCACTTAGTGAGATGTCCGTGGAGTATGGGACACGGATGGATGGCGATGCTGTCTACATGCACAGACCTGAAGGTCTGGACGATCATGCCTGGGAGATCAGATGTAGGCTAGGTTTCTATGGTCGATTTACCGTGCAGGACCCACAAAGTGGGGCCTTTGAAAGATTAGGCCAAGATTGGCCCAGTTGGGTGGATGCCCAACAAATTCCTCTCAGGGCATCGAGACAAGAAGTCTCAACCCCACAGCCAACCATCCACACCCTCCAAGATCCTCTTGGAGGGGCTTCACATCCCATTGTGGTTTCCCCAGTAAAGAGGGAAAGGTAGCCTAGCTCCCAAGTTCCACATGTTGCAAGCTCTGTCCACCCTCGGGTGGTGAGCTCAACTATCCCCCACGATGGATTCGTTGAATCCACTCTCAGGTCTTATTCTAGGGACCCAAGTAGTTTGTCCCCCGGTGACCCTGAGGGATTCATGGAGGAGCTGGTTCGCCGAATCGCGAACCTGATCAGGATAAGGATCCTGACCCCTCTTCCTGCTGATGTAAAAACAGAGTTATTAAAGAAAAACTCTGTTCCATTCCCCACAACCCTATGGTCTGGGGAGAACAATCTTGAAAAATTCGAGAGTTGGCTTGTCGAACTGTCAGGGCACACCCTGCCTGACCCAGCGCTGCCCTGCCCTACTGTGAGGTCTCAGGGTAGCTCAGCACACAGAGCCATAAGTGATACAAGGGTGTGTATTTTATGGTAGTGTGTCAGCAGTTACCCGGAGGTTCCCGCTTACCCACATGACTATATGTATCTTAATTACATGTGGCTTGGGGTTTGGGGCCATTTCCCTGACATTCTCCCCCCTTGCATTGCATTTGCAATGCATACAAGGTTAATGGTGAAGAAAATAAAGTTTAAGAATTGATTTACATTGAGTTTGAAATTATCAATGAGCGTTTTATTGTCGCCACTTTAAAGTGGGTGATTTGTACATGTCAGTGAAGGAGAGAGAAAAAGGTTTAGGGAATAAGTGAGTGTGGGCTGTCACTTTGAAGTGAACGGCGATACATGGGTATCGCAGAGAGGAAAGTAATGGAGTTTGTCGAAAATGAATTTCGACCCAAAGGTTGTATGTCTTTGGTGTTCCTCACTTGTTCTGTGAGGGTTCGTGTGTAAATGGTGTTTACACATGAGCAGTGGTGGATGTGGGTTTTTTGACAAAGTAGAGATTTCCGCAATTGTTACTTGCAGTTCCTCACATACAATATTGTGTGCGGGGCCTCGAGTTGGGGGAAGGTGTTTTCACGGGCACCTCGATGGTGTATTACCATGTCACTTTCCCTTTCCTCAAGGGTGGAGTTATTGCCCCGGAGGAGGGTTTTCCTCCGGGTTGTTCATCTGGACATCTGATTGCTGCATTGAATGCGATGGTGTGGCCTGGGCTACATTGTTGAGCTGTGGGCTTGATGAAGTGGGTGCTCCCTGGGTGGGAGCAGGTTGTTGTGTTCCTGAGCTACTTGGCTCAGGTGTGGAGTACAGTAGGTCTACCATTCTTCCCATGGGGAAGGGTGGTTGTTGGCCTGGTTGTCCCGCACAGAGACTTGCATCTCTTTCCTGGTATTTGGAAGCTTTCGCTTCCCGCTCTGCAGTTCTTGCGGCATGTTCCTCAGGAGTCCTGAGTGGTTTGAACTGGGACTTTATATAGGCAGCTTTGCCTAGACTTTCCCAGGAGATTTTTCCCTTGTTCTCTGGGGAATTGTACTCCTCTGCGAGTCTTGCAATACTCGGGAGTCCCAAGAAGTATTTCTCAGTTTCCTTCGCTTTTGTCACGGCCGTGCATTCCGGCCCGTTCCCGGCCCATCCCAATGCCGCCCGAGCCCATTCCCGCTATGTGAGCATGAGCACAAGCCCCGACCCCAGCCCTATCCTCCATGAGGACTCCCTGCTCACTCCCCCACTTGCCCCTAGGCTCCCCTGCACCTGGCCGACTTCCCCACAGCCACACCAACCTTCCCACCCTGAGTCTGCCTCCAGCACTGTGCCCATCGCCGACTCCTCTACCCCACCCACTTGGCCCCTACAGGGCCGCTACCATTCCCACACCCGACTCCGGCCCAACTCCAAGTCCAGCGCCGCTATGATACCATCACCGCTATCGCGGCCCTACGCTCCTTCCTTTATTTATCTGTTATTGTTTGTTTTGACCCTCGGTCATTGCCGGCCGCTATGCGGCCAACCCCGCTCCTTACTCTTGTTTGCTTCTGGACCCTTCAGCCTTTGGCCCAGGTCCGCTTCCATTCATTCTTTCCTCCTATATATATCCTGTATGATACTTTATTGTACCTTAGCTCTAATATCGATGTGACCATGACCCCTAAGTCCTGACCCCAACAAGGCAACCCCAGTGAGTCTGAAATGAGGGCCAAGAGACAGCTAGGGGGCACAGCACTCCCTTTAGAGTTGCTGAGGCCAAATGCCCTACCCTCGGGCCTTGTTCGTGGCATCATGGCCATCACGGCCTGCAACGGCGACCTTCGGTGCCGACCCTGGACCAGTGTCTAACAGCTTTTTCGTGAAGGACTCTATGTACCTTGCCACTTTTGAAGGCAGCTTCAGCCTGTTCGTACCAGTGTACGAATTCTTTCCCACTCACACTTGTCCACCAAGCGTATGTGGCATCGTGCACCGCTTCTGACCCTGCTATTCTCCTCATGGGGAAGTTGGGGTCGATTGTTACATTGACTGGAGCTTTGACTTTGCCGAACTCGTTGAGTTTGGTGGTCTTGTATAACATGTGGACACTTCCCTGCAGGGTAGCTTGCCCATAGGGTGCTGAGGTACTCAGCAGCCCGCTGCCTCTGGCAGTGGTCCCTGTTTTAGGGTCTGCCGTTGGTTGCCTACCGCTCTCCCTCTTCCCCTTGACATGGGTTTGCCCTTATGCAACCCGGACAGGGTCGCCTGCCCACAGGGTGGCGGGATAGTCGGTGCCCTGGCACCGTATCCCCTCCCCCTGACCTGGGAGGCCCCCATCATGATGGGTTTGGCAGTGAGGTCTGCCAGTGCGCGTGCCTCTCTGAGCTCGCGTTTTAGTAATTTGATCTCCCTCTTTTGGAGATCGACCTCTCTCTCTGTGTCTTTCAGAGTCGAAGATGCCCTCAGCATCTCTTTGTGCTCTGTTGTATTCGCGCCTCCAATGGGCGCAATTGTTGCAGGCGTCTTCTGACGCCCTCGAGTTATCAGACCATGCCCATTTGGACGGTCTGGACAAGGAGCCGCTGTTGCTCCCTCGTCTCCCTCCTACGAGGGACTTCATTTCTTTCAGCTCCTGGTGGAGCTGACCTGTCTGAGCAGCTACCACTGATGCGATAACTGATTCCCAGCCTGCATTTGGCTGGGGTGTTGTTGGACCTGGGCTGAATTGGCCGATCCAGGGGTTGATCTGGCCAGGGATGTTCCCTGGGGAGTATACCTGGGGCTGCAGCAGCAAATGCTGCCCCTGGAATGGCACTTGTTGCGCCATCGGTGCAGTTTGCACCACGTATGGTTGGAAGCCCCTTTGAGGAGGCTGGGGGTATGCGGTGCCTGTTGGCAATGCGGATGGTTGTTGGTTCACAGCACTCATTTGTGCCATGTGCGTCATGTAGTCCATGGCGCTTATCTGCACCTGGTGTTGTTGTTGTTCCGGGGAGCCTTGCTCCCCAGGTTGTCGTATCTCGATGTCCGGTGGCTTGTTTGGATCGAATCGAGGGTTACCTCCCCCAGAGAACAACATTTTGTTGTTATGTTTCTCATGGTGGTGGGAGGGGTTTTAGTTCTTGCATGTGTGTGGGATTTGCCGCAATTGTGTGTGCTTTTACACATGAGCCTGTGGTTCACGTGGTCTAGGCGAGTTACTCGCCTGGCCCATGTGATCTCTAGCACATGGTGTGGCTGTCTGGGCAAGTTGCTTGCCCAGAACTTTCCCACGCTCTTGGCTGTGGGCAATCATCCCTCAGCTTTACTTCCTCTGCCTCTGTTTTTGGGGGCGTAGTGATGCCGAGAGTTCCCTGTCTTCTTCGATAGGGAGGTTTTCTGGTTCCCTCACATTTTGTAGTGTGAGGTACTCGTCCAGGTGGATGAGGTTGTTGCAATTTCCTAGGGGTTCCCATGTGGTGTCCCCTAGCTCCCATTTAACCTTAAACCAGAGTTCGTTGTGAACCCACTGTCAGGGGACGACTCCTGGGTCCCCATGACCCTCCCCTATGGTCCACAGCCTACTGGTGTAACCAACCCTATCCAGGGCACAACCTACTGTGGGTAAGAAGATGAGAAGGAAGCTAACTTCTCATCTTCCCACAGTGGCCACCATATCAGGAAAACTTCCGGGGATACCCGGAAGTCACATGAAGGGGTAGGAACTGGGCCCGGAGCATGCAGCATGTGGAGTGTGCACGCATGCGGGAAGTGTGGTGGGTGGAAGCGGGTCCGGATGCGGTGTGGGTCCGGGCTAGTCAGGGTGTGTGCCCTGACACCCATGCATGGTTTAAGATTTTGCGAACTACTGCTTCGTGATCGGGGTCTTCCCTGAAATCGTAGCATATGTTTACTTCCCTATTCGGGAAGATTTCTTGGTCATTCGGCTCATGAGGTACGAGCCAGGATATGTGGAATCTTGGGTGGATTCCACATTGTTCAAGTTGTGGTGGCAACTTGAGGACGTAGTTTGACGTCTCTGGAAATGTTTCCAGAATTTCGTAAGGCCCTATGTATAAGGGCTTTAGTTTACCTGCCCTCCCTTTGGGTAGGATCAGCTTATCCATGGATAAGTATGTGTCAGGGACCGGTCCGGGGTCAAGAGCGTCCGGGTATATCGCCTGGCGCTGAGGGCCCGGTGGGGTATGAAGTGGGCATGTATGCAAATCCTGTCGATGTGTTTGAGCTCGCATTGATCGTGAATTCCACCATTGACAGCTTCACTGCCCAGTCGTGTTGATCTGGTCTGACCATCGCATGTAGTATTTGTACTACTTTTTGTATCATTCTTTCCGCTTGGCCATCGCCTTGTGGGTGGAATGCAGTTGTGAATTTCAACTGCACACCGAGTATTCAGTGTAGTTCGTGCCAAAATTTTGATGTGAATTTTGAGTCTCGATCTGATATGATTGAGTGTGGTAGACCGTGAAGGAATATGAATGCTAGTTCTAATGTGTTCGTTGTTGTTTTTATTGGAATTAGGTGGACGTTGGATGTCAACCTGCAGATGATTACCCAGAGGTAATCATATCCCAAGCTTGTTGGGAATGGACCTGTGAAGAAGTCCATGGCTATTGATGACCATGGTGTCTCCGGGGTTGGGAGTGGGTGAAGCAGTCCGGGATTTCTCCTGGTGCTTTTCTTTGTTGTTTGACAAGTTCCGCAAGACCTGCAGAACTTGTGGGTATCCTTCCTCATTGACTTCCACCAGAAGTATCAATGGAGGGTTTCCACTGTTTTCTTGGATCCTAAGTGTCCAAGTGTTTCATGGATGTTTTCGAGGATTATTCCTTGAATGGACTTCCTTTTGTAGTTCCCTTTCAGGACTACTATTTGGGTCGTTCCTCCTTCTCCAAGTTGGGTTATCAGCCCATCTCTTATGGAGAAGTTTTTGAAATCCCCTGGGTTCTCTAGGATTTCCCAGTGGATCTGGCTTTGCGAGTATCCAGATTTTATTGCCTCAATGAGGTCTTTTCCTTCGAATTGTTTTTGAAGGTTCTCTTCTGGAATTATGATTTCTTCCAGGTTTTGGGTGCTCCCCCTAGAGTTTCCTCTAGGTTATTGCTCCCCCCTAGAGCTTCCTCTAGGGTATTTCTCGCGTGTATTGCTGTGAGTCTCTTTTTCTCTGAGTTTTTACTCAGGGTACTGCTTAGCAGCAGTTCTTCATATTCCTCGATTCTGTCAGGGATAGTATCTTCTGCATTTTTGTCCAGATGGATGTCAGCCAACACGTAGTCGTTGAAATGCAGATCCTTGTCAGTTCATGAGTCGTAGTACTGTGAAAGTGCATCTGCCACTTTGTTCTTGTGGCCTTCCACATATTTTATTTCGCAATTAAAACTTGCAAAGAAGGCTTGCCATCTCAGGTGTCTACCTGAGTTGTTGTCAGAGACCAGGTTGAGATGAAGGAGTGTCTCCATGGCGGGGGGCTTCGGCCTCAGCGACTTATGCCAGGAGCGCTGTGCCAAGTAACACGTCCGTGCCCTAACTTACTAAAACTGGCAACCAGAACTGAAGGGGGTAAACTCTAGTTGATTTTATTACTGAGGTGTAACCTATGTACAAGTTGAGTATATATATAGTTACAACGAGGGCGGGCCTGCAAATGGCGGAGCCGAGCAGAGCAGAGCTAACGGGGTTAGACATTAGCCGATTGAATATTACCGATGAGTCGGGTTACGGGGTTAACGGAATGGTAGGCGATAACCCAGAAACGGAAAGGAGGGATAGGCCCAAAGGTGGGCTTGCAGGGCAAGCAAGTGTATTGCCCAGCGGAGGCGGGAGTGTGCTAGTGGACGTCGGAGCTGTCTGGAAGCCTTTGGGGCTCTGTACTTAGGGAGGCATAGGTAATAAATTGAAAAGAGGGGGTGGTGACCATCGAGGGGTACCGAGGTGATTGTGGAATAGAGCTCCGAGGTTAGTGAAGAAGGAGCGGAGGTAGACCGGAGGGATCGGAGGGAGTGGAAGTCGATGGCTGGGGATGGATATGACAGTTGTGGTTTTTCGCTTTGAAATATTCCAAAGCTTTGTGGTTCGTGATTACTGTGAATTCATGGCCTCCCATGAGATCGTCTTGCCATTTCATGAGTGCTTTGAGGATGCCCAGTGCCTTGAGCTTGTAGGTGAAGTACCTACATTGTGTGTTGGTGAACTTTTTGGACATGAATGTGGCCAGGCGGCAAGTCTGCCACTTTTTGCCTTGTCCAATTAGTGTGCCCATGCCCGCTGGGCATGCATCTGTTATGACCCAGATGTGGAGTTTGCTCCTCTCTTCTTCTGAGAGGCTTTCTGGTGGATTCCACTGGACAGGCTTCAGGATCGGAGCCCTGCATGCTAGACGTTTGATCTTGTCAAAGCATTTCTGGTGGAGTGGTGTCCACCTGAATGTCTGCTTGTTTGAGCAGATTGTTTGCAGTGGCCCTGTGTAGCCACTGATGTTTGGCATGAATATCAATAGATATTCTACCACTTGAGCGTGGATGCCTTGTTCGTCCATGTGGCTTCCTAGAACATCAAGGATTGGGGCAAATGGCTGGAATTTTTTCCGGCTTATGTAGAACTTCGCCCCCTTGAGGTGAGTGAACAACCACAATAATGCTTTATTGTGGTTCTCCACCAAGCTTGTGCTGGTGAATATATCGTTGAACCAGACATGTAGGTGTCTGCCTACTTCTCCTCATAGTTCCCAGGTCAGCGTGCGCTGGAAAGTACAGGGAGCATTGCAGTCTCCTTGCTGCATCGTGTTCGAGTTGTATGTCCCATGGGGTGTAGAAAATGTTGTCCTATGGATGTCATCTGGATCCATGTGTATTTGTTCATATGTACATGTCTGACATATTGATCCTGGATTGGTATGTTGCTCTGGCAACTGATTCTTGGATCAGTCGCATGTCTGGCATTGGTGTGACATCGAGGATCGTGTTTGAGTTACAATTCCTCGCATCTATTACCGTGCACAAAGATCCATCTGCTTTGCAGATACACAGTAGTGGGCATGCTTGCTCGCTGTTTGCAGGATACCACCATCCTGCTTTTACATAGCAATCTATTTTGTTCGCTAGTGCTTCCTGCAGTGCTGCAGGACATCTCGGGGTGTTTTCCCGAAATTTCTTGTTCAGATCCTTTAATGGGATTCGATGGTTCACCTCCCTCAAGGGAGGCATTTCTAATGGTGCTGGTGCCATTACGGTTTTGAATTTCTCTCTCCACCACTCCCTGAGTATTTCGAACTCGGGGTTGTTCATGGAGAGACCTTCCAGATGTGGTACATCTGGAAGTTCTAGTCCTTCCGGACTAGGACTGGGCCAACCTTCAGGGTACTTTCTTTCGATTACCCTGAGGTGTGTTTCAATCCCACCTCCCTGTCAGGGGGGCTTCTTTTTTGGTTGTTCTCAGGCTCTTGCTTGAGTTTTCCATCCATGTGATCTTGTCACACGGTCTTCGCTGACTCCAAGGGTATCTATGTTGCCCTTGTTCACCGTTCTCACTTTGTGGGACCGGAAGTCTAAGCTTACCTGGTTTTTGTTTAACCAGGGGGTGCCAAATATGGCGTCATATCTATTGATGTTAATTACATTGAAGTAGTGTTTTTCTATGTGGCCGTTGATTTCAATGTCCATGTTTGTTCCAAACAGGATCTGTGATCTTGTTCCTTTCGTCCCCATTTGAAGGACAACTGGGTTCTCCAATTGGAGAATTGGGATATGGACCACACAGACAAAGTCCGGCGATATAGCGTCCGTTTCGGCTCCACTGTCAAATAGCATGTAGGCTTTTATGCCTGCTATTTTTATATGAGCCATCAGCGTTCTCTTTGTTGAGAGTGGTCTGTTTGTGGGGTATTTTCCCGCGTCTTTCAAGATGCAGAATTTCGCATCAAACAAGGGGGTCTGGGTTTCGATGGACTTTTGGTCCTTCTTCCCTTTTTTCCTTGTTTTCCTTGGGTACTTTGGTGTATTTCCCCAAGGTGTCTTTTCTTGGTGCTTCCACCAAGGCTTCAGCAACTTTCTCGTCTGCCATGTTTTCTAACTGGCGTGCTACAGCCAGTTTGATTTTATAATTTATGTTGTTGTAATCGACGACTGACATTGGGCCCATCCTTATGGTCCCAACGTTGACTTCCTCACCCTCTGAGTCAGGTGAGTATTGAGGTCCTTTGTATGGGTCCTCTACTTTGAAGCTTGATGCTCTGGAGTTACCAGAGTTGTTCTCTGGTTTTTCGTCTGATGAGTCTTCCAACTCTTCTTCTGATGCGTTCGCAATCTCCATGGTGGCTATGCACCTTGGTTTTTCATCGCTCATTGCATTGTGTCTTGGGCAGTCTTTTGTTTGCCCTATTTTGCCACATTTGCCGCAAATTGGAACTGACTTTTGGTCAGTTTTCCTCGAGTTTTTCAAGGATGTATCCTCTTTCCATCTGGGTTTCGGCTCTTCAGCCTTCTTTCCTAATGGGAGGGCTCTACTGTGGCTCGTGGTTGCCGTGGTAGTTGTTCAGGTATAATATCCCGATTTGTAGGCTGAAGACATCTTCAGCCTGTCAATTATCTCGTCTACATGAGATATTGCTTTTAACATCTCCTCATTTGAGGAGAATCCGCTCTGATTCTGTCATGAGCGATCATTTCCCTCTTCCATTCGAGGGGAATGTAGTTTAGGAACCTGGTGTTGAAGGACGCCTGGTCTGGCAGCGTCACCATCTGGGACGCTGCTTTAGACAGTTCTAAGTAGAACTGTTTTAGGCCTTTTTCCGCTTTGTATTCAATGTTGCAATACTTCTTTGTTGCATTCAACGCAGCAGAGGCTTTAATGAAGGTTCTCATCAATATGTTGAGAACTTCAAGGAACATGCCCTCATCTCCTCTGAGGAGAGCTTCATCTTGGAGTCTTATTCCGAGGTCGAACGCGGGTCCCCCTAATCTGCGAATCAAGCAGTCCAGATGGACTTTGTTGAATTGGGGACCTTTGCATCCTCACAAGGTGAGGAATCCCAGTAGTTCTGTGAACCACTGCCAGAACGATTCCATGTCATTCTCCCCTGACCATTTCTTGTCAGGAAAAGCCGGCCCATTTTTTAGAGCTTCCGGCTTCACCCCCTCTGGGTAGGGAGTGAGTATTCTCACTTCGGCCATTCTTATGGCCTTTTCTCCAGGTACTCTTCTTGCTCCCCTGCCTTTGCAGGGTTGCTATCCAATGGAGATCTCTCCTTGGGGGGTTTTCGCTGGGGGAAATCTTCCTCACAGTGTTTCTTTGGTCTCGGGCGAATTCGCCTGAAGTTGTATTTGGATTCTCTCATTGTTTTGGGAGGGTGTGGTTGTGTTACCCCCCCGCTTGAGAGGTTTGTTGAAGGTGGATGTTTGGCTGAACCTTTGGTACATGCTGATTCTCCTCCTAATTTCTGAACGATGCCTTCTTTCGGCATCGTCTTCTCCTATCCTTGGGAGAAGGATCTCCTTAGCGTCTCTGTCGAGTCGCTGATGATACTCCAGTGTGCTTTCACTGGTGGTTCTTTTTGTGAATTTTTCACGAGTTCTGTTTTTGTCCTGGCCTGTGGCCCAGGGGTATTTTTTTTTTTGTTTCCTCACTATTTTGTGAGAAGTTTATCTCCTTCAGCAAGTCTGTCTGCTTGCTGATTTTTTCAGTCAATGCGTCGATTGTGTTGGCCATTCTTTCTAGAGTTATCTCTAGATGAGCTGTGCTATTGTGGTTTGTTTCCTTGATCTTTTTTGGATTTATTGCATTTATTATGCATGATTCCTGGTTTTCCAGGAGGAAGTTTGGTTGGGCGAGCAGTGACTCTCCCCAGTTGGCATTGCCGCTTCTGGGGGTTCCAGAAGGGGTTCTTGGAGTGAACACTCCACACTCGCTTTGTTTAGGCAAGGCTGTTGTGGAGGGTGCTTCCCTTTCATAGAGGGGTCTGTTCGCCGGTTTTTCCTTACTTTTCTGTAAGGCTTCCTCAGCGAACTCCCTCATTTCGGTTCGCCTCCTCTTCATTATCTCGGAGACCTCCTCTGAGGTTGGCAACCTTGCCTTGTCTGGCATGGCATGGGGTAGTGTAAACAGCGGAGGTTCTTTTGGAGCTTCTGTGCTCTGGGAGATCCTGCTCTCAGGGCATTTTTTTGCACCTTCTTGGGCTTCCAGCCTGAGAAGAAGTTGGTCTTTGTTTTCCATCCTCCATTCGGATGGAACCTGGAACAAGTCCAGTAGTTTTTCAGATAGCCAACACGGAGGCTCTTCCCTTTGTTTCCCTTTGTCTGCCTTTGGGGCTTGACTTGGGGACATGGAGGAGGACTCCAGGGGATAGTTGGGCCCTGGAGTTTCCTGCGACTCTATCCGATCAGCTTTTTGGGCTGATCGTTCAGCACTTATGCATTTATTGCGCAAGTTGATCACCTCCTGAGGAGGTGAGGGATCTTCCCCAGCTTGGGTTAGATGTCATGGAGTTATAGGGGTATTGGGCCCCACACTTACTCCACGTAAGTTTCTAAAACCTTCAGGGGCCAGCCCTGAGGTGGTTGCTTTTACTGGATTGTGTTGATCCTCGCATCATCTGACGATGGCTGTTGATTTGAATCTCCCATGATGGGAGATTGCGGTTTCTTAATGAACTGCTTGTTTCTTTTTAGTGTCGCTGCAGACGCGACCTTGCCCTTGCAGGCATGTTTAGGCACCATTGGCGCTACCGAGTCAGATTGTTAAGATGTTAAGTTTTTGTGGGTTGTGTTGTAAAACACACCTCATACACTTAAAAAAGTGTGAGGTCTCAGGGTAGCTCAGCACACAGAGCTGTAAGTGATACAAGGGTGTGTATTTTATGGTAGTGTGTCAGCAGTTACCCAGAGGTTCCCACTTACCCATGTGACTATATGTATCTTAATTACATGTGGCTTGGGGTTTGGGGCTATTGCCCTGACACCTACTCCGCTCCACCTGCTACCACTCCTCATTCCTCCTCTCCCTTTTCTTCTTTGTCTCTATTTCTATTCCATGGTCGACTTCCCTTTTCTCTATGTATCATCACACACCTAATACCGCTCCCCTGATCGCCACACCCACCATGTGCATCCTGCCTGCAGAGTGGCACACCTTTGGGATCTCCTGCAGAGACACCCAGAGAGGTCTGGCTGTGTGTGGAGATGATGTGGCTCCCCCCACGTGACCCTGACTGCTGTAGGAGAAATAATATTCAAAGAATAAAACAATGATCTATCAGAATAGTCAACAACCAGGTGACAAGTTCAGATGTTTAACAGATCTCATGATCTTTATGAGACTGGACAAACATTAGAAGATCATTATAAATTATCCACACCCATGTAGCATGAGATTTAATCTACTACAAGCATGCCTAGAACCTGGCATAGGTGTAATATTCAAAGAATATATCCCTACAACAAGAAAATAACACATAGACGGCAGAATAAGAAGGAACATTGGGAAAGAAATGTGAATATCTCGGGAACCAGTAGACTTTTGACTGTAATCTTTTTACCACCTGAAAGAACTGTTTCTAAACTTTATCCACGGTTTTGTTTCATTCTAAAAGCTTCAAAACTGACGGAGATATCGCTCAAACGGCGAAACACCTTATAATTCATATATATTTATTTGCTAATTCTTACAAAAAGTAATGTGACTCAAGGGAAATATATTGGCGCCCGGAAGTCTGGCGGACCGAATACCATATGACAGAGTATTCCCCGGCGCGGGCGGACAGTTTTTGATCGCATCAGAAGAGGAGAAAATGCTAAAGAACTGGATCTTGTATATTTTCCCATGATTCATCAAGACTTTTTGATTTTAAGCTCAAATAAATCGGAACAAAGAAATGATTGATGATCTGGATCTCGGATCATAAGCATGAAGTGATTCAGAAGTCCGCGGATCAGTTAATTAATTGGGAAAGCTCTAGAACATTAGTAATGATGCAGCTTCACAAAAAGGGGTGAATTAGAGAACAGTCTAGAAAGTTCCTTTATAGCCGAGTCATTTATAAAGATAACCGTTCGTAATTAAGGCGGTGTAGAGCATAGCTTCAGCGCTACAAGACCCCGCTAAGATCGGCCCAAAAGACAAAGAAATGAATTACTTATTGCTGAGTCATGTCCTAAGTCCATTATTAAGCTTACACAGCCCAAGCCCCTATATCATTCTAGAACTATCTATAATACAAATGTAGCACATGTAACTAGTGCGAGGCGTGGGAGTAGAGAGGCCTCTAAAAAGCATAAAAGGCTGCCGCTTCTGCCCCCTCTCAAACCTCAGGTAGAAATATAAGTTTAATTCTCCTCACCAGTGGTTGGTTCGTTTGCTCCAAAAGATAAAAGCAAATATTAGTTGTTAGCTAATATAAAACTAACACGTCACTCTAAGTGTGAGTTAGGGTCAGTTAGACACAGCTGAACAAAAGTGTCATAGTGAGAATTAGTGAGAATTTGGTGGAGGGACTTCTTAATTGAATAATCTCTCAGCAATACTTGGTTATCACACCACAGGAGAAAAGTGAGTGATCCTGAACCTGCTAGATAACTAGCACACACTCTAAGCGATAGAAAGAGCAGTTTGGTCACTCATGTATTGAGTAACATTTATTGCGGAATTATTTTATTAGTAGTTTTCCTTCAGTAAATTATCAGGAAAATCACGTCCTACTGAAAAGTGGTAAATCTAGGTGTAATATTGACTAGAAATCTTAGTAAAGTCAGTATAAAATTTTATCCGTAGACGATCTATACATCAGGTGAGATCGTTGGGGGGTGTTTATTGTTGTTTAGACAGTGAACAATTATATATTTGGCAACCAAAACATGGTCAGTACGCAAATCAGCACAAACTCTAATATCGTTATTGGACGTAGGAAACTGGTTACATAAGGTGATCCAGCTCCACTCCTTCACCGCATGTATATAATAGCACCTGGGGTGGGAACAGAAGAAGCAGCCTTCTTCTCAACTTCCCACTTCAGACTAAGTGGTCAGGGATGCTCCCCATGATGGGATCGCCGCTATGCACAGCCGACATCTGTCCCATCAGGTCCCTCATGCTGGGACTTCACCGCTTTCGGAGCTGTCCCTGACATGAACTCACTTCCTGGATTTCAGGAAATGGGTGGAAGGGCGAGAGCTACAACAAGCTCCACATAGATGCTCTTGCTCATGCCCTAGATGGCGATCCTAAACAGATTGTGCTTCACAAAATGAAGCTAGGATTTGAGAGTGGGACTATCCCCACATTCACTCAGCTTTTAACAAAGCTGATGCTCACATATGTGAAGAGGTCAGCAGCAGTACCTGCCACCAAACTCTTCAAAATGCTCACTTATGACCCATTAAGCATTTTTATACTCAGCTTCTCCAAGCATTGGAGAAGATGATCACTTGCCCTGACCAGGCGAGTTTCAATGAACATTTTGTAAACGCTCTCCCCTATCATATAAGGGAAGAGCTCATACTATGTGACCAAATTTCGGTCGACTTCACGTCCAAAGATGAACTGTGGACGGTGTAGGCAGGCACAGCTGGTACCACGCAAACAAGCTGATTATCGCGATTCTACCACCCACATCAAGCACCCCACTCCCAAAACACATCTACCACTGTTCCAGATACCCCTTCCATGTTTCCCATATTCTTTTCCGATTTTTTCAAACCATTCCTGACCACGCACAACCATCAGTTTCCAAATTGGGCAACTGTCACCCGCATATTCCACCACTTCCTCTGTATCTCCATCAATTCTCCACCGATCCGGACGAATTTGGTATCGTTGGAAAGCCCTTGTCAACACGAGTCGAACAATGTTACGAGCGACGCATTTGGTGCAGCGGTTGAGGCGATCGCCATGGTTATTTATGACCTTAACAACGTCAATATTTCTTTGATATTGCTTTTTTCTTAAGTGTTCCTTGTGGATCTGTTTCCGTCCTAAACCCGTCGGATCATTTGGATTTCCATGTATTTCTTTCATATTTATAGTTACCCTCTTTCCTGTATTTACAAAAAAGGACTCTCCCAACAGAGAGAGGTGCTCCCCAACAAGAACATGAAGTTTTAGCAGATGTTACCAGTGCCCAGAGCAGCGAATACGAAGCCAAAGAGGCTCAAGACATAGTGCAGGGACAGAGTTCCCATTAGTTTGATTATCAGTGAGATTTACGAGATTATCATTTTTATCACATTGCACCCGGACCATTTCTCCCCCCCCCCTTCCTCTTCATCCAAACCTCCCCTGAGCATTCCCAACACTTGGCCCCCTCTCTTTCTTGTTAGGGTGGTAGATCCCTTCCCCCCTTACAACAGCTGTTCTTTGTGTTGACAATGCAATGGACTCAATGCATGCAATAAACGTGTATAAAGGAGGGCTTGCCCCCTCCAAATCAACCAATACACACCCAACTAGCAAGTCGAGTGTATCCAACAACCCCATCCACAAGAGGATCATCGGGAGTTGCTCCTAGGATAGCCCCAACCAGGGGCTACCCGAATTTCTCTTACTCTAGTAGTAAGAAGTCCGCTGCAGCTACAACGAAGCCTGTTACAGGCTCGTCTCCTTCACATGCCAAAGGGACTCTCCATCATCAAACAACCAGTATTCAAAGAATACCGGTAATTCTTATAACACCCAACGATGCCTTTCGAAGGATTCAAAGGGCAACCCCCTCTGCTACAAATGTGGCAAGATCGGATACTCTTTCAAGTGTCCAAACCATCCACCCAGAGCCAAGTTATACGCTCTGGGCATAGAAGAGGAGGACCAAGACCCTCCCCACAAACCAGAGGGTCAGGGAGACGAAGATGATCCATCTGGGGAGGCCCCAGAAGAAGAAGTTACCGCTGAAGATGGCGATCCTGACGATCAATTCGTCAAAGACCCATATGAACCGGCTGGCCCTCCTGATGAGACAGTCAGCGAACCTGAAGATGAGGTCATCTTTGGGCGCTTAAGTTTACGGGGGATGGGTATTATTGACCCATTCGAGACAACTATGCCCTTAAGTTAGCATCGGCTCAAAGAGCCGACTCGCTCCTCTCTGAGGAGCAAATCATCACTGAGCTGGTAGACAAACCAGTTCGTCGATTTAAGACTGAGGGGCAGTTGCCTCTCCCAAAGCTGGAGACTGATATAGTCCCGGCAAAAATCACAAAGAAAAACCCACCTATGTTCGATGAAAAGTTCAGACTTTTGTGTGAGGCAGGTAAATACCCTACTGATCGGAGTGCCGACTTACATCGCACCCTGACTGGTCTCGTTGAGATCAATGGGACCAAAGCATTCACATTGTTCGATAGTGGGGCAGAGACCGACACATTATCCCCTGACTTTGTCAGAGCATGTCACATCCCACTCCTTGAACTTCCCAATCCCCTCATGCTCCAAATGGGCACCAAGGGGAGTAGGTCCTGTATTTACTATGGGACCAATGCTGATCTGACCATACTTGGTCAGAAAAACAAACACTACTTCGATGTCGTGAACATCGAACATTATGATGCCATTCTAGGTGCTCCATGGTTGAACACCTACAAAGCTTTGCTGGACTTCGGCAAGCACACTGTCCATGTGAAGGGCAGTCTTATCTCCACTTTCAACGTTCCTATGGAACGTTCCTTTGTGTCGACTGGCTGCCAGGCCCGTCGAAATTTCACTGGCCTCTCTAAGAGGCCTCCACCCACAAGCAGCCATGTGTCTGCTTCGACCAACACACCCAAGGTGTGACTCAATAAGGTGAAGGAGACTTTGCCGCCCAATCACTCCTCTAGGGAGGAGCAGGGTCTTCATAGCATATCTGCTACGAAGGCCATGTCCAATGTGTCCACAACAGACACATTAAGTTACCCAGCTCACTGGCCTGATCCCCAGTCTGGGAAGTTACCAGACTGTTCTCATCTTGAAAATTGCCCAATGATGGATGATGGTTTTAGCACCCTCCACAACTGGTGGAGGTCGTGATTTGAGGATGTCATGGCACCTGCACCTGGGATCTTACCTCCCTTCTGGGAGGTTAATCACAGGATCAACTTTATCGATCCCAATAAAAGGTATCATGAGAGGTGTGCAATGTGCCCCCAATCTCTCGAGCAACAGCTACGAGAGAAAACTCTTCGATACAAGTGCGCAGGCTGGTGGGTTCGCTGACCAGCTGTTATGGCATGCCCGTTACTATGTCTTGCAAAAAAGGATGGTTCAATAAAAACTGTTATTGACACAAGGAATTGTAATGCAAATACAATTCTCGATGTCACACTGATGCCTGACATGCGATCAATTATGGATAGCTTGGCCAGGAATTCATATCAATCTTTGATTGATATGACAGATGCTTATGAGCAAATTTGCATGGAACCTGAGTGTGTTCTGCACACTGCATTTGCCACTCCTTGGGGCACATACGTTTCAAATGCACTCCAACAAGGGGACTGTAATGGTCCCTCCACATTCCAGTGGACCATGTTGTGGGTCCTCTGAGATAATATCGGGTGGGCTGTTCATGCATGGTTTGATGACATATTTATGGGAACCAATACGGTTTCTGAACACAATGAGAAACTTCAGTGGATGCACAACTGACTAAAGTCTGAACAGCTATACATTAGCCATAAGAAATTCAAACCATTTTCCCCAGTTCTCGACATTCTGGGATGCAAGGTTGATGGCCATGGGGTCCACGCAGACTCTGATAAAATGGCAAAGCTTCACGCTTGGTGCAAACCTTCAGACCACCAGGAAGTGCTACGCTTCCTAGGCCTAATAGAATACCTTGCTCGATTTATGCCTAATGTTAGCACATACACTGGTCCTTTGCAGACCATTTGCACTAACAATCTGCCTTTCTTCTGGTCGCCACTGCACCAGAAGTGTTTTGATAACATAAAGAATCTCGCATGCAAGATGCCGATTCTAAAACCAATCATCTGGCAAGTACCAGATGGTCTCTCTGAACAAGAGAGGAACAGATTTCGAGTCTGGGTTATTACCAACACCTGCCCTGCAGGCATCAGGGCTATTCTGGCTCAGGGTGCCAGCTGGGAACTATCCTGCCCAGCTGCCTTCATGTCGAAGAAGTTTACTTCGACACAACGTTCATACTTTTCAGGGCACACACCCTGACTAGCCCGGACCCGGACCCGCATGCATGCTCCGGGCCCGGTTCCCACTTCTCATGTGACTTCCGGGTATCCCCGGAAGTTTTCGCCATATTGGGCCACTGTGGGAAAGTGAGAAGTTAACCTTCTTCTCACTTTCTTACTGTCAGGGCACACCCGCCTGACCCGCCTCCACCCGGGCCCACCTCACCCGGTTCCCCTTCTCCCACCCTGCACCCCTCCTTCATACCCCTTCCCCCTCTATCCCTCTCCCACTTCCACTTCTATTTCCATTTCTATTTCTATTTCTATTTCTACTTCACACGGACGACCTTTCCCTTATATCCATGTATTATTGACCCGCCCGCGACGCACACACGACGTGCCTAGCCCCGGACGACCCCGGACGGCTCTAGGGCGCAACCTAGTGTGCGCGCGTGCAGCACACACCCTCGGGATCCCCCACGGGGACACCCGGGTGACTGCAGCTGTATGCGGGGTGACGTGGCGGACCTCATGTGACCCAAGCCACATGTATATAAACACACCTGGGGTGGGAACCGAAGAAGTAACCTTCTTCTCAACATTCCCACTTCAGGTAAGTAGCATAGTTCCCCTTTTAATAATAACTCAACATTCCCACTTCAGTCTAAGTGGCCAGGGATTGCCGTCCCACATCGGGGCTGCCAGTACGCACGCCCGATCCACCCCCTGTGAGGTCCTCAGCACCGGACGCTACGCCCGGACCGCCTCGACCGCGGACGTGACCCTGACACTTACCCACAGTAAGTTGTGCCTTAGGATAGGCTGTTTACACACAGGGCTGTGGGCTGTAGAGAGAGGGGTCATGGGGACCCGGGGACTGTCCCCTGACACATATGAACTGGAAGCCCTGTCCAAGTGGATGGACGAATTGACTGGAGGGCATGAATTTACGGTCATTACAGACCATAAAGCCCTCACCTACTTCAAACAGAAGCAGCACACTTCTGGGCACCACATAAGGTGGCAAAACTTCTTTTATGGCTTCAAGTGCAACATCTTGTATGTTGAGGGCCACAAAAACAAAGTGGCTGATGCACTCAGCCACTATTACGAGTCTTCGTTGGACAAAGACCTTCATTATGATGACTTTGTCTCTGTGGATGTCCGCATAGACAAATTTGGAGAAGACCTCCCTCTAAGTTGTATTGAAGAGGCAGAAGAAATGCTTCTTCTGCACCAACTGTCGTTATGACTCGCTACAGCAAGTAGTGTGATCGAAGACTGCGACTTGGAAGCCACAGTCCTAGACCCCCCTGACAATCGTTCAGGGAGGAGCGAGCTGATGCTCGCTGACATTGTACTGCCTGAGGATTCCCTCAGGAGTGTTGTTGAGGAAGATGACTTCCTCTCCTCTGTGAAAGAGGGGTATGCCAAGCATGCAGCTTGGCAAGGGATTCTAGAGAATCCCGGACAATTCCCAAGATTTAAGGTCGAGAACGGCCTTATTTCAAAGTTGAATGACTTGGGAGAACCACGTTTGGTTCTCCCAGATGTCATTCATAAAGGGGAGAAGGCAACTGGGATTGCCATCCAAAATGCACATGAGATCCTAGGTCACCTAGGATTCCATAAAACCTTAGAATATTTATGCCACTACTATTGGTGGTCTACAATGGTATGCGACATGGAGAAGTATGTCTCCTCCTGCAAAATGTGCCAGACCACCAAGTGGTCTACTCAATGAAGAGCTGGGCTGTTGCACCAGCTGTCCAGAAGCCTTCGGGGCTCCGTACTTAGGGAGGCATAGGTAATAAGTTGAAAAGAGGGGGTGGTGACCATCGAGGGGTACCGAGGTGATTGCGGAATGCAGGAGCTCCAAGGTTAGTGAAGAAGGAGCGGAGGTAGATCGGAGGGATCGGAGGGAGTGGAAGTCGATGGCTGGGGATGGATATGACACTCTCACTCAAGACATCGACAGATGATACTGGGAGTGCAAGGGTGAGTTGTTGCACTGTCTGAGGGATCGAGCTTCCTCACCTGACTCCAAGCAGAACACGAAATTGGGCAAGAACTCAAAGTACTCTAAGTCCTCCAATCCTCCTGACTCCACGTCCGACCCTTCCACCTCCACTGATCGCTCTACCAAGGACCCTAAAAAGTCCAAGGGAAAGCAACCTGACTCTGATCTGTCCTCAAGGCTTGACAAGAGTGGCAAGCTCATCAAAGAAGAATGCCAGCGTCACTTTGAGAACAACCTCTGCCTCTTCTGTGGGCACTCTGGGCATGTGGCCAAAGAGTGTCCTAAGTCCTCCTCCCATGCAGCCAAAGCTAGAGCAGCCCAGGATGTCTGTCATATCCATACCAACTCCACCTCACCTCCGCTCTACTCTGCCACGCCTCTGGTCCACCTCTGGTCCATCCTCCCCTCGCACCTCTGCTATACCCTCTGGTTCACCCCCGGTTCACCTCTGCCTCCGATCTCTGGTACCTCTTATCCTCATCCTACATGATTATTAATATTTCTATCTACCCAATATTACTACAGACCTCCTAGGACCTCCACCCACTCTGCAAAGGTTTTCCCACTTCTAGTAGCTGTCACTAATTCCACCCTTCACCTACCCACTCCACAACACCCGATAAGGCGATTCTCTCACAAGCTTGCTGACCTGGCAAGTGGGTAAGTCCCCCTTGGGTTTTCCCCTTTGTTCCCATTTGTCTTCCATTATGTATATAAGTCCTGTACTGTAGTTGATGGCACCTCAGTGCAAAATCGACGACTAGACTACCCCCCAGAGTTCGTGCCCTCTTGTTCTGAAGTTAAGGACCAGACTCCTAAGCATTTACTGAATGTAGGCACAGCACTCCTCTCCAAGTCACTGAGGCCGTGGTCCCTCCACTCGTTCTCTACCTCCGGCCTCCTTCCAGGGAAAGGTCCAGGGACACTGCCCTCCTCATGTGTTCTTGACAATGTCGTGGATTCTGTGGTGGATTCGGATGAGAAAAAAAACTAGATAGTGACCCTCCGGGCCCCGTATGACCGGTTGGTCACAATGACCCTCCTCATATGTCTAGAGTCCTGCACTTGAACGCGTCTGGACTATCTGCTCCTCATTCTCTCTCTGTTCCGATTTCTTTTTCTCCTTGTTCTGATGATGGTCGATTTCCGATTTCAAGGGAGTTGTCAGGGGACGGACCCCAGGTCCCCATGACCCCTCTCTCTATAGCCCACAGCCCTGTGTGTAAACAGCCTATCCTAAGGCACAACCTACTGTGGGTAAGAAAGTGTATAAGATAAAAGGCAAGTAAGATACACTTGCCTACTGTGGGTAAGTGTCAGGGCACACCTGCCTGACCCAGCTCCACCCAGGCCCACCCGGGCCCACCTCACCCACTCCCTGCTACCCATCCTTCCTCCCTCCTCCTCCTTCCTCCCTCTTCCCCTCCTTCTCTTTCCTCCCTTTTCCTTCTTTTGTTAGACACTGGTCCGGGGTCGGCACCGAAGGTCGCCGATGCGGGCCGCTATTGGCCGCAATGGCTGCGATGCCTCAGACAAGGCCCGAGGGTAGGGCATTTGGCCTCAGCAACTCTAAAGGGAGTGCTGTGCCCCCTAGTTGTCTCTTGGCCCTCATTTCGAACTTACTGGGGCTGCCTTGTTGGGGTCAGGGCTTGGGGTCGTGGTCAAGTCAATATTAGAGCTGAGGTACTATAATGTAGCATACAGGATATATATATGAAGATAGAATGAATAGAAGCGGACCCGGGCCGAAGGCCGAAGGGTCCGGAAGCAAATAGGAACAAAGAGCGGGGTTGGCCGCACCGCGGCCGGCAATGACCGAGGGTCAAAACAAACAATAACAGATAAATAAGCGAAGGGGTGTAGGGCCGCGATAGCGGCGATGGTATCATAGCGGAGTAGGCGATGTCGCGGAGTCACGCTAGGTCGGTACCAGAGGCGGACTCGGGGCAGGGAGGTCGGTGTGGCTGTGGGGGAGTCGGCCAGGTGCAGGGGAGCCTAGGGGCAAGCGGGGAAGTGAGCAGGGGGTCCTCAGGGAGGATAGGGCTGAGGTCGGGGCTCACGCTCACGCTCGCATAGCGGTAACGGGCTCGGGCGGCATCGGGACGGGCGGCTAACGGGCCGGGATGCATGGTCATGACATCTTTCCTCTTTCTCCTTTATTTCATTCTCCCTTTCTGTTTATCCTTTCTATTTACATGGACCACCTTCCCTTGTATCATTGTACTATTGACCCATCCGGCTCAGACACCCTGGACGACTTCCCACTACACCTAGCACGTGCGCCTGCAGCAGATGCCCTTGGGATCCCCCATGGGGACACCCGGATGGCTGCAGCTCGCTCCGTGGATGATGTGGCACCCGTCATGTGACCCAAGCGGCATGTACATAAATGTACCTGAAGTGGGAACTGAAGAAGTAACCTTCTTCTCACCTTTTCCACTTCAGGTAAGTAGTGTAGTTCTTCCTTTTAATAACAATTCACGTTTTCCACTTCAGTCTAAGTGGCCAGGGACTACAGTCCCAGATCGGGGCCATCAGCACGCATGCCCGCTTCGCTCCCTGAGAGGGTCCCTCTGCCAGGCGCTACATCTGGGCCCCCTCCACCCTGGATGCATCCCTGACAGTAAGAAGGTTAACTTCTCACTTTCCCACAGTGGCCCAATATGGCGAAAACTTCTGGGGATACCTGGAGGTCACATGAAGAGTGGGAACCGGGCCCGGAGCATGCGGCGTGCGGAGCATGCGGGGCAGAGCGCACATGCGGGTCCGGGTCCGGGCTAGTCAGGGTGTGTGCCCTGACAGGAGTGTGCTCCCGGCTCTGATCTATTTTCCACTTCAAGGGAGAATGCTCCTGGCTCTGCTCTGTTTCCTTCTTCCGGGGGGTCTGAACCCCGTAAAAATATGTCTTTTCCTTCTTCTCTTCCGTCTGGACACTTTTCTGCTCTTATTGACTCAGGATCTTCTGACACCTTTGTAGATACATCCTTCGTCAATAAACATCACATCTCCACATACTCTGTCACACCTCTGCAACTCTGATTATTTGATGGTACCATGAACTTGTCAGAGTCTGCACGTCAGTTCGTGCGTAAGGATCTCCCCGGGAAACTAGTCATTGTAAAAGCTGGGGGGCCAACCCAGCTGGCGATAAGGGCTTATATACATGAGTTCCACAACTCATAAGAGCATGGCTACATTGGGAACACATGGTAGCCAATAGAGAAGTGTCAGTGTCATATCCACCCCCAGCCATCGACTTCCGGTCCCTCCGATCCCTCCGGTCTACCTCCGCTCTACCTCCGCTCTACCTCCGGTCTACCTCCGCTCTACCTCCGCTCCTTCTTCACTAAACCTCGGAGCTCCTGTATTCCGCAATCCCCTCGGTACCCCTTGATGGTCACCACCCCCTCCTTTCAATTTATTACCTATGCCTCCCTAAGTACAGAGCCCCGAAGACTTCCGGACAGCTCCGACGTCCGCTAGCGCACTCCCACCTCCGTTGGGCAATACACTCGCCTGCCCTGCAGAGCCTACCTTCAGGCCTATCCCCCCTTTCCGTTTCTGGGTTATCGCCTGCCTTTCCATTAACCCCATAACCCGACTCATCGGTAATATTCAGTCAGCTAATGTTTAACCCCATTAGCTCCGCTCCGCTTGGCTCCGCTATTTGCGGACCCATCTTCGCTGTAACTATATATACCCAACTTGTACATAGGTTACACTTCAGTAATAAAATCGACTAGAGTTTACCCTCTTCAGTTCTGGTGGCCAGTCAGTAAGTTAGGGCACGGACGTGTTTACTAGGTACAGTTCTCCAAAAAACCGTTTCGATGTTTGGCACTTTTCACTTGATGGGCTTATAGTATTATGGAAACATGTTCTAAAATTCCCATAAAATCGTGGAATATTACTTGCTATCTCATCTACAGATATACAAATTATCTAAGCAATATATTTATTTTTGGTAAAGTTATTCGATTTAAAAGGTGCCCATGTCATCGAAACGGTTTTTTGGAGTTGATTTTTGGGAGAAGAAAATAGCATTTATTAATATTTGGTATAGCCACCCTTTGCCTTAATCACTGCCTCAATTCTCCTAGGCATACTTTCAATCAAATTCTGACAAATCCTTGGCTCTATCTTGTCCCATTCCTCTTGAAACTGATCCCACAGCTCATGAACACTATTTGGAGGTTCTTCATACTCCCCAAGCTTCCTTTTCACATGATTCCATAAGTGTTCGATTGGATTGAGGTCTGGGGACTGGGAGGGCCACTCCATGACCCTAATACCATGATTGTTGAACCAGTTATGGGCCCTTTTGCTGGTATGTTTGGGATCATTGTCCTGTTGGAAGAGGACATGGGCAGGGTTCTTGCCATAATATGATAGGGTTTGTTGGAGTTCATCATCCAGGATTTGGCAGTAAAGCTCCCCATCCATCCTCCCATCAATCTTGCATGCCATCCCAACCCCATCCCACATCATACATCCCCACACCATGACTGATCCACCACCAAACTTTTTGGTCCCTTGCACCAGCCTGTCACTGAGAGGCTCACCCACCCTCTTCCACACCCATTTCCTCCCATCTGAGCCCAGGCGATTAACCTTGGTCTCATCTGACCACACCACTCTCTTCCAGTCCTCCAGAGTCCACTCCTTGTGGCTGATTGCAAAGTCCATTCTGTTTTTTCTATGCTTCCTGCTCAGCATAGGCCGCTTCTTCTTCACCACTGCTTTCCAACCAGCTTCCTTCAAGTGCAGGCGGACAGTCTCAGGTGAGAGGCTCTTGTTGGTAATTTTTCGGAGCATTTGGGTGACTTGGGAAGAGTTGTCAGCCTTGCCAGAGTTAATGAGGCGTTGGGCATGGCGAATGTCAGTCCCTGACAGCTTGCGTGGACGCCCACCACTGGGCTTAGGGACATCAGGACAGTGTTGAGACCAGAGCCGAGTGATAGTGGAAGCTCCATGGCCAGTAGTAGATGCAATCTGGCGAGCACTGTGACCAGAATCAATGAGGGAAAGGACTTGTGCAGTTTGTGAAGCAGATAAGGCTCGCATTTTAGATTTGGGGGCATTATAATGCAAAATCCTTTGGTATTTATGCTCCAGCGATGTCAGTCTGTTTACTAGTGTGTACAGTAAACAATGTCACATGACTTGACATGTGATATTTTGTTTTTTAGGTTGTGCCAGGTGCACTCCAAAAAACCGTTTCGATGACATGGGTGCCTTGTAAATTAAATAACTTTACCAAAAATGGACATATTGCTTAGATAATTTGCAGATCTGTAGATAAGATATTAGGTAATATCCCTTGATTTTATAAGAATTTTAAAATGTGTTTCCATAATGTTATAAGCCCATCAAGTGAAAAGTGCCAAACATCGAAACGGTTTTTTTGGAGAACTGTACAGTGCTCCTGGCATAAGTCGCTGAGGCCGAAGCCCTCTGTCACGGAGACACTCCTTTGTCTCGACCTGGTCTCTGACAGTCAGGGCACACCCGCCCGACCCACCTCCACCCGGGCCTACCTCACCCGGTACCCCTTCTCTCACCCTGCACCCCTCCCTCATATCCCTTCCCCCTCTATGACTGTTTCACTTCTATTTCTATTTCACATGGACGACCTTTCCCTTATATCTATGTATTATTGACCCACCCGCGACGTGCACACAACATGCCTAGCCCCGGACGACCCCGGATGGCTCTAGGGCGCAACCCAGTGTGCGCACGTTGTAGGAGAAAAAATATTCAAAGAATAAAACAATGATCTATCAGAATAGTCAACGAACAGGTGACAAGTTCAGACGTTTAACAGATCTCATGATCTTTATGAGACTGGACAGACATTAGATCATTATAAATTATCTACACCCATGTAGTATGAGATTTAATCTACTACAATCATGCCTAGAACTTGGCATAGGTGTAATATTCAAAGAATATAACCCTACAACAAGAAAATAGCACATAGACGGCAGAATAAGAAGGAACATTGGGAAAGAAATGTGAATATCTCGGGAACCAGTAAACTTTTGGCTGTAATCTTTTCACCATCTGGAAGGACTGTTTCTTAACTTTATCCACGGTTTTGTTTCATTCTAAAAGCTTCAAGACTGACGGAGATATCGCTCAAACGGCGAAACACCTTATAATTCATATATATTTATTTGCTAATTCTTACAAAAAGTAATGTGACTCAAGGGAAATATATTGGCGCCTGGAAGTCTGGCGGACCGAATACCATATGATAGAGTATTCCCCGGCGCGGGCGGACAGTTTTTGATCGCATCAGAAGAGGAGAAAATGCTAAAAAACCGGATCTTGTATATTTTCCCATGATTCATCAAAACCTTTTGATTTTAAGCTCAAATAAATCGGAACAAAGGAATGATTGATGATCTGGATCTCGGATCATAAGCATGAAGTGATTCAGAAGTCCGCGGATCAGTTAATTAATTGGGAAGGCTCTAGAACATTAGTAATGATGCGGCTTCACAAAAAGGGGTAAATTAGAGAACAGTCTAGCAAGTTCCTTTATAGCCGAGTCATTTCTAAAGATAACCGTTCGTAATTAAGGCGGTGTAGAGCATAGCTTCAGCGCTACAAGATCCCGCTGAGATCGGCCCAAAAGACAAAGAAATGAATTACTTATTGCTGAGTCATGTCCTAAGTCCATTATTAAGCTTACACAGCCCAAGCCCCTATATCATTCTAGAACTATCTATAATACAAATGTAGCACATGTAACTAGTGCGAGGCGTGGGAGTAGAGAGGCCTCTGAAAAGCATAAAAGGCCACCGCTTCTGCCCCCTCTCAAACCTCAGGTAGAAATATAAGTTTAATTCTCCTCACCAGTGGTTGGTTCGTTTGCTCCAAAAGATAAAAGCAAATATTAGTTGTTAGCTAATATAAAACTAACACGTCACTCTAAGCGTGAGTTAGGGTCAGTTAGACACAGCTGAACAAAAGTGTCATAGTGAGAATTAGTGAGAATTTGGTGGAGGGACTTCTTAATTGAATAATCTCTCAGCAATTTTTGGTTATCACACCACAGGAGAAAAGTGAGCAATCCTGAACCTGCTAGATAACTAGCACGCACTCTAAGCGATAGAAAGAGCAGTTTGGTCACTCCTGTATTGAGTAACCTTTATTGCGGAATTATTTTATTAGCAGTTTTCCTTCAGTAAATTATCAGGAAAATCACGTCCTACTGAAAAGTGGTAAATATAGGTGTAATATTGACTAGAAATCATAGTAAAGTCAATATAGAATTTTATCCATAGACGATCTATACGTCAGGTGAGATCATTGGGGGGTGTTTATTGTTGTTTAGACAGTGAACAATCATATATTTGGCAACCAAAACACGGTCAGTACGCAAATCAGCACAAACTCTAATATCGTTATTGGACGTAGGAAACTGGTTACATAAGGTGATCCAGCTCCGCTCCTTCAACGTGCAGCACACACCCTTGGGATCCCCCACAGGGACACCCGGGTGACCGTGGCTGTATGCAGGGTGACGTGGCGGACCTCATGTGACCCAAGCCGCATGTATATAAACACACCTGGGGTGGGAACCGAAGAAGTAACCTTCTTCTCAACATTCCCACTTCAGTCTAAGTGGCCAGGGACCGCTGTCCTGCATCAGGCCTGCCAGTACGCACGCCCGATCTACCCCCTGTGAGGTCCTTAGCACCTGTTAGAATGGGCGGATTCGGATGACTCTGGAGTGGAATCGGAGACTTAGCGTGGAAGGACCTCGGCCTCAGCGACTCAGGCGGAGCGCTGTGCCATTGCTGGTTGTCCTAGGGGTCCCTAATTTCGGATCTAGCAGAGGGAAAGTCTCTTGGGGGGAATTCATGTCGATTTCGGACTGAGGTTACAAGTTACTATGTACATAGTATATAAGGAGGGGTCCGGAATCAGAAGGAGCGAGGGTAGGACGAAAGGAGACAAAGGGAGATGGAAAGAGGAACAACACCGAGGGTCAAGGGTTTGACTCAATGGTGTTTCTCAAAGGAGGAATGAAGGGCCAAGGCCCAAGGAGGAAGGAAGGAGGTTGGGAGTGGGGAATGGCTAGCTGACTGAATAGAAAGGAAGCAGCAGCCCAAATAGGAATGAGGGAGAATAGCAGAATTGAATGGAGCAATGCAATAGTTGCAAGGTCCGACATAAGTCCGGAAAGTCCGAACTCGGAAGTTAAACTCCGGAATATTGGCAAACATAATTAAATGGAATGAGCTAACCAATACAATGGGTATAAGCGGAGGTGGGGTCAAAGTCCGAGGTCGGAGCTAAGACCGGAGGTTCCGGAGATGGAGACGCGAACGGGATTCTGGAGCAGAGGTCCGGAGTCGGGAGCATAGGTTTTGCGTACTCGTCTGGAAGGTGTCGAGGTTGGGGTCGGACCCGGAATGTTCCGGAGTCGGACCAAAGGTGGTGTCCCAGCCGGAGGTGGGATAACCTCTTGGGAGTTGGCAAGGAGAAAGTGACGGAAGGGAAGTAGGGCTCCGGAAGTCAGAGTTTGGAGTTCCAGGAGCCTGGAGCGGAGGTCGGGATTGTATGGATATGACAGCACCGGACGCTACGCCCGGACTGCCATGACCCCGGACGCGTCCCTGACAAGAAGCGACATGAGATAGGGGAATAGATCATGCGGATAAGGGGGTGATAATGGGTAAGGGATGACGCGATAGCGGAAATAGCGCATTGAATACAACCTGCATTCCAACTATGGCAAATCACATGCAGATATCGACTTACTACTCAACCTATCCGGATAGGGGTCCGGGCTGGCCGGATAACCATCCGTGCCCTGACAGAACTCCATGATTACCCAAGCCGTCAATCTGCCCATCTGATTCGCCACTGGTGAGGTTACTCCGACTGTCATATCCATCCCCGGCCATCGACTTCCACTCCCTCCAATCCCTCTGTTCTACCTCCGCTCCTTCTTCACTAACCTCGGAGCTCCCACATTCCGCAATCACCTCGGTACCCCTCAATGGTCACCACCCCCTCTTTTCAACTTTTTACCTACGCCTCCCTAAGTATGGAGCCCCGAAGGCTTCCGGACAGCTCTGATGTCCGCTAGCGCACTCCCGCCTCCACTGGGCAATACACTCACTTGCCCTGCAAGCCCATCTTCGGGCCTATCCCTCCTTTCCGTTTCTGGGTTATCGCCTACCATTCTGTTAACCCCATAACCCAACTTGTCAGTAATATTCAATCGGCTAATGTCTAATCCCGTTAGCTCGGCTCCGCCATTTGCGGACCCGCCCTTGTTGTAACTATATATATACTCAACTTGTACATAGGTTACACCTCAGTAATAAAATCGACTAGAGTTTACCCCCTTCAGTTCTGGTTGCCAGTTCAGTAAGTTAGGGCACGGACGTGTTACTTGGCACAGCGCTCCTGGCATAAGTTGCTGAGGCCAAAGTCCTCCGCCACGGAGACACTCCCTCGTCTCAAACCTGGTCTCTGACAGAGAGAGCACATGTCATGCAGCGAGCATGGCTTACCTGTTAGAGAACCGGAGCGAGATGAAGGAGTTGTCTCCATGGCAGAGGGCTTCGGCCTCAGCGACTCAGACCAGGAGCGCTGTGCCAAGTTACACATCCATGCCCTAATTTACTTACTGGCAACGAGAACTAAAAAGGGGGAACAACTCTAGTCGATTTTATCACTGGAGTGTAACCTATCTACAAGTTAAGTATATATAGTTACAGCAAGGCGGTCCCATGAATGGCAGGACCGAGCGGAGTGGAGCTAACAGAGTTAAACATTAGCCGACTGAATATTACTGATGAGTCGGGTTATGGAGTTAACGGAATGGCAGGCAATAACCCAGAAATGGAAAGGAGGGATAGGCCTGAAGGTAGACTTGCAGGGCAAGCAAGTGAATTGCCCAGCGGGGGCAGGAGTGTGCTAGCAGACATCGGAGCTGTCCGGAAGCCTTCGGGGCTCTGTACTTAGGGGGGCATAGGTAATATATTGAAAAGAGGGGGTGGTGACCATCAAGGGAGTCGGAGGTGATTGCAGAATACGGGGGCTCCGAGGTTAGTGAAGAAGGAGTGGAGGTAATCTGGAAGGGTCAGAGGTAGTGGAAGGTGATGGCCGTGGATGGATATGACATTACCATAACAAGTGATCTCGTCCTTGATCCAATCCGGCAACCCATTATAGACATGGTGCCTCAAGGCAACCTCACCATATCCGGGTAACTGTGAAGCATTGCGATTAAACTCGATGACGTACTTGGCAATTCTGTGATTATCTGACATAGTCAGAGTACTCAGACGACGTTCAGCATCACCAAATGGGTCATGTGGGCCGAAGTTCTCTTCGAGTTCTCGGACAAAGAGTTCATAATCATCCATCCAACGTGGACAGCGACGCAGGTTACCATGGAGGAGTTCAGGCTCAAACCAACTCAGAGTGATCCCCTTGAGGAAGGATGTGGCATAGATGACTTTTGTACACTTGTTAACAAATGCTTGGGGGCGGTTCTGGAAGTTAAGTTCACACTGAACAAGGAATGTACAGAGTTTCTGAGGGTCAGTACCGTCAAATTGGTCAGGCTCATGAAGCTTCGTCCTACAGCTGGGGTCTGGGGGTTGTCAGGGCACACCTGCCTGACCCGGTTCCACCTGGGCCCGAAGCAGACAAGGGTCCCTGGCCACTCAGGCTAAAGTGGGAAATGTGTTATTGTTATTAACAAGGGAAATGTAAGCTACTTGCCTAAAGTGGGAAATGTGAGAAGAAGGTTGCTTCTCAGTTCCCACTTAGGCTGTGTTTATATACATGTGGTTGAGGCCACGTGGGAAGCACCACGTCATCTATGCACACAGCCACATCCATCCGGGTACCTCCGTAAGAGGTCCTAGGAGCACCCAGTATGCAGGAGGTCATCTGGTGTGTCTGGGTCCGGGCGCGTTGCACTGCAGCCGGGTCAATGGTACATTGATACAAAGGAAGTCGTCCGTGTGATAAGAAAAGAATAAAGAGGAAAGAGAAGAGAAAAGAGAGGAAAGAAGAAAGAGAAGAGTAAAAGGGGAAGAGGGGGGAGGTTGGGAGGAGTGGATGGTGGGGCACTGGGCGAGGTGGGGCCGGGTCAGGTGGGTGTGCCCTGACACCCACCTGCTCCAGCACCCACTCCCGTGCCAGCCCCTGCACCTGCACCCACGCCTAGACCCAAACCACCCAAGGTCGCCCCCCCCACTCCCTTCTCAGGAGCCAGCAAAGACCTCAACTGCTTCAAGGCCGAGTGCGGGATTTACTTCCATGTTCGCATGGCTGAATTCCCCACCGCCCTCTCCCAAATTCTTTTCGTGTTGTCCTACATGAAAGGAGGACCCGCAGGGGCATGGGCAACGCAATGCACGATCACGTTGCTGATGGCCGGATCCCCCTCCCTCACCATGGACGAGTTCAACACTGAACTCGATGCCATGTTCCAGGACCCGAACCAGGAAGCCACAGCCAGACAGAAGCTGGCAGCCATCCAGCAGGGAAGCGACTCTGTGGACAAAGGTATCCAAGAGTTCGAGATACTGGGACCTGCCTCGAGGCTGGGCGATGTGGGACTGGTTGACCATTTCAAGCAGGCCATCAACTCCCGCCTCCGGGAGAGCATATACCGGCTCCGCCCCATGCCCACTACTTGGGCAGAGTGGAAACGCGAGGCCACCCTCCTAGACAACCAGTGGCAATGCTTCCAAGCCACCCAACTGGGTGCGTTTCCACCCAAACCCCTGCTCCCGTCAACCCGACCCCCATCGACCATGACTCCACCTCACGCACGACCCACACCCATGCCCCCTCGACCCACACCCGCACCTCCACCTCCCACCCCAGCAGCCCGCCCCACAATGGGAGTGGGCCCACAGCCAATGGATCTCGACCGCTCGAGAACTGACCAGAGGCGGTGTTACAACTGTAACACCCCGGGGCACATCCTATGAGACTGCCCACACCTGTCAGGGCACACCCGCCTGACCCGAGCCCACCCGGGTCCACCCGGCCACACCTCACCTGCTACCCCGCTCCCCATCCCTTCCCTCCTCTTTCTTTCTTCCTTTCTTCCTTTCCTCTCTCTCTTTTCCCTTTTCTTTATTTCATTCTTCCCATCATTCCCCTCCTGTTTATTCCTTCTATTTACACGGACCACTTTCCTTTGCATCAATGTACCATTGACCCGCCCGACCCAGACTCCCCGGACGGCTCCCCGCTGTGCCCAGCATGCGTGCCTGCACCAGATACCCTTGGGATCCCCTGCGGGGACACCTGGATGGCCGCGGCTGTCTCCGAGGATGACGTGGCATCCATCATATGACTCAAGCCGCATGTACATAAATGTACCTGAAGTGGGAACCGAAGAAGTAACCTTCTTCTCACCTTTCCCACTTCAGGTAAGTTAGTGTAGTGTCCCTTTTCAATAACAATTCACCTTTCCCACTTCAGTCTGAGTGGCCAGGGACAGCTGTCCCCTATCAGGCCTGCCAGCATGCACGCCCGATCTACCCCCCGCGAGGTCTTCAGCGCCAGGCGCTATACCCGGGCCCCCTCGACCCCAGACGCATCCCTGACAGCAGAAGAAGGTTTCAACTTCATCCCTTCCACCTCTCCCCCTCCCCTGCCATGGTGACAGAAGAGCAATATGATGAACTGCTAGCCCGGTTTCAAGAGCTGCAGGCTATTGTCGAGAGCCATGCCCTGAACCAACCTGCGCCCGCACCCACACCCACACCCGCCCCCCTGCCTGCGCCTGTGCCTGCATCTGCGGCTCCACCCAGACCCAAAGGGCCCAAGGTTGCCCCTCCCACCCCCTTCTCGGGAGCCAGCGAGGATCTTGACCGCTTCAAAGCCGAATGTGGGATCTACTTCCACGTCCGGGCGGCCGAGTTCCCTAGCACCCTCTCACAGATCCTCTTCGTGTTATCGTACATGAAAGGAGGGACCACAGGAGCGTGGGCCACGCAACGAACCATCGCGCTGCTGACGGCCGGTTCCCCTGCACTCACCATGAACGAGTTCAACACGGAACTCGATGACATGTTCCAAGACCCGAACCGGGAAGCCACAGCCTGGCAGAAGTTGGCGAACATCCGACAGGGGAGTGACTTTGTGGATAAAGTCATCCAGGAGTTCGAGATACTGGGACCTGCCTCACGGTTGGGGGATGTTGGGCTAGTCGACCGCTTCGAGCAAGCAATTAACACCCGACTCCGTGAAAGTATCTACCGCCTCCACCCTATGCCCACCACTTGGGCCGAGTGGAAACGTGAAGCCACTCTCCTTGACAACCAGTGGAGACGCTTCCAAGCAACCCAACCTCGTGCTACCCCACTTCCACTCGGACGACCCCTGCCCGCTACAACCCCCTCTCTCGCACACCCTGCGCCCGCACCCCCATGACCCTCACCCGTGCCTCCACCCCCGACTCCAGCAGCCTGCCCCATGAGTGGGACAGGCCCCCAACCAATGGACCTTGATCGCTCGAGAGTTGACCAAAGGCAGAACGGACTCTGTTACAACTGTAACACCTCAGGACACGTCGTGCGGGACTGCCCCCACCCCAAGGTCCACCGGGTACGATGTCTCCACCCCAAGGACCTTCAAGTGCTGATGGAGGGACTGAGAAGGCAGTTAACTGAGGAACCAGAGACAGAGGAGAAAGGGCCAGAGGCAGGACCCCAAGGGGATTTTCAGGAAGGTGACCGGTGAGGGATGCGTCCCGGCCGCCCATAGTGGATAACTGTCAGGGATCAGCAATGACCCTGGACCCTATGCCGGCTGCGCGTATGCGCGTGGGAAGTATGCCGGTAATTCCCGTCTACTCCGCTTACCTAAGCCCCGGTGACCCGGGTCATCTCCGGCATTGTTCTGGAACATTCTATGATCACGTGATTCTATCGGCAATCTGTTTGGTTTCCTTATTGCCGGACTCTACATGTATATAGCTGACCCTAAGATGGGGACATCCCTTTCCCCTGGCTTTAATCACAACTAGGTTATCGGAGCATCTTGCGCGAGCATGCGCGTCCCCTGACAATAACCCATGTAAATACCACAGTACGCGCAAGCCAGCACCAATGCCAAAACTCCACCAAGTTATCGCGAAGAAAAAGAGGAAAATCGCATCCTCAGCACACAGAAGTGAGAAAGACCCAGAGGTAGTGCCCGAAGTGGCAGTAGCCCTGCCTGCTATTTACGTCCTCTCCAAACAATCCCCCAGGTCGCTTAACCTCACCGTGAAGCTGACTACCCTGACCTCCCTGGCCTCTGTGTCTGTGTCTGCCCTCCTGGACTCGGGAGCCACTGGGAACTTTGTGAGCCCCGAGTTCGTCCGGAAGCACAAGCTTGAAACGACCCCGCTCCCACAGCCCATCCCTGTCCACAATGTCGATGGGACCCCAAACGAAAATGGAGCTATAACTGAAGAACTAGAGGCTCTCTTGACGTTCGGATGGCACACAGAGCGAGCCCATTTCGCTGTCGCGAACCTTGGGCAGCAATCCCTCATCATAGGGCACTCGTGGCTGCTCCACCACAACCCGGAAGTGGATTGGGCACGACAGAAAGTCACCATGTCCTGCTGTCCGTTGTCCTGCCAGCTACCACGGGCGTTAGACGATCAGAACCCTGAGCTAAAGCCTGGGGATGGGATCTACGCGGCAATCATCCCCCAGGATGGGGCCACGACCTGAGGGTGACCACGACACCCTCCCAGCAGATGGCCCAGGAAGCTCACGAGCCAGACGCAGAACCCACATCGTTCGAAGAGCTGGTACCAGACCACTACCAAGACTTCCGGGACGTGTTCTCGAAGGAGGCCTTCGACTGACTGCCCCCCGGAAGCCCTGGGACCATGCCATAGACCTGGTGCCGGACGCTAAGTTGCCCCGAGGAAAGACCTTCCCCCTCTCCTGCCCGGAGCAGAAGGAGCTGGACGAGTTCCTACATGAGAACTTACAGAACGGATGCATCCGACCATCCAAGTCCCCAATGGGGGGCCCCAGTCTTCTTCATCAAGAAGAAGGACAGGTCGCTGTGCCTGGTCCAGGACTACCAGAAGTTGAACGAGATCACCATGAAGAACTCGTACCCCCTCCCACTCATCTCGGACGTCCTCGCCCGCCTCTGCAAAGCTAAGTACTTCTCAGCCCTGGATCTCCGCTGGGGGTTCAACAACGTCCGGATCAAGGATGGGGATGAATGGAAGGCAGCATTTGCAACCAACCGAGGGCTGTTTGAGCCCATGGTGATGTTCTTCAGCCTGTGCAACTCCCCTGCAACCTTCCAGACGATGATGAACGACATCCTCCGGGACTTCATCGACCGAGAGGTTGTCATCTGCTACATGGATGACATCCTCATCTTCACTGCCACCCTAGAAGAGCACCGGAAGGTCGTCTGGGAGGTCCTGGAGATGTTGCGGAGGAGGAAACTCTTTCTAAAGCCCGAGAAGTGCAAGTTTGAGCGGACGAGGATCAAATACCTCGGCCTTGTCATTTCTGAGGGCAACGTTGCAATGGACCTGGTGAAGATCTGTGGAGTCCTTGACTGGCCAACCCCAACCAAGGTGAAAGAAGTACAATCCTCTTGGGATTCGTGAATTTCTACTGTCAGTTTATCAAGGATTTCTCTGAGAAAGCACGACCCCTCCACTCATTGACCCGGAAGACCCAAGCCTGGAGCTGGGGCCCAGATGAGGACCGGGCCTTCCATGCCCTCAAAGAAGCTGTCACCTCCGCCCCCGTCCTCTCCTTCCCCACAGACTCCGGCCGCTTCAAGCTCGAGTGTGACGCCTCCAACTTCGCAACCGGTGCAGTCCTCTCCCAGCTCCAGTCGGATGGAGAGTTCCACCCAGTAGCGTTCATGTCCAAGAGCTTTACGGACGTGGAGCGGAATTACGAAGTGTACGACAAAGAAATGCTCGCGATCGTCCGGGCCCTCGAAGAGTGGCAACATTTCCTGGAGGGCGTCAAAGAAGAGGTCGAGATCTACACTGACCACCGAAACCTAGGGTACTTCCACACAGCCCAAAGACTGAACCAACGTCAGGCCCGGTGGTCCCTCTTCCTCTCCCGCTTCCACTTCTCCCTCGTCCACTGCCTGGGAAGGCTCATGGGGAAGCCAGACACACTCTCCCGCTGCGCAGACCACCCGAAGGGAAAGGATGACAACGAGGGGCTGACACTCCTCCAACCAGCCTGGTTTGAAGCCTGGGCGACAGAGGCGGTCTCAGTAGAGGGTGAAGAAGCAGGTATCCTAGAGAGGATACGCAAAGCGAAGGATCATGATGAGAAGGTGGTGAAGGCCATGCGAGAATTGGGGGAGGGGACGCTGAGGTCGGACGAGTGGGACAAGCAAGGAGAGCTAGTCCTCTACCGGGGTAGGGTGTATGTCCCAAAAGACCCGCAACTCCGCCATGATCTGGTGAAGCTACACCACGACTCGCGGGCGATGGGGCACCCGGGGCGATGGAAGACCCTGGAGCTCGTCTCCCGCGACTACTGGTGGCCCCGGATGGCAGAGTATGTCAGGCAATATGTATGCGGATGCGACACCTGCAACCATGTCAAGTCCTTCCCCGCACGGAAGGTTGGGAAGCTCACCCCAAACAAGGTCCCCACCTATCGCTGGCAGGTAATTTCGGTGGACATGGTGGGGGAGCTCCCAGAGTCAAAAGGCTATAACGCCATCCTGGTCGTAGTAGACCGCCTATCCAAACGCATCCACACGGTCCCCACCGTAATGTCAGTGGACTCAGCAGGTATCGCACAGCTCTTCTTAGAGCATGTCTGGAAACACCACGGGCTCCCTGAGGAGATCCTCAGCGACAGAGGAAGTGCCTTCGTCTCGCGTTTCTCGAGAGAACTTGCGGACCTCCTGGGAGTCAAGCTAACTCCCTCGACACCCTACCACCCCCAGACAGATGGACAGATGGAGCGGGTCAACCAGGAAATTGAGGCCTACCTCCGGGTGTTTGTCAACCACCGCCAAGATGACTGGGCAGACTGGCTCCCGTTAGCAGAGTTACCTTACAACAACCACGTCCACTCTTCCACCCGCCGGACCCCCTTTGAACTAGACACCGGGCAGCACCCCAGGATGGGGACAGAACCCACATGCACGTCCGAGGTAGAGGCTGCCGACGCCTCCTCATCAAGGATGATGAAGATGCAGGAGGAAGCAAAGGCAGCACTGGAGCACACGGCAGATGAGATGGCCCGCTACTACGACTGGGGCCGTGAGACAGCCCCCGAATACCGGGAGGGCGACCAAATATGGCTCAGTGCCCAGAACTACACAACCGACTGCCCAACCAAAAAGCTGGACCATAAGTGGCTGGGCCCCTTCAAAATCACCAAGGTCATCTCCCCTGCCGCCCTCAAACTCCAACTCACTGCACGACAGAAGGGGATCCACCCGGTCGTATCCGTGATGAACGTCAGACCATACTGCCTGGACGAAGTCACAGAACGACCTGCTGACCCCTGCCCAGGCCCAGAGCTGGTAGATGGAGAGGAAGAATATGAGGTCGAGAAAGTATTGGACTCTAAATGGCTGCACCGAAAACTCCTGTACCTGGTGAAGTTTGCAGGCTGGCCCAACTCAGAAAACCAATGGCTCCCCTGCAACCAACTGACCCACACCCCCAACCGGATCGAGGAGTTCCATCAGGCACACCCCCATGCCCCAGGCAGAGAGAGAGAGAGTCGCCTAGCCACTTCGAGGCGAAGCAGCTTAAGGAGGGGGTGATGTCAGGGCACACCCGCCTGACCTGAGCCCACCCGGGTCCACCCGGCCACACCTCACCCGCTACCCTGCTCCCCATCCCTTCCCTCCTCTTTCTTTCTTTCTTTCTTTCTTTCCTCTCTCTCTTTTCCCTTTTCTTTATTTCATTCTTCCCATCATTCCCCTCCTGTTTATTCCTTCTATTTACATGGACCACTTTCCTTTGCATCAATGTACCATTGACCCACCCGACCCAGACTCCCCAGACGGCTCCCCGCTGTGCCCAGCATGTGCGCCTGCACCGGATACCCTCGGGATCCCCTGTGGGGACACCTGGATGGCCGCGGCTGTCTCCAAGGATGACGTGGCATCCATCATATGACTCAAGCCGCATGTACATAAATGTACCTGAAGTGGGAACCGAAGAAGTAACCTTCTTCTCACCTTTCCCACTTCAGGTAAGTTAGTGTAGTGTCCCTTTTCAATAACAATTCACCTTTCCCACTTCAGTCTGAGTGGCCAGGGACAGCTGTCCCCTATCAGGCCTGCCAGCACGCATGCCCGATCTACCCCCTGCGAGGTCTTCAGTGCTGGGCACTATACCCGGGCCCCCTCGACCCCGGACGCGTCCCTGACAACACACCAGGGTCCGCTGGGCGCAACGCCTCCACCCTGAAGACCTTCGGGTGCTGATGGAAGGGCTGAAAAGGCAGTTGACTGAAGGACCAGAGGCAGAGGAAGCAGAGCCGGAAACAGAGACTCAGGGGGATTTTCAGGAAGGTGACCGGTGAGGGATGCGTCCCGGCCACCTGTAGAGGATAGCTCGTGTAAATACCGCAGCATGCGTAAGTCAGTGCCAATGCCAAAACTTCACCGAGTTATTGCAAAGAAAAAGAGGAAAACTGCATCCTCAACCCGTGAGAGTAGAAGGACCACAGAGGGAATGCCCGAAGTGGCAGTATCCCTGCCCGCTATCTACGTTCTCTCCAAGCAATCCCCCAGATCCCTTAACCTCATGGTCAAACTGACCACTCTAACCTCACTCGCGTCAGTGTCTGTATCAGCCCTCCTAGACTCAGGGGCCACTGGGAACTTCATGAGCCCCAAATTTGTCCGGAAGCACAAGCTTGAGACGACCCCACTCCTGCAGCCTATCCCCATCTGTAACGTCGACGGGACCCCAAACGAGAATGGAGCCATAACTGAGGAGCTGGAAGCCCTCCTGATGTTCGGGCGGCACACAGAGCAAGCCCGCTTTGCAGTCACAAACCTCGGGCAGCAGTCCCTCATCATTGGTCACTCATGGCTGCTACACCACAACCCAGAGGTAGACTGGGCACGACAGAAGGTTGTCATGTCTCGCTGCCCATCCTCCTGCAGACAGCCACAAGCACGAGAGGACCAAGACCCTGCCCTAGAGCCTGGGGACGGGATCTACACTGCAATCATCCCCCCAGGCTGGGGACACGACCTAAGAGCCACCACGACCCCCTCTCAGCGGATGGCCCAGGAGGCCCACAACCCGGGTGCAGAACCTGCATCGTTTGAGACGCTGGTGCCGGAGCACTACCAGGACTTCCAGGATGTATTCTCGAAGGAAGCTTTCACCAGCTTCCCCCCCAGAAGCCCTGGGACCACGCTATAGACCTGGTACCAGACGCCAAGCTACCCAGGGGAAAGACCTTCCCCCTCTTGCAGCCGGAACAAAGAGAGCTGGACGAGTTCCTGCACGAGAACTTGCAGAACAGGCGCATATGACCGTCTAAGTCCCCAATGGGGACACCAGTCTTCTTTGTCAAAAAGAAAGATGGGTCACTACGCCTAGTACAGGACTACCGGAAGCTGAACGAGATTACTGTAAAGAACTCGTACCCACTCCCGCTGATCTCGGACGTCCTCCCCCGCCTCTGGAGCGCCAAGTACTTCTCTGCCCTGGACCTACGCTGGGGGTTTAACAATGTCTGGATCAAAGATGGGGACGAGTGGAAGGCAGCGTTCGCAACCAACCGAGGGCTGTTCGAGCCCATGGTAATGTTCTTTGGGCTGTGCAACTCCCCTGCGACCTTCCAAATGATGATGCACGACATCCTCAGGGACTTCATCGACCGGGAAGTCGTCATTTGCTACATGGACGATATCCTCATCTTCACAGCTACCCTAGAGGAACATCGGAAGGTCGTCCGGGAGGTCCTGGAAACGCTGTGAAAGAGGAGGCTCTTCCTGAAGCCTGAGAAGTGCAAATTCAAGCGGACCCGGATCGAGTACCTCGGCCTCATCATCTTGGAGGGTAGCGTTGCAATGGACCCCATAAAGATCTGTGGAGTCCTTGACTGGCCCACCCCAACCAAGGTGAAGGAGGTGCAGTCCTTCCTGGGGTTCATAAATTTCTACCACCGGTTCATCAAGGACTTCTCTGAGAAAGCACGCCCACTCCACAAGCTGACCCAGAAGACCCAGGCCTGGAACTGGGGCATGGACGAAGACAATGCCTTCTGCGCCCTCAAAGAAGCTGTCACCACTGCTCCAGTTCTCTCCTTCCCCACTGACTTGGGCCGCTTCAGGCTCGAGTGTGATGCCTCCAATTTCGCAACCGGTGTGGTCCTCTCCCAGCTCCAACCTGATGGGGAGTTCCACCCAGTGGCGTTCATGTCCAAGAGTTTCACAGATGTGGAGCGTAACTACGAGGTGTATGACAAGGAGATGCTCGCCATTGTCCAAGCTCTCGAAGAGTGGCGACACTTCCTGGAAGGTGCTGAAGAGAAAGTCGAGGTCTATACCGACCACTGTAACCTGGGGTACTTCCGGATGGCCCAGAGGCTGAATCGACGCCAGGCTAGATGGTCCCTTTTCCTCTCTCGTTTCCACTTTACCCTTGTCCACTGTCCCGGGAAGCTCATGGGAAAACCAGACACACTCTCTCATTGTGCTGACCACCCGAAAGGGAAGGATGACAATGAAGGGCTAACCCTCCTCCAACCAGCCTGGTTTGAGGCTCGTGCAACAGAGGGAATCTTGGTGGAAGGAGAAGAGGTAGGAATCCTAGAGCGGATACGCAAAGCAAAAGACCATGATGAGAAAGTGGTAAAGGCAATGCGAGAGCTGGGAGAAGGGACGCTAAGGTTGGACAAATGGGAGAGGCAAGGTGAACTGGTTCTGTACCAGGGAAGGGTGTACATCCCAAAAGACCCCCAACTCTGCCATGATCTTGTGTGGCTACACCACGATGCGTGGGCGACAGGACACCCGGGGTGGTGGAAAACCCTGGAACTTGTCTCCTGCGACTACTGGTGGCCCCGGATGGCAGAGTATGTCGGGCCGTACGTATGTGGGTGCAACACCTGCAACCGTGTCAAATCTTTCCCCTCACGAAAAGTTGGGAAGCTCACCCCAAACAAGGTCCCCACCCGTCGCTGGCAAGTGATCTCAGTAGATATGGTGGGAGAGCTCCCAGAGTCCAAGGGCTATAACGCCATCCTGGTGGTAGTAGACCGCTTGTCCAAGCGTATCTGCACGGTCCCCACCATGACGACTGTAGACTCGGAGGGTATCGCACAGCTCTTTCTAGAGCACGTCTGGAGGCACCACAGGCTCCCAGAGGAGATCCTCAGCGACAGAGGGAGCGCCTTCGTCTCTCGCTTCTCAAAAGAGCTTGCAGACCTTCTAGGTGTCAAACTGACCCCTTCAACGCCCTACCACCCCCAGACGGATGGACAGACTGAGTGGGTCAACCAAGAGATCGAAGCTTATCTCTGGGTGTTCGTCAACCATCAACAGGATGACTGGGTGGACTGGCTCCTGCTGGCGGAATTCTCCTACAACAACCGCATCCACTCATCCACCCACCGAACTCCTTTCGAACTCGACACCAGCCAACACCCCAGGATGGGGACAGAGCCCACACACACATCCGAGGTGGAAGCTGCTGACACGTTCTCATCAAGGATGATGAAAATGCAAGAGGAGGCGAAGGCTGCACTGGAACATGCAGCAGACAAGATGGCCCGTTACTACGACCGAGACTGCAAAACAGCCCCAAAGTACCAAGAAGGCAACCGAGTCTGGCTCAGTGTGCAAAATTACACAACTGACTGCCCAACCAAATAGTTGGACCACAAATGGCTTGGCCCCTTCAAGATCGTCAAAGTCGTTTCCCCTGCTGCTGTCAAACTCCAACTTACCACACGGCAGAAGGGAATCCACCCGGTTGTATCCGTAACGAACATCAGACCACACCGCCCAGATGATATCTCAGAACGACCCACTGACCCCCACCCAGGTCCAGAACTTGTAGATGGAGAGGAAGAGTACAAGGTCGAGAAGGTATTGGACTCTAAGTGGCTACGCCGGAAACTCTGGTATCTGGTAAAGTTCGTTGGTTGGCCAAGCTCAGAGAACCAATGGCTCCAACAGGACCACTTAGCCCATGCCCCCGACCGGATCGAGGAATTCCACAGGATGCATCCCCAAGCCCCAGGGAGAGAGAGAGAGAACCATCTGGCCGCTTCGAGGCAAAGCGGCTTAAGGAGGGGGTGATGTCAGGGCACACCCGCCTGACCCGGTTCCACCCAGGCCCACCCAGGCCCACCTCACCTGCTCCCCACTACCCATCCATCCTCCCTCCTCCTTCCTCCCTCTTCCCCTCCTTCTCTTTCCTCCCTTTTCCCTCTTTCCTCTTTTCATTCTCCCTTTCTGTTTATTCTTTCTATTTACATGGACCACCTTCCCTTGTATCATTGTACTGTTGACCTGTCCGGCTTAGACACCCTGGACAACTTCCCACTACGCCTAGCATGCACACCTGCAGTGGATGCCCTCGGGATCCCCTGTGGGGACACCCGGATGGCTGCGGCTCTCTCCATGGATGATGTGGCACCCATCATGTGACCCAAGCGGCATGTACATAAATGTACCTGAAGTGGGAACTGAAGAAGTAACCTTCTTCTCACGTTTTCCACTTCAGTCTAAGTGGCCAGGGACTACAGTCCCAGATTGGGGCCATCAGCACACACGCCCACTTCACTCCCCAAGAGGGTCCCTCTGCTGGGTGCTACATCTGGGCCCCCTCCACCCCGGACGCATCCCTGACAGGGGTTGATGAGTGGCAGTGGTTGAATGGGCCAGTGTGGCAATAGCGTCCGTCAACTGGGCCAACACATGGCTACTGGGGTCATCTGGCAGCTGATCCTCAGGCAGATCATCACCACCATCATCACCATTACCACCACCATTACCACAGTTGGGTGGGGCGTCTGGTGGGTCCAGAGGATTGGTGGGGTCAGGATGTGGAGTAGGGTTACGAGAAGCTTTGGGGTCATGGTCATCAGCTTGGCTGTCCGGATCGAAGTCTCTCTCGACAGCAGCTGCTTCGTCATGGTCTTGGAATATGGAATGATGAAATCAACGGGAGGGTGCTGGAGTGGAGGAGGTAGGGTCATCACGGTCGGCCATAAAGCTTTGGAATGGCGGACATTCATAAGGGTCTAGATCATGTCTGCACAAAAGTTCTTCAAGCATCCTGACACCTGGGAGCCTAGAAGGGCCAGGCTCAGTGCGCATCTGTGAACGGGTCTGATAAGCTCTAGACATATTTCAGTGAAACAATGACAGAGTAAGGAAAGAACGTAAGAGCGATTTGAGTTCATATATACTGTCAGGAACATGTCAGACACGTATCCAGATGGTCCGCAAGGTGCACGAAGTCATCCAGGCTCGTAAGGTCGGAGGGGCAGGACTTCAGCTTCAGCGACTTGGGTGGAGCGCTGCACTTCATTCTTATGTTGTTGTCCCAATTTCAGACAAGAGCCTTACAATGTAGAGAAGAGACAAGGGGGGTAAATCCAAGTCGATATACGAACTGAAGTACATCTGGTGTAACCTACACATGTTATAAGCACAAGTAACTAAATGGACCAGCCCGGAAGGAGTGGTGGATCAAGTGCAATATTAATGAATGAAGAAATGGACAAATGGTTAATGTTGGCAAACCTTGCCAATAAGGAAACAAAGAGTGACAAAAGGGGAAACAATAGCCTGCAAGCGAACAAAAGAGAAAAAGGCCATCCGGCCATCTAGCAAGCCATCCGGCTGGCAGGCAGACAACAATGAACCACTCGAACAGGCAACCTTGGTTGGAAGGTATGCATGTGGGGAGAAAGTGTGGATGAGGGTGACAGGTGGACAGATGGATGGATGGAAGATGATGTTAGCAGGTGGGATGGGCCAAGTGGCGCTAGGATGTGTTGACGGGAATGGTGGATATGCCAGGTCGTGACAGGGACAAGATGCTGAGGTGGCACTTTGTATATGAGGTGAGGGAAAGCGGCTTTCCCTGTTTAATTTCTCAACTGCATTGACACCATGTAACATTAGATAGTTGTCATATCCATACAATCCTGACCTCCGCTCCGGGCTCCTGGAACTCCGAACTCCGACTTCCGGAGCCCTACTTCCCTTCCATCACTTTCTCCTTGCCGACTCCCAAGAGGTTATCCCACCTCTGGCTTGGACACCACCTTCGGTCTGACTCCGGAACATTCCGGGTCCGACCCCAACCTCGACACCTTCCAGACAAGTACGCAAAACCTATGCTCCTGACTCCGGACCTCTGCTCCAGAATCCCGTTCGCGTCTCCATCTCCGGAACCTCCGGTCTTAGCTCCGACCTCGGACTTTGACCCCACCTCCGCTTATACCCATTGTATTGGTTAGCTCATTCCATTTAATTATGTTTGCCAATATTCCGGAGTTTAACTTCCGAGTTCGGACTTTCCGGACTTATGTCGGACCTTGCAACTATTGCATTGCTCCATTTAATTCTGCTATTCTCCCTCATTCCTATTTGGGCTGCTGCTTCCTTTCTATTCAGTCAGCTAGCCATTCCCGACTCCCATCCTCCTTCCTTCCTTCTTGGGCCTTGGCCCTTCATTCCTCCTTTGGGAAACACCATTGAGTCAAACACTTGACCCTCGGTGTTGTTCCTCTTTCCATCTCCCTTTGTCTCCTTTTGTCCTACCCTTGTTCCTTTTGATTCCGGACCCCTCCTTATATACAATGTACCTAGTAACTTGTAACCTCAGTCCGAAATTGACTTGAATTCCCCCCAAGAGACTTTCCCTCTGCTAGATCCGAAATTAGGGACCCCTAGGACAACCAGCAATGGCACAGTGCTCCACCTGAGTCGCTGAGGCCGAGGTCCTTCCATGCTAAGTCTCCGATTCCATTCCGGAGTCGTCCGAATCCGCACGTTCTAACAATAGTCATCCAATGCAGCAAGTTCGTCACAGTGAGACAGGGGTTCCCAAGTGAGATCCCCAAGGCCCCATTTAACATGGAATCACAGGCTATCGCATGTGTCCCATGCATGGTCCAAAATCTCTTGGACCTGATATTCCCGTTCAGGATCGTCGCCAAAGTCATAGAATACTTGGGCAGCCCATCCTGGGAACAGTAATGAATCGTTTGGCTCATGAGGGGCCAGATGAGAAACATGGAATATTCCCTGATTCACAAGCTCTGGTGGGAGCTTGAGGGTATAGTTAGATGAATCCTTGAATACTTCGAGGATTTCATATGGTCTGACAAACTTATGGAGGAGCTTCTTGGCTTGTCCCTTAGGAAGGTTCAGGTTCTTAGTTGAAAGGTAGGTGAGGTCGCCAACTTTCAGCTTAGGCAGGTCTGGTCACCTGAGCTTATTCGACTGGATGGCCTGTTCTACATGACTCTTTATAATCAAGTTGTGAGCTCCCTGGAGATTATCTAGCACTTGTTGTTCAAAAGTGCCGACTCCAGGGAGGTTTGTAAGTGGTACTTCTACCACCATACGTGGCATAATCCCATAAATAAGCTCGAAGGAGGCATACCCCATTGACTTGTTAACACTTGAGTTTATTGCAAACTCGGTAAGAGGCAGTTTTAGGACCCAATCATGCTGATCAGGTCTGACTGTGGCACGAATGATCTGGACGACGCTCTGGATCATCCGTTCAGCTTGACCATCACCTTTGGGATGGAAGGCAGTGGTCATCTTCAGACGAATCCCCAAGAGTCTGTGTAGTTCCGTCCAGAATCTGGACATGAACTTAGTGTCCCTATCAGACACTATTGACTTTCGTGGTAATCCATGTAGGCAAACAATGCCCTTGAGGAACTTGTACACAAGTTCCAAGGCATTGATTGTTGTCTTCACAGGTATCAGATGTACCTGTGAAGTCAGGCAACATGTCAGAGACCAGGTTTGAGACGAAGGAAAGTCTCCGTGGCAGAGGGCTTCGGCCTCAGCGACTTATGCCAAGAGCGCTGTGCCTAGTAACACGTCCGTGCCCTAACTTACTAACTGGCAACCAGAACTGAAGGGGGTTAACTCTAGTCGATTTTATTACTGAAGTGTAACCTATGTACAAGTTGGATATATATATGGTTACAGCGAAGATGGGTCCGCAAATGGCAGAGCCAAACGGAGCGGAGCTAACGGGGCCAAACATTAGCCGACTGAATATTACCGACGAGTTGGGTCATGGGGTTAAAGGAAAGGCAGGCGATAACCCAGAAACAGAAAGGAGGGATAGGCCCGAAGGTGGGCTCTGCAGGGCAGGCGAGTGTATTGCCCAGCGGAGGCGGGAGTGCGCTAGCGGACGTCGGAGCTGTCTGGAAGTCTTCGGGGCTCCGTACTTAGGGAGGCATAGGTAATAAATTGAAAGGAGGGGGTGATGACCATCGAGGGGTACTGAGGGGATTGCGGAATACGGGAGCTCCGAGGTTAGTGAAGAAGGAGTGGAGGTAGACTGGAGGGATCGGAGGGACCGGAAGTCGATGGCCAGGGATGGATATGACACAACACATAACTACCCATAGGTAGTTATAGTCCAAGCTTGATGGAAATGGACCGACAAAGTCCATTGAGATTGAAGACCAAGGGATCTCCGGTATGGGCAGCTGGTGTAGCAGCCCAGACTTCCTCTGCATCGTTCGTTTGGTGGTTCAGCATTTTTCGCATGTGGGGATGTACCTCTCCACATCATGGACCATAGTCGACCACCAGTAATAGTGGCACAGGTATTCTAGGGTTTTATGGGATCCTAGGTGCCCTAGGATCTCATGTGCATGCTCGATGGCGATACCAGTCACCCTCTCCCTTTTGTGAATGATGTCCAGGAGGACCAGACGTGGTGCACCCAACTCATTCAATCTTGAGATAAGGCCATTGGAGACCTTGAATTTGGGGAAATGCGATGGGTTTTCCAATATACCACGCCCAGCAGATTGCTTGTCATAGCCTTTCCTCATGGAATCGAGGAAGGACTCTTCCTTGGTTATGCTTCTCAAACTTCCTTCTTCAGGGACTATGTCAGTGAGCGTAAGCATGCTCCTCCCTGAAGGGTCTTCAGGAGGGTCCAAGATCGCGGCTTCAATGTTGCGATCTTCCGTGCCAAGTCTGGTCGTCACGAGTTTCAAACAGAGGCAATGGAAATATAACATTTCCTCTGCTTCTTCAATGCGACTTAAGGGGAGATCATCCCCTAATTTGTCTATGTGGATGTCCACAGAGACAAATTCATCATAATGTAAGTCTTTGTCGCATGATGGCCTTCAACATAGATTATGTTGCAGTTAAAACCATAGAAAAAATTCTGCCATCTTATGTGGTGCCCTGATGTGTGTTGCTTCTCTTTGAAGTATGTCAGGGCCTTATGGTCCATTACCACCATGAATTTATGGCCACCTGTTAGCTCGTCCATCCATTTGGACAGGGCTTCCAGGACTCCCAGTGCCTCAAGTTTGTACACAAAGTATGAATGTTGTGTCAAAGTAAACTTCTTTGACATGAATGCCACAGGGCAGGAGGTTTCCCATTTCACGCCCTGGGCCAGAATAGCACCGATGCCTGCTGGGCAGGTGTCCGTGATAACCCAGACTTGGGACTTCGATTGTTCATCATCAGAGAGGCCTGTAGGGGTGCTCCAGACGATGGGTTTCAGAATCGGTGTTTTATGGCGAGATTTTTGATCTCATCAAAACACTTCTGGTGTATGTCAGAAACTGTATTCGAGGTATTCGCGGGAAGCGGAGTGGAGTATGGCAGCGTGAGTGGTCACTTAGCTATTGAACTACTCCGTTGCAAGGTGTCGTGGGGGTTGGGACTTCAGCTTCAACGACTTGGCTAGAGCGTTGCGCCACACGTTCTAGGCTGTCCCGTATTTCACGTTAGCAGGAAAGACCTTGCGGCGACGTTGACTTAAGCGGGGATGAAGTTGAGGGGCGAACTTAAGATGAGAGTACTTGGGGGGGAATTCTAGTCGATATTCGAACTAAGGTACATCGACAGTAAACTACAAGTATAAATACGAAAGGAGAACAGAGAAGGGACCGGTCGGTCCGGCGTGGGACGAGCGGGATGGTAAGTATGACAGAACTAAAAGAGCGATGAGGACCAGGGAAATGGAACGGAAGAAATGAATGGAACAGAGGACGGCGAAGTTGGGAGGCAGAATGAATAGGCTGACAATCTAGGCGCGCAGATCAGAATGTCAATATACAAATAAATCAAATGTCAATAAAGGAATAACCAATTGTCAATAAAGGAATACCAAATGTCAATAAAGAGCAGATCAGCGGCAACCACATCAACCGCTAGTTAGTTAAGCGAATGAATAAGAATAAAACGGTATCGGCCAAATGGCTGAGGAACTCAAGTGGTGGCGGGAGAACGAAGGAGGCGCTGCTACGGGGCCATAGGACGGGAACCACTATTGGCGCCGCTAAGTGATGGGCAATGGCGCGATTAACGGGTGCGAGTAATGGGCGCAAGAATGGGGGTGCAGAAAGTGGTAGAAGGGCAGGGACTTTGCGGGGCCGTGACAGTGTAAAGGGGTCCAGAAGAATGGTAAGTAGTTGGTGCATATCGTCTGTAACGGATCTGTATATGCACTAACATTTGGCATGAAGCGGGCGAGATACTCAATGAGCCCCAGGAAGCATAGTACTTCCAGTGATCTTCAGGTACTCACCAGTCGTGAAGTTTTGCCATTTTATCAGAGTCCACATGGACTCCATGGCCATCCACCTTACATCCTAGGATGTCCAGAACCACTGTGAACAGCTCGAACTTTTTCCTACTGATGTACAGGTGTTCAGCTTTCAGTCGGTTGTGGACCCACAAAAGCTTCTCATTGTGTTTGGAAACCGAATTGGTTCCTGTAAATATATCGTCAAACCATGCATGTACAGCCCATCTGATGTTTTGTCGGAGGACCCACGACACAGTCCTTTGAAAGGTTGAGGGACCATTGCAGTCCCCTTGCTGCAGCATGTTCGAGATGTACTGTCAGGGCCCGGCCTCGGACTCAGAGGCTCCCTGACCTCAACCCCCATCTGGCCTGTCCTCACACTATGCGGGGTATGAGATGTATAGTAAAAGGAAAGATAATATATACACTTGCCTATGCGGGGTATGAGATGAGAAGAAGGGTAAAGGTCTCATCTCCCCGCATGGTTGCTATATAAAGGAATGGGTCACATGCCCACAACTATACAGCTCTTAGAGTTGTGTAGTGTGACCCGGAGGGAACATCCAGGTGGCAGTGCCCAGTAAGCATGGGAACGTTCTGGGCAAGTTGCTCGCCCAGAACTGTGGCTGTGACCCGTGGGAACGTTCTGGGCGAGCTGCTCGCTCAGAAAGTTCCCACGCTGTCCTGTGCGTGCGTGTACACAACACACAAAGGCAACAACAAGGCAACAGTCAAAGAATAAAAGGGGGTGAAGTAGGTGGGGAGTCCGGGGCACCCTAAGGCAGGGTGCTGAACCCTGACATGTACGTGCCCCATGGAGTGGCAAATGCAGTGCATGGAACACAGTTGAGTTCCATGCGTATTTGCTCATATGCATTGGTCATATCAATTTTCGATTGATATGAGTTCCTTGCCAGACTGTCCATTATGGATCTCATGTCTGGCATCGGTGTGATGTCGAGGATCGTATTAGCATTATGATTCCTCACATCTATGATGGTTCTAAGAGAGCCATCCTTTTTTGCAAGGCAGAGCAATGGGCATGCCATGGCAGCAGGATGTCTCACCCACCACCCAGTGTGCTCGTAATGAAGAGCCTTCTCGCAGCAGTTGCTCAAGAGCCTGAGGACATGTAGCGCTGTAGGAGAAATAACAGTCACACTATGGAAACCCATTATAGAAATATGCCAGATAAATCACAAAACCCCATATGACAAGTAGATATGAGAAAATAGAAGAACCTGAATTTTAACGAATTATTACGAATTATTACGACTACATACAATAAATTGGAAGAAAGAAAATTAGCAGAAATACTTCAAGCTTAGCATCAACAAGACGGAATTCTTGGGGGAATTTATAGCAAATATTAAACAAAGAATTAGGACAATTGACCAAGATTTGACTATAAAAACAACCAGAGAACCTCCATGGAAACTACTTTCCCACGCCCACACACATAGCTGAGGATGGAAGTACCATGGAACAAGGATTCCTCAGGAACTAATGCAAAATTCAAAGTCGTGTTTACAATAGGAAATGTAGATGTCTTCCAAACGGACTCAATGAAAGTAATTACAGGGAAAACTACCCATAAACGACGGAGATATGACTAAAACTCCCGGAAAATGAGGACAATGTTTAAACGGCAAGCGTGAAGAACAAGCAGTAACGACCGAGACGAGCTTGATAGCCCATTAGAAAGGAAGGGATCTAATCTTAATCCACCCAGATTTTCATAATAAAAGGATCATGCATCAATGAGATATCCAATAACGGGAAAAGCGACATCAAAAGTCCGGGCTCAGGGAAAAGACAACGTTGACATAGGATCCATAATTCAAACATACAACGAGATTTACACGGAAATTATGAAAAATAGGAAACTATAGTTATGCAAATTTTCAGCCCAAACGGTCCAGCTGTTGTGAAGTTATACCAATGATGGGAATATAGAAATACGCATCATGTTTAAAGACACATGAGGGTGGCAATGCGAAGGGAACCGGCTGTTGGAACCGAGATCTGCACTTTGGCAGATTGTGAAGACCAATTTCCGTCCAAATAAGGAAGACCCTGGTCAAAACTAAGCACGGAAAGTACAAAACAACCTTAGATCATGAGGGAAAAATCTGAAATAAATCACAGAAGCCCACATGAAGGATACAAACACCCAAGCATATCATAAATCCTGAACAATTAAACAGAAACGGCGCCCACTGAAGGAGCAGAGCTGGATCACCTTATGTAACCAGTTTCCTATGTCCAATAACGATATTAGAGTTTGTGCTGATTTGTGTACTGACCATGTTTTGGTTGCCAAATATATAACTGTTCACTGTCTAAACAACAATAAACACCCCCCAACGATCTCACCTGATGTATAGATCGTCTACGGATAAAATTCTATATTGACTTTACTATGATTTCTAGTCAATATTACACCTAGATTTACCACTTTTCAGTAGGACGTGATTTTCCTGATAATTTACTGAAGGAAAACTACTAATAAAATAATTCCGCAATAAATGTTACTCAATACAGGAGTGACCAAACTGCTCTTTCTATCGCTTAGAGTGCGTGCTAGTTATCTAGCAGGTTCAGGATCACTCACTTTTCTCCTGTGGTGTGATAACCAAGTATTGCTGAGAGATTATTCAATTAAGAAGTCCCTCCACCAAATTCTCACTAATTCTCACTATGACACTTTTGTTCAGCTGTGTCTAACTGACCCTAACTCACGCTTAGAGTGACGTGTTAGTTTTATATTAGCTAACAACTAATATTTGCTTTTATCTTTTGGAGCAAACGAACCAACCACTGGTGAGGAGAATTAAACTTATATTTCTACCTGAGGTTTGAGAGGGGGCAGAAGCGGCGGCCTTTTATGCTTTTCAGAGGCCTCTCTACTCCCACGCCTCGCACTAGTTACATGTGCTACATTTGTATTATAGATAGTTCTAGAATGATATAGGGGCTTGGGCTGTGTAAGCTTAATAATGGACTTAGGACATGACTCAGCAATAAGTAATTCAGTTCTTTGTCTTTTGGGCCGATCTTAGCGGGGTCTTGTAGCGCTGAAGCTATGCTCTACACCGCCTTAATTACGAACGCTTATCTTTAGAAATGACTCAGCTATAATGGAACTTTCTAGACTGTTCTCTAATTCACCCCTTTTTGTGAAGCTGCATCATTACTAATGTTCTAGAGCTTTCCCAATTAATTAACTGATCCGCGGACTTCTGAATCACTTTATGCTTATGATCCGAGATTCAGATCATCAATCATTCCTTTGTTCCGATTTATGTGAGCTTAAAATCAAAAAGTTTTGATGAATCATGGGAAAATATACAAGATCCGGTTTTTTAGCATTTTCTCCTCTTCTGATGCGATCAAAAACTGTCTGCCCACGCCGGGAAATACTCTGTCATATGGTATTGGGTCCGCCAGACTTCCGGGCGCCAATATATTTCCCTTGAGTCACATTACTTTTTGTAAGAATTAGCAAATAAATATATATGAATTATAAGGTGTTTCGCTGTTTGAGCGATATCTCCGTCAGTTTTGAAGCTTTTAGAATGAAACAAAACCGTGGATAAAGTTTAGAAACAGTCCTTTTAGATGGTAAAAGATTACAGTCAAAGATTTACTGGTTCCCAAGATATTCACATTTCTTTCCCAATGTTCCTTCTTATTCTGCCATCTATGTGCTATTTTCTTGTTGTAGGGATATATTCTTTGAATATTACACCTATGCCAGGTTCTAGGCATGCTTGTAGTAGATTAAATCTCATGCTACATGGGTGTGGATAATTTATAATGATCTTCTAATGTCTGTCCAGTCTCATAAAGATCATGAGATCTGTTAAACATCTGAACTTGTCACCTGATTGTTGACTATTCTGATAGATCATTGTTTTATTCTTTGAATATTATTTCTCCTACACCGCATACGAACAACTACAGGAATGACACATGTGATTACCAAATGTGCATGTGAACTTTTGCTAACTCCACGAATACCAAGAAATTGAACACAACTTTAGTACCATTGGAAAGGTGGGAATAAATGAAAATTTATGATACCAAGAACGTGAAAAACCATCCAGAAATGAATGAGATACAAGGACATAAAGTTAGAAACCTGAAAATGCGCAGGAAGACAGCTTCAAGAGGTCCAGAGCCCCAAATAAAATACATAAAAATATGATATCTTCGAGGACGACCTACTATAACAACAAACAATACATATGGAGGACTAGGATGTGATAATACAAAGGGGAATCAGGGGAGATGGACGAAATCCACGAAATCCACTAAACTACGATGGACCATGGCAGGAATTTTAGGGAATGATATTCTAATGAAGTGGAGAGCTATAATACATTTTTTTGAGCAATTCTTGACTACTAGCAACTTTTTCTTTTGGTTCTAAACCTGAATAATTCACTCATTTACCATTTCAAGTCTCATTTTAACTAAATGTCATGGGATAAAAATGGAATAAATCAGCTGAAGGTCTCAGCGCAGCTGTATGCATAGTAATGCGAAGTTTGAATTCAGAATCACCGAGTCATAGCGAACTTAATGGTAAATATGAGGAATTTGAAATAGAAAACTGCGACAAATGCAGTGCAGTCAAGTTCTAATTAACCATTAAAATAGCTTAGGCGAGGAAGGACAATAAGGATTCTAGGCGCAGTCTGACCGCAGTAGAGCCGCAGTTCAGCGCAGCTGAGTGCAGTAGAACTATAGCATGAAAATTTCATTTTTTATTCAGTTTGAGGAAAATACACTGTAAATAAATCCTGTAAATACGAGGTAGAGCATGAAAAAGGAAGGCGACCCAAGGAGTATAAAAGGGAGACCCTTTCTGCGACCTTTTGCCCCCCTCAGAGAAGTAAGAAAATAGAGTATTATTTTTCTCAAGCATTTCTGGTTGTCACTCCAGCACAAAAAAGTGATATACAGTTAAGATTGCCACTGTAGTAAAAGGCAGCAATTAAGGAGAGAAATATTAAGTAGATATTTCAACAGGAGAGCTGGTTAACACTCCAGATTTCAAAGTGTAAACACAAAACAGTTATTTTGCTACTGTTAAAACAAGCAATAAAATAAGACAAAAATAAAACAAACTCAAGGGACACTCCAGACACAATCTAAATCCATTAACTGAGTAGAATCTTTGAAACTTCACCAAGCAGAAGATTTAATTCAAGTTAAAATCCAAATTAAACAACTCTACACAGAATTACACCCAGACAAATTAAGAAATTACAATAGAGGAACAGCTCCGCTGTAGGAGAAATAATATTCAAAGAATAAAACAATGATCTATCAGAATAGTCAACGAACAGGTGACAAGTTCAGACGTTTAACAGATCTCATGATCTTTATGAGACTGGACAGACATTAGAAGATCATTATAAATTATCCACACCCATGTAGCATGAGATTTAATCTACTACAAGCATGCCTAGAACCTGGCATAGGTGTAATATTCAAAGAATATATCCCTACAACAAGAAAATAGCACATAGATGGCAGAATAAGAAGGAACATTGGGAAAGAAATGTGAATATCTTGGGAACCAGTAAACTTTTGACTGTAATCTTTTACCGTCTAAAAGGACTGTTTCTAAACTTTATCCACGGTTTTGTTCCATTCTAAAAGCTTCAAAACTGACGGAGATATCGCTCAAACAGCGAAACACCTTATAATTCATATATATTTATTTGCTAATTCTTACAAAAAGTAATGTGACTCAAGGGAAATATATTGGCGCCCGGAAGTCTGGCGGACCCAATACCATATGACAGAGTATTTCCCAGCGTGGGCAGACAGTTTTTGATCGCATCAGAAGAGGAGAAAATGCTAAAAAACCGGATCTTGTATATTTTCCCATGATTCATCAAAACCTTTTGATTTTAAGCTCAAATAAATCGGAACAAAGGAATGATTGATGATCTAGATCTCGGATCATAAGCATGAAGTGATTCAGAAGTCCGCGGATCAGTTAATTAATTGGGAAAGCTCTAGAACATTAGTAATGATGCGGCTTCACAAAAGGGGTGAATTAGAGAACAGTCTAGAAAGTTCCTTTATAGCCAAGTCATTTCTAAAGATAACCGTTCGTAATTAAGGCGGTGTAGAGCATAGCTTCAGCGCTACAAGACCCCGCTAAGATCGGCCCAAAAGACAAAGAACTGAATTACTTATTGCTGAGTCATGTCCTAAGTCCATTATTAAGCTTACACAGCCCAAGCCCCTATATCATTCTAGAACTATCTATAATACAAATGTAGCACATGTAACTAGTGCGAGGCGTGGGAGTAGAGAGGCCTCTGAAAAGCATAAAAGGCCGCCGCTTCTGCCCCCTCTCAAACCTCAGGTAGAAATATAAGTTTAATTCTCCTCACCAGTGGTTGGTTCGTTTGCTCCAAAAGATAAAAGCAAATATTAGTTGTTAGCTAATATAAAACTAACACGTCACTCTAAGCGTGAGTTAGGGTCAGTTAGACACAGCTGAACAAAAGTGTCATAGTGAGAATTAGTGAGAATTTGGTGGAGGGACTTCTTAATTGAATAATCTCTCAGCAATACTTGGTTATCACACCACAGGAGAAAAGTGAGCGATCCTGAACCTGCTAGATAACTAGCACGCACTCTAAGCGATAGAAAGAGCAGTTTGGTCACTCCTGTATTGAGTAACATTTATTGCAGAATTATTTTATTAGTAGTTTTCCTTCAGTAAATTATCAGGAAAATCACGTCCTACTGAAAAGTGGTATATCTAGGTGTAATATTGACTAGAAATCATAGTAAAGTCAATATAGAATTTTATCCATAGACGATCTATATGTCAGGTGAGATCGTTGGGGGGGTGTTTATTGTTGTTTAGACAGTGAACAATTATATATTTGGCAACCAAAACATGGTCAGTACGCAAATCAGCACAAACTCTAATATCATTATTGGACGTAGGAAACTGGTTACATAAGGTGATCCAGCTCCGCTCCTTCACCGCAGGGCTCGGTTTATCTGTAAGTCAATTCTCAGAAACTTTTAGACTAACCCATAAAATAGAATTAGCCAAAACACTCAGATTGGTACTATAATTACAACAAATATTACTAGTACACTTCCTGTTATAGGAATGGACCTAGAATCTTATGGTCCATGACTGAACATTCAAACATTTGGTCCCTCCACCTTTATTTCATTGTCAAACCCCATGCCAAGCTTTCCCACTGGGTTTTGGTGCTGGCTGGGGGATTTGTTGATTTCCAAGGGACTCCCCTTGGCCATTACAACCTTTGTATTAGATAGATACAAGTCATATGACATGTATGGCAATTGCCGAGATGTTTTTCTCATTATCGAATACATAACCCACAAACCTTGTACCGCAATTGTAACATCCTCACCATTGTGCCACCACTGTAAACTCAACCTGTAACCTCAGAACCATGTCCACCTCCCTATTCATCCTCTCCATGACAAAACCGCAATGAGGAGGGCATTCCCATGCCCAACCTCCTGCTGCCTGCTCCCACCAGTCCACCGGGTGGTTGAGCAGTCACTCCCATCCAACCAGAAGTTCCCTATCAGGAACTGTAGCCTATCCCACCTCCTTAGGAGAGGGATATGGTCCAGGCAGCTCCAGGATGCCTGGCCACGCACCCATGGGTCCCACTTCCTGCGGTCACCCACTACCGTGCACTGGTCCACCAGCCCACTTTCCCCAACAACTCCCACTACCGGTACGCTCCCATGAGCGCCAAGTCACTGATAGCCACCAACTGGGTGACTCCCTTTGGGAGTCCCAGTATCCCACGCTACCGGTACGCTCCATTGAGCGCCAAGTCACCACTAGCCAACCACTCCCAGCACACCCGCTTCCGGCACGCTCCCAGGAGCGCCAAGTCCCCGTTAGCAGACAGCCAGGTGGCTCCCTCAAGGAGCCCACATCATACTCGCTACCAGTACGCTCCCAGGAGCGCCAAGTTACCGTTGGCCAACCCACAGGTTGTACTTCCAGACACTCATCCCATTCCGCTCTCCCTCTGATGGCTACACAGCCACCTCCATTAGTGAGCCGAACGGTTCAGGTTGGGTTCCCCAGAACCCATTCCTGTAACACTTCCTGTCATATCCTGGAATCCCGACCCTGTGCACTCCCACCACATCACACCTTCCTAACAACTTCACCATCCCCTACACCATGCCTCCCCACTCCCCAAGTCACCTTCCCTCCTGACTGTCTCAGCTCCAGTCTGGTTGCGGCACACCGAACCTTGGCCACTCCCATCCCGGAAGCTCGGTCCTGAGTCGGAACATTCGGAGACTCCGGATTTGCTCCGATATCCCGACGGACCTCTGACATCCTGTGACACACCCTTAAACCATTTCTCCACCCATTTCATTTATTTGAGTCACCCAACATCCTTCAGATATGCAACTCCGCTTTCGGAGTTACCTGCATCCTTCGGTGATCTCACTCACGTCATCACTTATTAGTCACCTTCCATTCTTAGCATGACTATCTTCATCTTACCATTCAGTTGGCTAACCCCCCCTTACCCATTTCTCGTTCCCATTCATTTTCCGGCCTCTTACTCTGCCCTCCATGGTCCGACACCTCGGTTCCCTGTTAAAGATATCGTTCGTATCATTCAGCACCTTTCGTTGTTGCCCCATTTTCATTCAGACTTTGACTAAGTCCTTTCCACTCCTCTTTATAAATACCCGTAGATTAGAACCTGTAGTTCCTCAGTTCTAATCTCGACTAAAATGCTACCCAAAGTCCCTCTGAGTGATTCCCATTCCGTTCTACAAGATACCTCAGACATAAGAAATACAAGGACTAACTGAGACGTAATGGAGGCACAGTGCTCCCTCCGAGTCGCTGAGGCCACGTCCTTCTTAGAGCCTCTTGTACCACCCAGCAGAACCGGGCTCCCTGAGAAGCTTCGGTCCACTACCGGAGCTCTCAGACCCCCCTCTAGTTGAGCCCCACCTGCATTTGGACTCACGCATTTACCCCTACGATCCGGGTTTTTGACAGTTCTTCCCATGGGGAAGGGTGGTCGTTGGCCTGGTTGTCCAGCGCAGAGACTTGCATCTCTTTCCCGGTATTTGGAAGCTTTCGCTTCCCGCTCCACAGTTCTTGCGGCACGTTCCTCAGGAGTCCTGAGTGGTTTGAACTGGGACTTTAGATAGGCGGCTTTGCCTAGACTTTCCCAGGAGATTTTTCCCTTGTTCTCCAGGGAATTATACTCCTCCATGAGTCTTGCAATACTTGGGAGTCCCAAGAAGTATTTCTCGGTTTCCTTCGCTTTTTCGCGAAGGGTTCTGTGTACCTTGCCACTTTTGAAGGTGGCCTCGGCCTGTTCATACCAGTGTACGAATTCTTTCCCACTCATGCTTATCCACCAAGCATATGCAGCGTTGTGCACCGCTTCTGACCCCGCTATTCTCCTCATGGGGAAGTTGGGGTTGATTGTTACGTTGACTGGAGCTTCGACTTTGCCGAACTCGTTGAGTTCAGCGGTCTCGTATAACATGTGGGGACACTTCCCTGCAGGGTAGCTTGCCCATAGGGTGCTGAGGTACTCAGTGGCCCGCCACCTCTGGCAGTGGTCCCTGTTTTAGGGTCTGCCGTTGGTTGCCTACTGCTCTCTCTCTTCCCCTCGACATGGGTTTGCCCTTCTGAGGGTGGGCCCTTATGCAACCCGGACAGGGTCACCTGCCCACGGGGTGGCGGGATAGTCGGTGCCCTGCCCCTTGGTGCGCTAGTCCCCATGTGGGGTCGCACCTCATGAGGCCCAGAACTGTATCCCCTCCCCCTTGTTAGAATGGGCAGATTCGGACGACTCCGGAGTGGAATTGGAGACTTAGTGTGGAAGGACCTTGGCCTCAGTGACTCAAGCGGAGCGCTGTGCCATTGCTGGTTGTCCTAGGGGTCCCTAATTTCAGATCTAGCAGAGGGAAAGTCTCTTGGGGGCATTTCAGGTCGATTTCGGACTGAGGTTACAAGTTACTATGTACATTATAAGGAGGGGTCCGGAATCAAAAGGAGCGAGGGTACTCCAAAAGGAGACAAAGGGAGCTGGAAAGAGGAACAACACCGAGGGTCAAGGGTTTGACTCAATGGTGTTTCCCAAAGGAGGAGTGAAGGGCCAAGGCCCAAGGAGGAAGGAAGGAGGTTGGGAGTGGGGAATGGCTAGCTGACTGAATTGAAAGGAAGCAGCAGCCCAAATAGGAGTGAGGGAGAATAGCGGAATTGAATAGGACAATGCAATAGTTGCAAGGTCTGATGTAAGTCCGGAAAGTCCGAACTCGGAAGTTAAACTCCGGAATATTGGCAAATGTAATTAAATGGAATGAGCTAACCAATACAATGGGTATAAGCGGAGGTGGGGTCAAAGTCCGAGGTCGGAGCTAAGACCGGAGGTTCCGGAGACAGAGATGCGAACGGGATTCCGGAGTGGAGGTCCGGAGTTGGGAGCATAGGTGTCACATGCTCATCTGGAAGGTGTTGAGGTTGAGGTCGGACCCGGAATGTTCCAGAGTCGGACCGAAGGTGGTGTTGGAGTCGGAGGTGGGATAACCTCTTGGAAGTCAGCAAGGAGAAGGTGATGGAAGGGAAGTAGGGCCCCGGAGTAGTTTCGGAGTTCCGGGAGCCCGGAGCGGAGGTTGGGATTGTATGGATATGACACCCCTGACCTGGGAGGCCCCCATCATAATGGGTTTGGCAGCGAGGTCTGCCAGTGTGCATGCCTCTCTGAGCTTGTGTTTTAGTAATTCAATCTCCCTCTTTTGGAGGTCGACCTCTCTCTCTGTATCTTTCAGATGCCCTCGGCGTCTCTTCATGCTCTGTTGTATTCATGCCTCCAGTGAGTGCAATGGTCGCAGGCGTCTTCTGACGCCCTCAAGTTGTCAGACCGTGCCCGTTTGGATGGTCTGGATGAGGAGCTGCTGTTGCTCCCTCGTCTCCCTCCTATGAGGGACTTCATCTCTTTCAGCTCTTCGTGGAGCTGACCTGTCTGAGCAGCTACTGCTGATGCGATGGCTGATTCCCAGCCTGCATTTGGCTGGGGTGTTGTTGGACCTGGGCCGAATTGGCTGATCCAGGGGTTGATCTGGCCAGGGAAGTTCCCTGGGGAGTATACCTGGGGCTGCAGCAGCAAATGCTGCCCTGGAATGGCGCTTGTTGTGCCATCGGTGCAGTTTGCACCATGTATGGTTGGAAGCCCCTCTGAGGAGGCTGGGGGTATGTGGTGCCTGTTAGCAATGTGGATGGTTGTTGGTTCGCGGCACTCATTTGTGCTGCATGCGTCGTGTAGTCCATGGCACTTATTTGTGCCTGGTGTTGTTGTTGTTCCAGAGAGCCTTGCTCCCTGGGCTGTCGTATTTTGATGTCCAGTGGCTTGTTTGGATCGAACCGAGGGTTACCTCCCCCAGAGAACGACATTTCGTCGTTATGTTTCTCATGGTGGTGGGAGGGGTTTTTGTTCTTGCGTGCATGGGATTCGCCGCAGTCATGTGTGCTTTTACACGTGAGCCTGTGGTTCACGTGGTCTAGGTGAGTTACTCACCTGGCCCATGTGATCTCTAGTACATGGTGTGGCTGTCCAGGCGAGTTGCTTGCCCAGAACTTTCCCACACTCTTGGCTGTGGGCCATCGTCCCTCGGCTTTACTTCCTCTGCCTCCGTTTTTGGGGGTGTAGTGATGCCGAGAGTTCCCTGTCTTCTTTGATGGGGAGTTTTTCTGGTTCCCTCACATTTTGTAATGTGAGGTACTCATCCAGGTGGACGAGGTTGTTGCAATTTCCTAGGGGTTCCCATGTGGTTTCCCCTAGCTCCCATTTAACCTTAAACCAGAGTTCGTTGTGAACCCATGCATGGTTTAAGATTTTGCGAACTACTGCTTCACGATCGGGGTCTTCCCCAAAATCGTAGAATATGTTTACTTCCCTATTTGGGAAGATTTCTTGGTCATTCGGCTCGTGAGGTACAAGCCAGGATATGTGGAATCTTGGGTGGATTCTGTGTTGTTCAAGTTGTGGTGGCAACTTGAGGATGTAGTTTGACGTCTCTGGAAATGTTTCCAGAATTTTGTAAGGCCCTATGTATAAGGGCTTTAGTTTCCCTGCCCTTCCTTTGGGTAGGTTCAGCTTATCCATGGATAAGTATGCAAGCTCACCTTTTCTCAAAGGCAGGTCCAGGCGTCTTTTCTTATTCACCTGGATTGTTTGAGCAGTGCGATTGTGTATTATCATGTCATGTGCTGCCATGAGGTTTTCCTTTGCCTTTTGGGCGAAGTCGTTTACTCCTGGGTAGTCCAAGGGTGGTGCTGTTAGGCACATCTTTGGCATATGGCCATAGATTAATTCGAATGGGGCAAATCCTGTCGATGTGTTCGAGCTCGCATTGATCGCGAATTCCGCCATCAACAGTTTTGCTGCCCAGTCGTGTTGATTTGGTCTAACCATCGTGCATAGTATTTGTACTACTTTTTGTATCATTCTTTCCGCTTGGCCATCACCTTGCAGGTGGAATGCAGTTGTGAATTTCAACTGCACACCGAGTATTCGGTGTAGTTCATGCCAAAATTTTGACGTGAATTTCGAGTCTCGATCTGGTATGATCGAGTGTGGTAGACCGTGGAGTCTTGCGACTTCACGAAGAAATACGAATGCTAGTTCTAGTGCGTTCGTTGTTGTTTGACAAGTTCCGCAAGACCTGCAGAACTTGTGGGTATCCTTCCTCATCGACTTCCACCAGAAGTATCGAGGGTTTCCACTGTTTTCTTGGATCCTAAGTGCCCAAGTGTTTCATGGATGTTTTCGAGGATTATTCCTCGAATGGACTTCCTTTCGTAGTTCCCTTTTGGGACTACTATTTGGGTCGTTCCTCCTTCTCCAAGTCAGGTTATCAGCCCATCTTTTATGGAGAAGTTTTTGAAATTCCCCAGGTTCTCTAGGATTTCCCAGTGGATCTGGCTTTGTGAGTATCCAGATTTTATTGCCTCAATGAGGTCTTTTCCTTCGAATTGTTTTCGAAGGTTCTCTTCTGGAATTATGATTTGTTCCAGATTTTGGGTGCTCCCCCCTAGAGCTTCCTCTAGGGTGTTTCTCACGCATATTGCTGCGAGTCTCTTTCTCTCTGAGTTTTTACTCATGGTACTGCTTAGCAGCAGTTCTTCATATTCCTCGATTCTGTCAGGGATAGTATCTTCTGCATTTTTGTCCAGATGGATGTCCGCCGACATGTAGTCATCGAAATGCAGATCCTCGTCTGTTGACGAGTCATAGTATCATGAGAGTGCATCTGCCACTTTGTTCTTGTGGCCTTCCACATATTTTATTTCGCAATTGAAGCTTGTGAAGAAGGCTTGCCATCTCAGGTGTCTACCTGAGTTGTGGTTTTTTGCTTTGAAGTATTCCAAAGCTTTGTGGTCCGTGATTACTGTGAATTCACAGCCTCCCATGAGATTGTCTTGCCATCTTATGAGTGCTTCGAGGACGCCCAGTGCCTCAAGCTCATAGACGAAGTACCTACATTGTGTGTTGGTGAACTTTTTGGACATGAACGCAGCTGGGCGGCAAGTCTGCCACTTTTCGCCTTGTCCAATTATTGCACCCATGCCTGCTGGGCATGCATCTGTTATGACCCAGATGTGGAGTTTGGTCCTCTCTTCTTCTGAGAGGCTTTCCGGAGGATTCCACTGGACAGGCTTCAGGATCGGAGCCCTGCATGCTAGACGTTTGATCTCGTCAAAGCATTTCTGGTGGAGTGGTGTCCACCTGAATGTCTGCTTGTTTGAGCAGATTGTTTGCAGTGGTCCTGTGTAGCCACTGATGTTTGGCATGAATATCGATAGATATTCTACCATTCCCAGGAATCTTAGGACTCCTGTGTGGTCTACTGGCTCTCGCCAGTTGCGGATTTTTTCCATTTTGTCCACTTGAGTGTGGATGCCTTGTTTGTCCACATGGCTTCCTAGAATGTCTAGGATTGGAGCAAATGGCTGGAATTTTTCCGGCTTATGTAGAATTTCGCCCCCTTGAGGCGAGTGAACAACCACAACAATGCTTTATTGTGGTTCTCCACCAAGCTTGTGCTGGTGAATATATCATCGAACCAGATGTGTAGGCGTCTGCCTACTTCTCCTCGTAGTTCCCAGGTCAGCGTGCGCTGGAAAGTGCAGGGAGTGTTGCAGTCTCCTTGCTGCATCGTGTTTGAGTTGTACATCCCGTGGGGCGTAGAGAATGTCATCCTATGGACATCATCTGGATCCATGCGTATTTGTGTGTACGCATCCGACATATCAATCTTGGATCGGTATGTTGCTCTGGCAACTGATTCTTGGATCAGTCGCATGTCTGGCATTGGTGTGACGTCGAGGATCATGTTTGAGTTATGATTCCTCACATCTATTACCATGTGCAAAGATCCATCTGCTTTGTGGATACACAGTAGCAGGCATGCTCACTTGCTGTTCGTGGGATACCACCATCCTGCTTTTACATAGCGATCTATTTTGGTCGCTAGTGCTTCTAGTGCTGCAGGACATCTCGAGGTGTTTTCCCGAAATTTCTTGTTCGGATCCTTCAACAGGATTCGATGGTTCACCTCCCTCAAGGGAGGCATTTCTAATGGTGCTGGTGCCATTACGGTTTCGAATTTCTCTCTCTGCCACTCCCTGAGTATTTCAAACTCAGGGTTGTTCATGGAGAGACCTTCCAGATGTGGTACGTCTGGAAGTTCTAGTCCTTCCAGAATAGGATTGGGCCAACCTTCAGGGTACTTTCTTTCGATTACCCTGAGGTGTGTTTCAATCCTGCCTCCCTGTCAGGGGGGCTTCTTTTTTGGTTGTTCTCGAGCTCTTGCTCGAGTTTTCCATCTGTGTGATCTCATCACATGGTCTTCGCTGACTCCAAGGGTATCTATGTTGCCCTTGTTCACCGTTCTCACTTTGTGGGACCGGAAGTCTAAGCTTACCTGGTTTTTGTTTAACCAAGGGGCACCGAATATGGCGTCGTATCTATCGATGTTAATTACATCGAAGTAGTGTTTTTCTATGTGGCTGTTGATCTTAATGTCCACGTTTGTTCCGAACAGGATCTGTGATCTTGTTCCTTTCATCCCCATTTGAAGGATGACTGGGTTCTCCAATTGGAGAATTGGGATGTGGACCGTGCGGACAAAGTCCGGTGATATAGCATCCGTTTCGGCTCCACTGTTGAATAGCACATAGGCTTTTATGCCTGCTATTTTTATGTGGGCCGTCAGCGTTCTCTTTGTTGAGAGCGGTCTGTTTGCGGGGTATTTTCCCATGTCTTTTGAGATGCGGAATTTCGCATCAAACAAGGGGGTCTGGGTTTCGATGGACTTTTGGTCCTTCTTCCCTTTCTCCTTGTTTTCCTTGGGTACTTTGGTGTATTTCCCCAAGGCATCTTTTCTTGGTGCTTCCACCAAGGCTTCGGCAACTTTTTCGTCTGCCATGTTTTCTAACTGGTGTGCTACAGCCAGTTTGATTTTGTAATTTATGTCGTCATGATCGACAACTGACATTGGGCCCATCCTTATGGTCCCAACGTTGACTTCCTCACCCTCTGAGTTGGGTGGGTATTGAGGTCCTTCGTATGGGTCCTCTACTTCAAAGCTTGATGCCCCGGAGTTACCAGAGTTGTTCTCTGGTTTCTCATCTGATGAGTCTTCTGACTCTTCTTCTGTTGTGGTCGTGATCTCCATGGTGGCTATGCGCCTTGGTTTTTCATTGCTCGTTACATTGTGTCTTGGGCAATCTTTCGTTTGCCCTATTTTGCCGCATTTGCCGCAAATTGGAACTGACTTTTGGTCAGTTTTCCTCGAGTTTTTCGAGGATGTATCCTCTTTCCATCTGGGTTTCGGCTCTTCAGCCTTCCTTCCTGATGGGAGGGCTCTACTGTGGCTCGTGGTTGCCATGGTAGTTGTTCGGGTATAGTATCCTGATTTGTAGGCTGAAGACATCTTCAGCCCATCAATTATCTCGTCTACATGAGATATTGCTTTTAACATCTCCTCATTTGAGGAGAAGTCTGCTCTGATTCTATCGTGAGCGATCATTTCCCTCTTCCATTCGAGGGGAATGTAGTTTAGGAACCTGGCGTTGAAGGACGCCTGGTCTGGCAGCATCACCATCTGGGATGCTGCTTTAGACAGTTCTAAGTAGAACTGTTTTAGGCCTTCATATTTGACGTTGCGGTACTTTGTTGCATTCAACATGGCAGAGGCTTTAATGAAAGTTCTCATCAATATGTTGAGAACTTTGAGGAACATGCCCTTGTCTCCTCTGAGGAGAGTTTTGTCTTGGAGTCTTATTCCGAGGTCGAATGCGGGTCCCCTAATCCACAAATCAAGCAGTCCAGATGGACTTCGTCGAATTGGGGACCTTTGCATCCTCACGAAGTGAGGAATCCCAGTAGTTCTCCCCTGACCATTTCTTGTCAGGGAATGCCGGCCCATTTTTTAGGGCTTCAGGCTTCACTCCTTCTGGGTAGGGAGTGAGTATTCTCACTTCGGCCATTCTTATGGCTTTTTTGTACCATTTCTCCAGGTACTCCTCTTGCTCCCCTGCCTTCGCGGGGTCGCTATCCAATGGAGATCTCTCCTTTGGGGGGGTTTTCGCTGGGGGAAATCTTCCTCGCAGCGTTTCTTTGGTTTCAGGCGAATTCGCCTGAAGTTGTATTTGGATTCTCTCATTGTTTTGAGAGAGTGTGGTTGAGTTACCTCTCTGTTTGAGAGGTCCGTTGTAAGTGGACATTTGGCCAAACCTTTGGTACATGCCAATTCTCCTCCTAATTTCTGAACAATGCCTTCTTTCGGCATCGTCTTCTCCTATCCTTGGGAGAAGGATCTCCTTAGCGTCTCTGTCAAGTCGCTGATGATATTCCAGTGTGCTTTCACTGGTGGTTCTTTTCATGAATTTTTCACGAGTTCTATTTATGTCCTGGCCTGTGGTCCAGGGGTGTTTATTTGTTTCCTCACTTTTTTGTGAGAAGTTTATCTCCTTCAGCAAGTCTGTCTGTTTGCTGATTTTTTCAGTCAACGCATTGATTGTGTTGGCCATTCTTTCTAGAGTTATCTCTAGACGAGCCGTACTATTGTGGTTCATTTCCTCAATCTTTTTTTGGGTTGAGTTTATTGCATTTATTATGCGCAATTCCTGGTTTTCCAGGAGGAAGTTTGGTTGGGCGAGCAGTGACTCTCCCCAGTTGACATTGCCGCTTCTGGGGGTTCCAGAAGGGGTTCTTGGAGTGAACACTCCACGCTCGCTTTGTTTAGGCGAGGCCGTTGTGGAGGGTGCTTCCCTTTCATAGAGGGGTCTGTTCGCTGGTTTTGCCTTACTTTTCCGTAAGGCTTCCTCAGCGAACTCCCTCATTTCAGATCGCCTCCTCTTCATTATCTCGGAGACCTCCTCCAAGGTTGGCGACCTTGCCTTGTCTGGCATGGCATGGGGGAGTGTAAACAGCAGAAGTTCTTTTGGAGCTTCCGCACTCTGGGAGATCCTGCTCTCAGGGCGTTTTTTCATGCCTTCTCGAGCTTTCAGCCTGAGAAGAAGTTGGTCTTCGCTTTCCGTCCTCCATTCGGATGGAACCTGGAACAAGTCCAGTAGTTTTTCGGATAGCCGACGCAGGGGTTCTTCCCTTTGTCTGCCTTTGGGGCTTGACTTGGGGACATGAGGGAGGACTCCAGGGGATAGTTGGGCCCTGGAGTTTCCTGCAACTCTATCTGATCAGCTTTTTGGGCTGATTGTTCGGCACTTACGCATTTATTGTGCAAGTCAGTCACCTCATGAGGAGGTGAAGGATCTTCCCCAGCTTGGGTTAGATCAGTATATCGTGGAGTTCTAGGGGTATTAGGCCCTGCACTTACTCCACATAAGTTTCTAAAACCTTCAGGGGCCAGCCCTGAGGTGGTTGCTAATGCCGGATTGTGTTGATCCTCATCGTCGTCTGATGATGGCTGTTGGTTTGAATCTCCCCTGATGGGAGATTGCGGTTTCTTAATAAACTGCTTGTTTCTTTTTAGCGTCACTGCAGATGCGACCTTGCCCTTGTGGGCGTGTTTAGGTGCCGTTGGCGCTACTGAGTCAGATGTTAAGTTGGATTAGTTTTCATGGGTTGTGTTGTAAAACACACCTCATACACTTAAAAAAGTGTGAGGTCTCAGGGTAGCTCAGCACACAGAGCCATAAGTGATACAAGTGTGTGTATTTTACGGTAGTGTGTAAGCAGTTACCCGGAGGTTCCCTCTTACCCACGTGACTATATGTATCTAATTACATGTGGCTCGGGGTTCGGGGCTATTGCCCTGACAAAAAGGCCACAAGTGGCCTGCCAATGCATGTGTGAGTTGTGTGTCCAATAGCATGTAATGTGGGTTGGGCTTACTGATCTAGCCTTGAATACCCAGGACTCAATACGGAAAGCATTGTGTGATGTGAAAACCCTGGAGGCTGCAAATCTACCTCTACCATTGCCATTGCTGGATGATGCTCCAATGTCACTCAGGGCAGATGGAGAGCCAGTCCTTACCCCAAACTGGTGCTTAGGGCTCAAGGCACTGATAAATCAGAAAGTGATTAGTGAAGCAGTGAGAATTAGCTTAGGGACACCAGTATGTGAAAGTGGACATCAATTCCTTAATAGCTCACTACATCACCAATCACGATCGATGGGAATTCAATCGTCCACTCCCTTACAAGACTGGGATCACTCATCGATTACATATCCCGTTATGGTACAGACTAGATACGATGTTCATCATCCCGCTATAAGAACAGATCGAGGAATGGGGATTTCCCCCCATCCCCGTAACACCTACCCTTAGTCACGTTACGAACTGTACAGTACATTTCCCTTTTATAGTAGCCAAGCGGGGAATAGGGAAACTTACCCTTCTTCTCAACTCAATCCCCGCTTAGTGAGTTTGAGGAGCTTGGGGTAGGATCCAGCACCTGGCTGCCTGGGACACCGCGAGTGTCCAGTTCTGAGGTAGGGCCACCCCTGGACAGAGGCTGGGCCCTGACAGCAGAAGAAGGGTTCAACCTACTTCCACATCCCCTGATGTCGCTAGAAGAACAGATATTAGAGCTGACTCGCCAGCTCCAAGACCTCCAGACCCAGCTGGCTTGTCATGACTGACAAATCCTGGGGCTCCGTCAGCGGCAAACCAATGCCGATAGGCGAATCCGCCGACCCAAAACCCATCCTAACCAGCCCCCAACCCGATGTCTGGCCCCCTGCCTTATTGTGTGAGACTTGGCCAACAATCAGAACCTAGGCCCTGCCGGCATTCCGACCTTACCTCCAGTTCCCGAGCTCTTGGTGCTCCCGGCATTCAGTCCCTCCAGTTCCTATGCCAGCCATGTCTCCATCTGAACCACACTCATTGCTTCCCGCTATGTGGTCACAGCCATGCCCCGCTTCCATGCATTCTGCACCCTCTGCCCACTCCATGCCCTCTGCCCATCTCTGCACCCTCTGGCCACTTCTGGTTGCCCTTGACACCTCTGGTCAGGTCAACACTCCCACTCCCCTCTGTACCTCTGTTGGCCTTCATGCTGTCCTTGTGTGACAGTGCTGACAGATCAACCTCTGTTCGCGGACTTGTGTCAGCACCACACCGACCCCGCCTATTTGCCGACTTGTATCGGCGCCACACGCTGACCTCCGCTTTTGTCCTTTGGCCACTTTTGCCACTCGGCAACATAACATTCATTCCTTGCCGAGTGCCTATTATGTTCACCCCAATATTGGCATTTGATCCGTGTGCTATTGCACTTTCCTATTCATTCATTTAATCTGTCAATATTGGTACTTGATCCGCTTTGACTTTATTCATTCCTTGCCTCCCATTTCCCGGGTTCTCGTCCTTGATTTAGTTTGACAAGTCCCCGCTCATTTCCGCTTATTTCCGCACCGGACCGACCGGTCCCTCTTTTGATTTCTCTTATCTACTTATACCTTGTAAATACTTTCAGGGACCTCAGTCTGAAATCAACTAGAGTACCCCCTGTCTGGTCTGAGTCTCTCCTTCTGCAAAGGGGGCTTCCCCCCCCTCTGAGTCCGTGCTCACGGAGTCCGCGCTCCTCCTATAGGTCTGCTCCGCTCGCAAGTCTTGTTTGAAGTCCGCTGTAAGTGTCAGTCTGTAAATACAGGATCTCCCCCAAATGTCAAGCTCAGGGCACAGCGCTCCACCTGAGTTGCTGAGGCCGCAATCCCACTCTGCTAACCTTGAACAGCGCTTCCAGATGCACCGCATATTTCCGCGCGCATATCCGCACGCGCGCTCCAACAGACCTCTGCATCACCTCCGACCTCAACTCAGACAGAAACCCAATCCGTCTTCCATCCGTCTTCGGACAGTATGTCCGACTCTGACAATATTTCGACTCCGACAATATTTCAGTCTCTGACAATAATCCTGTCTCTGACATGGCTACCCAAAGGCAGCCTGCCCCCCCCCCCTGCTGCTGCTCCCACTCCAACCCGCAAGCCACCCAAAGTAGCTACCCCCACTCCCTTCTCCAGGTCGCAAGATGACCTGGACCGCTTCAAGGCAGAATGCAGGCTCTACATGAGCATGCGCCATGCCGAGTTCCCAGATGAACACAGCCAAGTTCTGTTCATCCTGTCATACATGAAGGGAGGTGCTGCCAGCCCATGGGCTACCCAGTGCATCAACTCCCTCCTTGCCCCCAGTGCCCCAAGGATCGCCTTCGATGACTTCGCCCAAGAACTAGACTCCATGTTTGCTGACCCCAACCGTCAGGCCACAGCTCGGCAGAAGCTGGCCTCACTCTGGCAAGGCAGTGAGTCAGTGGACAAACTGATCCAGCAGTTTGAGCTCCACGGACCTGTGTCACAGATGGGAGATGTTGCCCTGGTAGACCGTTTCGAGCAGGCCCTCCACCCATGCCTCCGAGAGAGCATCTACTGCCTCCGCCTGATGCCTACAACCTGGGCCGAATGGAAGCGTGAGGCCTCCATCCTTGACAACCAGTGGCGACGTTTCCAAGCCACCCAACCTCGCACCGTGGCAGCAAAACCCTCCCCATTCCTCTCTCGCCCCACCCCTCCCCTGGCACTGTCTACCAATGGATCTGGACCGCACACGCTCCCTCCGCACTGAGCAGAGACGCAGTGGGCTCTGTTTCAACTGTAACCAACCAGGGCACATAGCCTGTGACTGCCCAAAGCTGAGACCTCACCAGATCCATGGGGCCCTCCAAGAAGAAGGCCCCAGAACCCCATCCTGGCTGGCCCCAGAGGACCTTCGAGCAATCATCAACTCATTGAGAGGCCATCATGCAGTGGAGGCCCCTCCCCCAGAACCGGAGGAAGCGGAAGAAGATCCAACAGGGGATTTTCTAGAGGGCGACCAGTGAAGAGTGTGCCCCAGTTGCCTGATGAGAGCAATGTACCCACCTGTAAATACCGCAGCCGCCCCAGACAGGCTGTCCAATCTAAGCTGCTCCGGGTAATTGCAAAAAAGAGAAAAGCCACACCAAGGAAGCCAGAAGGGGGTGAACCCCCGTGCAAGGTTGCCGTCCCAGCCCCTGCAATTTATGTCCTGTCCAAGCACTCCCCCCGCTCACTCAACCTCTCAGTGGAACTGACATCCACCACTTCACTCCGCTCAGTCACCACCTCTGCTCTACTGGACTCAGGGGCCACTGGAATGTTTATCGGACACGACTTCGTCCAGAAGCACAACCTAGAGATGTCGCCTCTAGTGCAACCGGTCCCTGTCCATAACGTAGATGGAACCCTGAATGAGAACGGATCCATCACAGAGGAGGTAGAAGTGCTCCTCCGATTCGGCCAACACACAGAGCAGGCCCGGTTTGCAGTTGCTAACCTGGGCCGCCAGACAGTGATAATTGGCCATTCGTGGCTCCTGCACCACAACCCAGAAGTAGACTGGGTCAAGCAGAGGGTCACCCTGTCCCAGTGTCCACCAGCCTGCTATGGCCGGAACCCAGTGCTGAAGCCGGGAACCCAGGGGGAACCCAACTTCACCCTTGAACCCGGAGACGGAGTCTATGTGGCCATGATCCCACCAGAGTGGAGCCATGAGCTCCGAGACACATCCACCCCCTCTCAGCGAATGGCCCAGGACGCACAGGAAGGCCCCCCAGTAGAAGGCCCCTTTGAGGAACTGGTACCAGAGCACTACCGCGACTTCCAGGACATATTCTCCAAGGAAGCCTTCAACGAACTCCCCCCCCGGAAGCCTTGGGACCATGCCATCAACCGCGCCCCAGATGCCAAGCTCCCCCAAGGGAGGACGTTCCCACTCTCACCAGCGGAGCAGAAAGAGCTGGATGCCTTCCTCAGGGAGAACCTCGCAAACGGATGGATCAGACCATCTAAGTCCTCAACAGGGGCCCCTGTGTTCTTTGTGAAGAAAAAGGACAGGTCCCTGAGGTTAGTCCAAGACTACCACAAGCTGAACGAGGTCACAGTTAAAAACTCCTACCCACTCCCCCTGATATCCGATGTCCTCACCCGCCTCCGGGGCGCTAAGTGGTTCTCAACCCTAGACCTACGATGGGGGTTTAACAATGTCCGGATCAAGGAGGGGGATGAGTGGAAGGCAGCCCTTGCCACCAACCGAGGGCTGTTTGAGCCCACAGTGATGTTCTTCGGCCTCTGCAACTCCCCTGCCACCTTCCAGACAATGATGAATGACATCTTGCAGGAGTTCATCGACCGAGGGGATGTCATCTGCTACATGGATGACATCCTAGTCTTCTCCCCCACTCTTGAAGGGCACCGGAGGGCCGTGTGAGAGGTTCTAGCCACCCTGAGGAGGCGGAAGCTCTTCCTCAAGCCTGAGAAGTGCAGGTTCGAGAAGAACACCATCAACTACCTGGGCCTCGTCATCTCTGAAGGTCATGTTGCAATGGACCCAGTCAAGGTGAAGGGAGTAACCGACTGGCCGGTCCCCACGAAGGTCAAAGAGGTTCAATCCTTCTTAGGCTTCGTCAACTTCTACCGCCGCTTTATCTGGGACTTCTCAGAAAAGGTGAAGCCCCTTCACCGACTCACCCGGAAGACCCAGCCTTGGGCCTGGGGCCTGGTAGAACAGACTGCCTTTGAGGACTTGAAGCAAGCAGTCACGTCAGCCCTGGTGCTCACCTTCCCCTCCAACATGGCCCCATTCCGCCTAGAGTGTGACGCCTCCAACTTTGCGATGGGGGCAGTCCTCTCACAGCTCCAGTCGGACGGAGACTACCACCCCATGGCCTTCATGTCTAAGAGCTTCTCGGAGGTAGAAAGGAACTACGAGATCTATGACAAGGAGATGCTCGCCATAATACGAGCACTTGAGGAATGGTGCCACTTCCTAGAAGGAGCCCCAGAGAAGTTTTCCATCTTCACGGACCACAAAAACCTCTCATACTTCCGGACGGCCCAGAGGTTGAACCGGCGACAAGCATGCTGGTCCCTCTACCTCTCCCGCTTCGACTTTGTGCTGACCCATCACCCAGGGAAGCTCATGGGGAAGCTGGATGCTCTGTCACGCAGAGCAGACCACCCTCGAGGAGAAGGGGACAATACAGGTGTAACCCTACTGCACCCGGAGTGGTTTGAAGTCCGAGTGACCAAGGGGGTGTCAATGGAAGGAGAGGAGATGGATATGTTGAAGAGGATCCGAGAAGGGAAGGAACATGATGAGGCAGTGGCGAAGGCCTTAAGAGAACTAGGAAAAGGTTCTCTGCACCCGGACAAATGGGATAGAGATGGGGACCTGATCCTCTACCGAGGGCAAGTATACGTCCCCAAGGACCCCCAGCTCCACCATGACCTGGTGAAGTTGCACCATGACTCGGTCCCAGCAGGACACCCAGGCAGATGGAAGACTCTGGAACTGATCTCCCGGAACTACTGGTGGCCGGGACTGTCACGATACGTAGCTAGTTATGTCTCAGGCTGCGACACCTGCCAACGGGCAAAATCCTTCCCCTCCCAGAAGGTCGGGAAGCTCATCCCAAACAAAGTGCCCTCCCACCAATGGCAGATAATCTTGGTGGACACCATAGGCGAGCTCCCAGAGTCCAGGGGCTACAATGCGATCCTGGTGGTAGTAGACTGCCTCTCCAAGAGGATCCATGCTGTTCCTGGAACATGTCTGGCGGCACCATGGCCTTCCAGAGGAGATCCTGAGCGACCGAGGCACAGCCTTTGTGTCCAAATTCTCCAGCAAGCTGGCAGCACTCCTAGGGATCAAGCTCACCCCATCCACCCCATACCACTGGGCAGACAGAACGCGTGAACCAAGAGATCGAAGCCTACCTCCGTGTCTTTGTCAACCACCGGCAGGATGATTGGGCTGACTGGCTCCCACTAGCTGAGTTTGCATACAACAACCGGGTCCACTCAGCCACCCGCCGGACCCCATTTGAGCTCGACTCAGGACAACACCCCCGGATGGGGACTGAGCCAACCCACTCCTCTGACGTCGAAGCAGCAGATGCCTTTGCCTCCCAGATGATGAAAATGCAGGAAGAGGCAAAGGCAGCACTAGAGCATGCGGCGGACGAGATGGCCTGGTACTATGACAGGAACCGGAAGGCTGCCCCAGAGTACAAAGAAGGGCAGAAGGTCTGGCTCAGCTCCCGAAACTACACAACCGACCGACCAACTAAGAAGCTGGACCACAAATGGATTGGCCCCTTCCACATCACCAAGGTGGTGTCCCCAGCAGCCATGAAGCTGCAGTTCCCCACCCAGCTGAAGGGCATCCACCCCATAGTCTCGGTCACCAACATCCACCCCTACCTCCCAGATGAGATCGCCGAGCGCACAGCAGACCCCCACCCTGGCCCAGAAGTTATTGATGGAGAAGAAGAATACGAAGTAGAGAAGATCCTCAACTCTAGGTACAGGTACGGAAAACTCTGGTATTTTGTTAAATTCTCGGGCTGGCCAAACTCGGAAAATGAATGGCTCCCCCACAAAAACTTAGAGCACTCTCAAGAGCTCATAGAAGAGTTCCACCGATCCCACCCCGATGCCCCGAGATGAGAAAGGTCCAATAGAACCCACCAGCCAAGACATCCAGCTGCTCGGAGGCGAAGCGGCATAAAGGGGGGGTGATGTCAGGGCAACCACACCTGACCATACAACCCCAGAACCACCTTCCCTGACCTCCCCCCACTTCCCTCATCCTCCCATCTTTACACACCTTTCACAACTACAGCCCGCACACGAACCCGCAGGAAAAATCACGTGGGTCAAGGCAAGCAACTCGCCTTAACCCATGTGACACCTTTTCCGCATCGTGGGAACATGCTCGGCTCCTACCCTTAGTCACATTACGAACTGTACAGTACATTTCCCTTTTATAGTAGCCAAGCAGGGAATAGGGAAACTTACCCTTCTTCTCAACTCAATCCCTGCTTAGGCAAGTTGTAGCTACCTTCCATAATACATGACAACTCAATCCCCGCTTAGTGAGTTTGAGGAGCTTGGGGTAGGATCCAGCACCTGGGTGCCTGGGACACTGCGAGTGTCCAGTTCTGAGGTAGGGCCGCCCCCGGACAGAGGCCAGGCCCTGACATGAAGCTTGCAGGAAGGACTTGAAGGGTGCTCTGTACAGCATTGCATCTGACAGTGAATCACATCGAGGTGCCACACTTGCCCAAATCACACTGAGGGAACACCTCTCCCACATGTCCCCCATCTATCCGTTACTTTCCCCCCTCCCATTATTTAACCGTCTTGTTGGTAAACATGACATAACATGTGATAAGATCTGTTCAAGAGGCTATGCACACTCACCCTTTGCCCAGCAGGCTTCAGCATTTTTGACACCATCATCACTCCGCAAATTCTCAAGAGACATCTTCACCAAAATGGAATGTCATTCACAACAAACCGGGCTTTGCTCAACCCAGCTGAAAAGCAGGACATACCAAAGGCCATTGAACTACTGAAAGCCATCTGGGATCTTCCCTTAATTACCAACAATAAGGATCCAATCTGGACAGCCCAGTGCTACACTCTCCACCTCTTTGGCCGGGTCTGTTTCTGGTTTGTGTGACTGTATATCGACATCACACTCAGCCTTTGGCAGCAACTTGAACATCTCAGTGCTGCTGCACATTTGCTCCTGATCCTCTTCTGGGAAAATCCAAATAGGGGATGATTCATGCCAACACAACTCTACATTGACATTCAGATTGCCATCAAGAATTTTTTTTCTGCATAGCAAAAGAAAAAACTTACAATCAGGGGGGAAAATTCGATATCATTCTCCTCAGAACAGATTGCCTTGAGATTTCATTCGGTATTCTATGCACAATGGTCAGGAATGATGCAAATGCTGACACACTTCAGCTATCAACCCGATTATCACATGTCACTGAAATTCAAAACATACTTGCTCACCATCCAGAATGGGACCGGAGCCCATAGCATTTGAGGTTACCATCCCTTCAAGAACTGGAAAAGGAATCACAGCATATTGACCATATCACACCCGGACTCTGGAAGGGGGAGGTGAGCATCAAAGATGTCCTCCCCTTGACATGTTGGTTAAATGGGCATTCATTCGCTGTGGCACTTGACAATAAAATCCCCCAACTAATCAACAACATCACTGCTCATGAAGGGATTGACATGCTCTCACCATTTGGACAACTGATTGTGAAACTCAATATACAGCTGTTTTCAGCTTTGTTGTCACGTGACCCTGTTTTTTTGGTTCCGTCATGCTCGCTGCCCGAAAACAGGCCCTGACAAAGAGTCCACCATATCTCAGCAACCGCATGAGCTAGTCACTTGCAGTTTGCTGCAAAACGTTCATACATTTATTACGCCCGGACCTTTTCTAGTGATAATGATATTTCTCATTTCTCATGATTTTAGGTTTTACCCCTTTGTGCATGATTTTCTCAACAATGGCTGGACAGAATGTGCTGAAAATTAGGCTGAGAGAAGTTGGAATATGTCCCTCGGGACCTTTTTTTTCTTTAGTTGAAATGTTGCGTTTTTTAACTTTCTATCACTCAATCATTCTTTTTGGTAACACAAATCCATTGTGCATAGTTTTCTTGATAACAACTGTGCAGAATATGGTGAAACTTATGCAGAAATCACTTCACCCATGTATCCCAGGAAGTTAATCCATTGTGTTTTTTTTTTATCATTTACACATTATGTGTACATGCTCATCCAGTCAGCTCATTCCGCCTAGTGCCTAACTCCAAGTGCTCAATCACCCGTGATGGCTGGCTAAAGCCCCCCCCCCCTCACGTTGTTCAGTGAAGTGTACAAGCATCCCCAGTTAGAATTGACGTTCAACTAACTGTTTCTCTATACACGGTAGGCATTATGAAGGGGAAGAATCTGCGACATCTCTCAAGGAGAAGCGGCCTGGTGAACTATCCCCTGGACTGGTTGAAGCACTCTCCATCCCTCCCCTCATTCCCCCTCCATGGCTTATTGCCATGCAACCATTTGGCCCCCCGCCAAGTTACCCTACACTTCGGATACCTGGGTTGAATGTGCCAATCCCAGAAGGGTAAGATTTAGAGTTCAGACATCCCCCGTTGTGCAATTGTCACCATCTGCGGCCCTGGAGCTCGGAGCACAGAGGGTGTTTCAACTCCTGGACATGACAGCCGATCTACACTGCTCCGTTCAGGGTCCAGAGAATGGCATCTTCCGTTCTGCTCGTCTTCTCAATTTTTCACTGTAACGATGTCAGGCAGAGGTGGTAAATCCAAAACTAGTAAATCCAAAGGTCATAAATCAAGGCTGGCGATGCTCTGATCAGCAAAAAATACTCAGCAAGCTGAGATGCCAGATTCCTTTTCTGGCGAAGCTTCCGCCACCATCACTGCTCCCACTGCCTGCCCACAACCACACTACATTCCTCCCCCCCAATCACCTCCATCAAATATGGACATGGCAATGCATGATCCTGTTGGCCTGAATGCTTTAGCGGCAGCAGCTACCGCAGTGGCCATGGAACCAGAGATGCTTTCTAACAAATATTCACACATGCCCCAACCGTCCGAAGCATATTATCAGGCCTCCCCAGATATGGGCCCTGTGCTGCAGGTGACTACAGAGAATCGCATTGAAATACCTGATATTACAAGCATGGTAGGTAAGTGAACATTGAATTTTTCAGGAGATTCAAATTTATATTTTTTGATCTTAGGTGCATCCAATGGCCTGTCCTCAGGAGACAAGCTACCACAGCGTAGTGAAAGTCCTGAACTGCCTGAGCCCCTCGAGATTACCTATATGGTCAACATCGGAGGCAAATTCAAATGCTGCTGGATGCCAAGTACCAAGAAGTACAAGAAATGGCATGCTGCCATCATTCAGGCCTCAGGATTTTCAGAGATGCTCACTTTCAAGCATGAACTATCATGGAAAATGTACACAGTGCCAAAGAACCAAGATCCGGTTGCAGTCGACAACAAAGATGATTACAAAATGATGGTTGGCAAAGTTGAGAAAGCAAGGGCAAAAAAGGAGCCAACAGTTGCGATAATTATCAATAATTTGGTATGTTAATCAACAAGAATATCTGAACTAGCCAGTCATTGATTGGATTTATTGTTTAACAGCCCCCAAAAGACAATACTGAATCATCTCGAGGCAACAAGCCAATTCGTAAATCAAAGAAGGCCAGGGTCGAGCAGCCAGACTCACCAGACTCAACCTCTGAATCCAATTCGGACTCTGAGTCTAAGCAGTGCAAGATTCCAGCAGGAATGCCATCAACCCACAAGTTAGAAGAGCTCATCAAACAGAGGAATCCTTTCTGCGAGTCTCACATGGAGCACTGCCATGTGTCAACGGCTTGTGGTACTGATGGATATCATGTCATTCTAACCAAGTTGAACATCAAGCAGTGGGCACAGTCAATTGTATGTACATTTTCCAAATGATATTTCATGAATTCATCACTTAGTTACAGAGTCTGGGCACTTCAAACCTCCAGTCTATTTCTTGAAAGACCGCATGAAACCCAAGCTACAAGTCCCTCCACCCGGCAAGCCAAACAAGGGGGTGTGAAATCTACATCGCAATCTCCAATGTCCGTTGACCCACCTCCGAACCCTGGATCAGGGTCAGCAGGTATGGTCGTCATGGCCAATCCCATCCAAGGCAACATTCCGGTCAATTGGCCTGCGATGTATTCCACATTCCCTCCAATGTATCCACCACCATCCTATTACTTTCAGGGTCCTGCCCCCTTCCCCCCCATGAATGGTTACCCAGCACCTAGCCGCTATAGCCCCAGTGCTCATGGACAACTTAGTTACCACCAACGGCAGGGAGGGACCTTGTGGATGCTTGTATCAAGCAGTGATGATTTTACACCCCCATCCTCAGCGTTTCCCACTATTGGGGACTGGTTGCAGGGCCTTGAGGAGGATGCGGGCTTCAACCCGGATCAATTGCAGTTCACTCAATATGCTGCACAACTCAACCAACTAGGGTACTACCACCTGGATGTGCTAGCAGCAGCTTGTCAGGAAAAAGGGCTTCATGAGCTCGGTGTTGACATCCTCCCTGGTCTTTCAGCGAAGCTGTGCTGTGCAATGCGCAGTGAATTTAAGAAAGTTTCACAAAAATTTATGCGCAGCAAAGGTTACTAAGTCTTCCCACCTCCTGTACTTTACCGCATTCAATGCACATATATTGGACACACAGCTAGTTTACAAGTATCCAGAATCTCTGAACCAGCCCTGCACATCCTGAGCTGAAATGGTATGGTAGATATCGCACAAATGATTCTCTACAACTTCATCACTTTCTGTACTCATGATTTCCCGCAGCAACACCCCATGACGATGTAAAATATGCTTGAATTTAGAGAAAGATTCTTCAATCGGGTTGAAGTCAGGAGAATATGGAGGAAGGAAAGCAATTTACAACCACTGAGTAACATGAAGGTCACTAAGAAAACATTTGAGAATAAACTGTCAGCATACTGTCTCTCAATCATACGCTGGATGGAAGGATGTTTGTGAATTGAGCAATTGTCCATCACAATCACGGAGTTCTTGAATGGGTATGGGTTCATTTTTTTCAATAATTTGCGGATGAAGCGATGAAAGTGTTGTGTGTCATAAGAACCATTCCATGCTTCAATACAGAGTGGACCATCCAAAGATAGCCCAGGAAGTACTGAGAATCTATATGAAAAACCCAAGGGTTAGTTCATCAGTGATTCAGGTAAACATGTGCCCACCTTTTGCCTTTTGCATGGCTTGAATGAACAATGGCACGGCATCCCTTTCGTGCCCATCCTCTGATCCGAAGAGTGGTACACTTGTCAACAGCAGTCTCATCCACAAAGACAAACTGATCTGGAAGGTAGGTATCAAGAACATGCTTGTGCCACTCTATGCGCCTTTCCTCATTGCATTATGAGCTTCACGTTGCATCTCAATGTTGGAGGAGTTGTGTCAGGGCGTGGGAAAACGTTACCGTGACTCGCCATCGGCAACCGTTAAGGTCCGCTACTCCAGCGTAACAGCCCGTTAAGGGTGGGGATGACAATCGCGGCGAAATGGGGTTTCGGCTTCAACAACTCGTTCGTGAGCGTTGCACCTCGTACTTGATGCGGCCCCGATATTTCAGAGGGAAGAGGGTGCAACTGAGTCAGACAGGGAGTGCAGGGGGTAACCCTAGTTGATTTTCGAACTCCAGTATGAGGTAGTATACAACCGGTATTTAAGTGTAATGGAATGAATAGAAATAGGTTGCCAGATCTCACGGAGATTGCGGGCGGGCTTAAGAAGGAACAAATACAAACAAAGAGTGTGGGAGGAGGACAGCCGTGCATGGCCATCAAGAAAAACAAGTGTGATAAGGAATGACTCATAGGCCCGTGATGGGCTGTGGAACAGGTAGCAGTAACAGGGAGGGGTGATGGGCTTGTCCAGGCAGTGTTGGGTGGGCAGTGGAGTTGACGGGGTCGAAGCAGAGAAGGGAGAAGGTGTGGGGAGTGGTCACCTGACCGTGGGAATTGCCGGGTCGTGACAAGTTGCGAAATAATACATAAATGAGTACTGGTATCATACATACCTTCTTCATGGTGTATTGTCAGGGACTCGTCCGGGGTCAAGGGGGCCCGGGTGTAGTGTCCGGGGCTGAGAGCCTGGCAGGGGGTGGATCAGGCATGCGTACTGACAGGCCTGATGCGGGACAGTGGTCCCTGGCCACTTAGACTGAAGTGGAAAGTTGAGAAGAAGGCTACTTCTTCAGTTCCCACTTCAGGTTCGTTTATATACATGCGGCTTAGATCACATGACGGGTGCCACATCACCCTCGCACACAGCCATAACCACCCGGGTATCTCTGTGGGAGATCCCGAGGGCATCCGGTGCAGGCGCGTGTACTGGGCACAGCAGGAAGTCGCCCAAGGTGCCCGGGCCAGGTACATGGTGGGCATGCTGCAGATGGGTCAATGGTACATTGATACAGAGAGAGTCATCCATGTAGAATAAAGAGAGGATAAAGAAGAAGTAAGATAGGGAGAAAGTGAGGAGGGAAGAATGAGGAGGGAGGAAGGGAAAGGGGGAGGAGGTAAGGAAGGGTGGACCAGCAGGGTACCGGGTCAGGTTGGGCTGGGTGGAGCCGGGTCAGGCAGGTGTGCCCTGACATCACCCCCCCCTTAAGCCGCTTCGCCTCGAAGCAGCCAGGTGGTTCTCCCTTTCTCTCCCTGGGGCTTGGGGGTGCGTCTTGTGAAATTCTTCAATCCAGTCGGGGGCATGGGCTAGGTGGTCCCGCTGGAGCCATTGGTTTTCAGAGTTCGGCCAGCCAGTGAACTTTACCAGATACCAGAGTTTCCGGCATAGCCACTTAGAGTTCAATATCTTCTTCTTCTCCTTCTACTAGTTTCGGGCCTGGGCGTGGGTCAGTGGGTCTTTCTGCAATACCGTCTGGGAGGTGTGGCCTGATGTTCGTCACGGACACGACTGGGTGGATTCCCTTCTGCTGGGCGGTGAGCTGGAGCTTAACGGTGGCTGGGGAGATGACTTGAGTGATCCTAAAGGGGCCAAGCCACTTGTGGTCCAGTTTTTTAGTCAGATGGTTGGTCGTGTAGTTGTGGGCATTGAGCCAGACTTGGTCACCCTCTCGATACTTAGGGGCCGGGTCACGGTCCCGGTCGTAATATCATGCCATCTCGTCCGCTGCATGCTCTAGGGCTGCCTTTGCCTCCTCTTGCATGTTCATCATCCTTGACGAGAATGCATCAGTGGCTTCCACCTCGGATGTGTGTGTGGGTTCTGTCCCCATCCTAGGATGTTGGCTGGTGTCGAGTTCAAAGGGGGTTCGGTGAGTGGAGGAGTGAATGCGGTTGTTGTAGGAAAATTCTGCTAGCGGGAGCCAGTCCGCCCAGTCGTCTTGGCGGTGGTTGACGAACACCCGGAGGTAGGCCTCGATCTCTTGGTTGACCCGTTCCGTCTGTCCATCCGTCTGGGGGTGGTAGGGCGTTGAAGGGGTCAGCTTGACGCCTAGGAGGTCTGCGAGCTCCTTCAAGAAGCGGGAGACAAAGGTGCTCCCCCTATCGCTGAGGATTTCCTCAGGGAGCCCATGGTGTCTCCAGACATGCTCCAAGAAGAGTCGTGCGATACCCTCCAAATCCACAGTTGTCACGGTGGGGACCACGTGGATGCGTTTGGACAGCTGGTGTTAGAATGGGCGGATTCGGACGACTCCGGAGTGGAATCGGAGACTTATCATGGAAGGACCTTGGCCTCAGCGACTCAGGCGGAGCGCTGTGCCATTGCTGGTTGTCCTGGGGGTCCCTAATTTCGGATCTAGCAGAGGGAAAGTCTCTTGGGGGAATTCAAGTCGATTTCGGACTGAGGTTACAAGTTACTAGGTACATTGTATATAAGGAGGGGTCCGGAATCAAAAGGAACAAGGGTAGGACAAAAGGAGACAAAGGGAGATGGAAAGAGGAACAACACCGAGGGTCAAGAGTTTGACTCAATGGTGTTTCCCAAAGGAGGAATGAAGGGCCAAGGCCCAAGAAGGAAGGAAGGAGGATGGGAGTCGGGAATGGCTAGCTGACTGAATGGAAAGGAAGCAGCAGCCCAAATAGGAATGAGGGAGAATAGCGGAATTGAAATGGACAATGCAATAGTTGCAAGGTCCGGAGTAAGTCCGGAAAGTCCGAACTCGGAGGTGAAACTCCGGAATATTGGCAAAGGTAATTAAATGGAATGAGCTAACCAATACAATGGGTATAAGCGGAGGTGGGGTCAAAGTCCGAGGTCAGAGCTAAGACCGGAGGTTCCGGAGACGAGACGTGAACGGGATACCGGAGCGGAGGTCCGGAGTCGGGAGCATAGGTTTTGCGTACTCGTCTGGAAGGTGTCGAGGTTGGGGTCGGACCCGGAATGTTCCGGAGTCGGACCGAAGGTGGTGTCCGAGCCGGAGGTGGGATAACCTCTTGGGAGTCGGCAAGAAGGTGACGGAAGGGAAGTAGGGCTCCGGAAGTCGGAGTTCGGAGTTCCGGGAGCCTGGAGCGGAGGTCAGGATTGTATGGATATGACAGCCGGTCCACTATGACCAGGATGGCATTGTATCCCCTGGACTCTGGGAGCTCCCCTATCATGTCCACTGAGATGACCTGCCAACGATGGGTGGGGATCTTATTTGGGGTAAGCTTCCCGACCTTTCGTGAAGGGAAGGACTTGACGCAATTGCAGGTGTCGCATCCACGTACATATCGCCCGACATACTCAGCCATCCGGGGCCACCAGTAGTCACGGGAGACGAGTTCCAGGGTTTTCCATCGCCCTGGGTGCCCTGTCGCCCATGAGTTGTGGTGTAGCTGTACCAGATCATGGCGGAGTTGGGGGTCTTTTGGGACATACACCCTTCCCCGGTACAGGATCAGGTCACCCTGCTTCTCCCATTCATCCGACCTTAATGTCCCTTCTCCCAGCTCTCGCATGGCCTTCACTACCTTCTCGTCATGGTCCTTTGCCTCATGTATCCTTCCCAGAATACCCGCCTCTTCACCTTCCACCGAAACTGCCTCTGTCACGCAGGCTTCGAACCAGGCGGGTTGGAGAAGAGTTAGCCCCTCGTTGTCGTCTCTCCCCTTCGGGTGGTCAGCACGACAGGAGAGTGCGTCCGGCTGTCACGGCCATGCATTCCGGCCCGTTAGCCGCCCATCCCGATGCCGCCCGAGCCCGTTACCGCTATGCGAGCGTGAGCGCGAGCCCCGACCTCAGCCCTATCCTCCCTGAGGGCTCCCTGCTCACTCCCCCACTTGCCCCTAGGCTCCCCTACACTTGGCCGACTCCCCCACAGCCACACCGACCTCCCTGCCCCGAGTCCGCCTCTGGTACCGACCTAGCGTGACTCCGCGACATCGCCTACTCCGCTATGATACCATCGCCGCTATCGCGGCCCTACACCCCTTCGTTTATTTATCTGTTATTGTTTGTTTTGACCCTCGGTCATTGCCGGCCGCGGTGCGGCCAACCCCGCTCTTTGTTCCTATTTGCTTCCGGACCCTTCGGCCTTCGGCCCGGGTCCGCTTCTATTCATTCCACCTTCATATATATATCCTGTATACTACATTATAGTACCTTAGCTCTAATATCAACTTGACCACGACCCCAAGCCCTGACCCCAACAAGGCAGCCCCAGTAAGTTCGAAATGAGGGCCAAGAGACAACTAGGGGGCACAGCACTCCCTTTAGAGTTGCTGAGGCATCGCGGCCATCGCGGCCCTTAGCGGTCCGCATCGGCAACCTTCGGTGCCCGACCCCGGATCAGTATCTAACACCGGCTTCCCCATGAGCTTCCCAGGATGGTGGACGAGGGTGAAGTGGAAGTGGGAGAGGAAGAGGGTCCATCTAGCTTGGCGTCGATTCAGCCTCTGGGCCATCCGGAAATAGCTCAGGTCGCGGTGATCGGTGTAGATCTCAACCTTCTCTTCAGCGCCTTCTAGGAAGTGCCGCCACTCTTCGAGGGCTCGGACAATCACCAGCATTTCCTTGTCATACACTTCGTAGTTGCATTCTACATCCATGAAACTTTTGGACATGAACGCTACCGGGTGGAACTCCCCGTCCGACTGGAGCTGGGAGAGGACTGCACCGGTTGCGAAGTTCGAAGTGTCGCATTCGAGCTTGAAGCGGCCGGAGTCTGAAGGGAAGGAGAGGACGGGTGCAGTGGTGACGGCTTCTTTAAGGGCTAGGAAGGCACCGTCCTCATCTGGGCCCCAATTCCAGGCTTGGGTTTTCCAGGTCAGCTTATGGAGGGGGCGTGCTTTCTCTGAGAAGTCCTTGATGAACCGGTGATAGAAGTTCACGAACCCTAGGAAGGACTGCACCTCCTTCACTTTGGTTGGGACCGGCCAGTCAAGAATTCCACGGACTTTCACAGGATCCATTACCACGTTGCCCTCAGAGATGACGAGGCCCAAGTACTCGATCCGTGTCCGCTCGAATTTACATTTCTCGGGCTTCAGGAAGAGGTTCCTCCTCCACAGCGTCTCCAGGACCTCCCGTACTACCCTCCGGTGTTCCTCTAGGGTCGCAGTGAAGATGAGGATGTTGTCCATGTAGCAAATGACGACTTCCCAGTCGATGAAATCCCGAAGGATGTCATTCATCATGGTCTGGAAGGTCACGGGGAATTGCACAGGCCGAAAAACATCACCATGGGTTCAAATAACCCCCAGTTGGTCACGAACGCTGCCTTCCACTCGTCCCCATCTTTGATCTGGACATTGTTGAACCCCCAACGTAGGTCCAGGGCCGAAAAGTACTTGGCATTTCGAAGGTGGGCAAGAACATTTGAGATGAGGGGGAGCGGGTACGAGTTCTTGACCGTGATCTCGTTCAGTTTCCGATAGTCTTGGACTAAGTGCAACGACCCATCCTTCTTCTTGACAAAGAAGACTGGCGCCCCCATCGGGGATTTGGATGGGCGTATACACCCGTTCTGCAGGTTCTCCTGTAAGAACTCGTCCAGTTCTTTCTGCTCGGGTCGCGAGAGAGGGAAGGTCTTTCCTCTGGGTAGCTTCGCATCTGGCACCAGGTCTATGGCATGGTCCCAGGGCTTTTGGGGGGGTAGCTGATCAAAGGCTTCCTTAGAGAACACGTCCCAGAAGTCCTGGTAGTGCTCTGGTACCAATGTCTCGAACGGCATGGGCTCTGCCCCCGGGTCGTGGGCCTCATGGGCCATCTGCTGAGATGGCATCGTGGTCGCTCTCAGGTTGTGTCCCCACTCCAGGGGGATGATCGCAGCATAGACCCCGTCCCCGGGCTCTACCGTGAGGTCTTGGTCATCTCCCACTCACGGCCCCCTGCAGGAGGATGGGCAGCGGGACATGACGACCTTCTGTCATGCCCAGTCCACCTCTGGGTTGTGATGCAGCAACCACGAGTGCCCTATGATGAGGGATTGGCATCCCAGGTTTGCAACTGCAAAGTGGGCCCATTCTGTATGTCGTCCGAATGTCAGGAGGGCCTCCAGTTCTTCGGTTATGGCCCCATTCTCGTTTGGGGTGCCATTGACGTTGCGGACGGGTATGGGCTGTGGGAGCGGGGTGGTCTCAAGCCTGTGCTTCCAGACGAACTCAGGGCTCACGAAGTTCCCAGTGGCCCCTGAATCCAGGAGGGCTGACACTGATACGGGGGCGAGAGAGGTCAGGGCGGTCAACATCACCGTGAGGTTGAGTGATCTGGGGGATTGTTTGGAAAGGACATAAATGGCGGGTGGAGACACTGCTACGTGTCTCTCACTTCTGTGGGTAGAGGATGCACTTTTCCTCTTTTTCTTTGCGATAACTCGATGGAATTTCTGCAGTGGCATTGACTCATGCACGTTGCGGTATTTACATGGGTTATCTTCTACAGGCGGCCAGGGTGCATCCCTCACCGGTCGCCTTCCTGAAAATCCTCTTCCTGGGGGTCTGGCCCCATCTCTCCCTCTTCTGCCTCTGGTCCCTCACCCAACTGCCTCTTCAGCCCTTCCATCAAAGCTCATAGGTCCTCCAGATGCAGGCGTCGGACTCGGTGGACCTTGGGGTGCGGGCACTCTCATGCGACATGGCCCGGGGCGTTGCAATTGTAGCACAACCCCTTCCATCTTTGGTCAGTCCTCGATCAGTCGAGGTCCATTGGTTGTGGACCTGTTCCTGACGTGGGACGGGTTGTGGGGGTTGGGGGTGCAGGTGCAGGCACAGGTCATGAGGTGGTGGGTGTGGGCCGCATGTAGGGGGGGCGGTGGCTGGAGGGGGCCTGGTTGGTGGGAGTGGGGGTCTAGGTGGGGGTGCTCGTGACTGGGTGGCTTGGAAACGTCGCCACTGGTTGTCAAGGAGGGTGGCCTCGCGTTTCCATTCAGCCCAGGTGGTGGGCATAGGGCAGAGACCGTAAATGCTCTCACGGAGCCGGGCGTTGATTGCTTGCTCGAAGCGGTCAACCAGCCCTACATCACCCAGTCTTGAGGCAGGCCCTAATATCTCGAACTCCTGGATGACCTTGTCCACAGAGTCGCTTCCCTGTCAGATGGCCGCCAGCTTCTGCTCGGCGGTGGCTTCCCAATTTGGGTCCTGGAACATGTCGTTGAGTTCCGTGTTGAACTCATCCATGGTGAGTGCTGGGGACCCTGCCGTCAGCAGCGAGATCGTGCATTGCATTGCCCATGCTCCTGCCGGTCCTCCCTTCATGTAGGACAACACAAAGAGAATCTGGGAGAGGGCGGTGGGGAACTCGGACGAGCGGACGTGGAAGTAGATTCCACATTTGGCTTTGAAACGGTCCAGATCCTCGCTGGCTCCCGAGAAGGGCGTGGGGGGGCGACCTTAGGTGGCTTGGGTCTGGGGGTGGGTGTGGGTGCAGGTGCAGGGGTGGGTGCTGAAGGAGAGAACGAAGGAAGGTCAGTTGGGAGGTTCAAACGAGACCACTACCAAGCTGTTCCCTGGTTCTGTAGTTAGGATGGGGAAGTGTACTAGTGTTATTTATTGTAAATATAGTACCAATCCAAGTGTTTTGGCTAATTCTATTTTTATGGGTTAGTTTTAAAGTTCCTGGGAATTGACTGACAGATAAACCGAGCCCTGCGGAGCTGTTTCTTTATTGAAATTTCTTAATTTGTCTAGGTGTAATTCTGTGTAGCGTTGTTTAATTTGGATTTAAACTTGAATTTAATCTTCTACTTAGTGAAGTTTCAAAGATTCTATTCAGTTAATGAATTTGGATTGTGTCTGGAGTGGCCCTTGGGTTTGTTTTATTTTTGTCTTATTTTATTGCTTGTTTTAAAAGTAGCAAGATAACTGTTTTGTGTTTACACTTTGAAATCTGGAGTGTTAACCAGCTCTCCTGTTGAAATATCTACTTAATATTTCTCTCCTTAATTGCTGCCTTTTACTACAGTGGCAATCTTAACTGTATATCACTTTTTCGCACTGGAGTGACAACCAGAAATGCTTGAGAAAAATAATACTCCATTTTCTTACTTCTCTGAGGGGGGCGAAAAGTCGCAGAAAGGGTCTCCCTTTTATACTCCTTGGGTCGCCTTCCTTTTTCACGCTCTACCTTCTATTTACAGGATTTATTTACAGTGTATTTTTCTCAAACTGAATAAAAAATGAAATTTTCACACTATAGTTCTACTGCGCTTTTGCTGTGCTGAACTGCGGTTCTACTGCGGTCAGACTGCGCCTAGAATCCCTATTGTCCTCCCTCACCTAAGCTATTTTAATGGTTAATTAGAACTTGGCTGCGCTGCATTTGCCGCAGTTACCTATTTCAAATTCCCTATATATACCATTAAATTTGCTATGACTCGATGATTCTGAATTCAAACTTCGCATTACTATGCATACGGCTGTGCTGAGACCTTCAGCTGATTTATTCCATTTTTATTTAGTGACATTTAGTTAAAATGAGACTGAAATGGTAAATGAGTGAATCATTCAGGTTTAAAACTGAAAGAAAAAGTTGCTAGTAGTCAAGAATTACTCAAACGAATGTGTTATAGCTCTCCACCTCATTAGAATATCGTTCCCTAAAATTCCCGCCATGGTCCGTCGTAGTTTAGTGGTTTTCGTGAATTTCGTTCATATTCCCTGATTCCCCTTTGTATTATCACATCCTAATCCTCCATATGTATTGTTCGTTGTTATAGTAGGTCGTCCTTGAAGATATCATATTTTTATGTATTTTATTTAGGACTCTGGACCTCTTGAAGCTGTTTTCCCGCGCGTTTTCAGGTTTCTAACTTCATGTCCCTATATCTCATTCATTTCTGGATGTTTTCTCACGTTCTTGGTATCATAAATTTTCATTTATTCCCACCTTTCCAATGGTACTAAGGTTGTGTCCTATTTCCCGGTATTCGTTGAGTTAGCAAAAGTTCGCGCGCACATTCGGTAATCACATGCATCGTTCCCATAGTCGTTTGTATGCGGGCGCCATTTCCGTTTAATTGTTCGGGATTTATGATATGCACGAGTTTTTATTTCTTTCATATGGGCTTCTGTGATTTATGATTTTTCCCTCATGATCTAAGGTTGTTTTGCACTTTCCGTGCTTTGTTTTGACCAGGCTCTTCCTTATTTGGACGGAAATTGGTCTTCGCGATCTGCCGAAGTGCGGATCTCGGTTCCGACAGCCGGTTCCCTGTGCATCGCCACCCTCATGTGTCATTACACATGATGCGGATTTCTATATTCCCGTCATGGGTATAACTTCACAACGGGTAGACCGTTTGGGCTGAAAATTTGCATAACTATAGTTCCCCATTTTTAATAATTTCCGTGTAAATTTCGTTGTATGTTTTAATTATGGATCCTACGCAAACATCGTCTTTTCCCTGAGCTCGGACTTTTGATGTTGCTATTCCCGTTATTGGATATCTCATTAACGCATGATCCTTTTATTATGAAAATTTGGGAGGATTAAGATTAGATCCCTTGCTTTCTAATGGCCCATCAAGCTTGTCTCGGTCGTTACTGGTTAATTTTTACGCTTGCCTTTTAGATATTGTCCTCGTTTTGCAGGAGTTTTAGTCATATCTCCGTCGTTTATGGGTAGTTTCCCCTGTAATTACTCTCATTGGGTCCGTTTGGGGGACATCTACATTTCCTATTATAAACACGACTTTGAATTTTGCATTAGTTCCTGAGGAATCCTTGTTCCGTGGTACTTCCATCCTTGGCTACATGTGCGGACGTGGGAAAGTAGTTTCCGTGGAGGTTCTCTGATTGTTTTTATAGTCAAATCCTGGTCGATTGTCCTAATTCTTGTTTTAATATTTGCTATAAATTCCCCCGGGAATTCCGTCTCGTTGATGGTAAGCTTGAAGTATTTTTGCTATTTTTCTTTCTTTCGATTTATCGCGTATAGTCATAAAAATTCGTAAAAATTCGTGTCCTTCTGTTTTCTCATATCTACTTGTCGTATGAGGTTTTGTGATTTATCTGGCATATTTCCATAATGGGTTTCCATAGTGTGACCGTTATTTCTCCTACAGCGCGGGTGCAGACGCAGGAGCGGGTGGGGGATGGTTAAGGACTTGGTTCTCCACAATAGCCTGCAGTTCCTGGAACGAGGCTAGGAGGTCATCATACTGTTCTTCCGTCACCATGGCAGGGGAGGCAGGGGAGGCGGGGGAGATGAGGTTGAAGCCTTCTTCTGCTGTCAGGGACTTGTCTGGGGTCGAGGGGGCCTGGGTGTAGCATCCGGGGCTGAGAGCCTGGCGGGGGGCGGATCGGGCGTGCGTACTGACAGGCCTGATGTGGGACAGTGGTCCCTGGCCACTTAGACTGAAGTGGAAAGTTGTTATTATCATTAAAGGAGAAATATTGTACTACTTACCTGAAGTGGAAAGTTGAGAAGAAGGCTACTTCTTTGGTTCCCACTTCAGGTTCGTTTATATACATGCGGCTTAGATCACATGACAGGTGCCACGTCACCCTCACACACAGCCGTAACCACCCGGGTATCTCCGTGGGAGATCCCGAGGGCATCTGGTGCAGGCACACGTACTGGGCACAGCGGGAAGTCACCCGAGGTGCCTGGGCTGGGTACATGGTGGGCATGCTGCAGATGGGTCAATGGTACATTGATACAGAGAGAGTCGTCCATGTAGAATAAAGAGAGGATAAAGAAGAAGTAAGATAGGGAGAAAGTGAGGAGGGAAGAATGAGGAGGGAGGAAGGGAAAGGGGGAGGAGGTAAGGAAGGGTGGACCAGTGGGGTACCGGGTCAGGTGGGGCCAGGTGGAGCCAGGTCAGGTGGGTGTGCCCTGACATTTTGCCATTCATGCATTGTGGGTTTTTCGGGTTGATCTTGAGCCTTTTCCAGGTATAACCGGATTTAGGATGGATGTAGCACCTTAGACACATGTGCCTTGAATGAGCAAATTGCACCACTAAGGTATGTTTTTCACTTTTCCCCCTTTTCTTTTACTTTTCTTTAGGTAATGTATAACCCAATATATCGGTACTGTAACCTTGATGTAAACAAAGAAGTTTTGAATTAGGGAGTATATAAATTTTTAAGAAAGAGGGTGCAAGTAGATCAAACAAATAATCAAAAAAGGAAAAAAAAAATCAAACAAAGAGCGGAATTGTGTATGTACATTAGGTCATGATCGACCTTTTGTAAAGAAATTTCGGAAGAGAAAATGAAGAAAAGAATGATGGAAGGGTGTTGCCATGCTGATCCGGATGGATAGCACCCATTACGGAGCCAAACCCACCCTTACTTGCTCGCTACTTCCCCAAGCCATGTCTTTTCATGCAAGACAGTGAAGGGAAGAAGGTTGGTTTGTGTCAGGGACCGACCCGGGGTTGAGAGCGCCCGGGTGTATCACCCGAGGCTGAGGGTCCGGTAGGTATGATGCAGGCGCACGTAACAACGGGCCCGAAGCAGACAAGGGTCCCTGGCCACTGAGACTAAAGTGGGAAATGTGTTATTGTTATTATCAGGGGAAGTGTAAGCTACTTGCCTAAAGTGGGAAATGTGAGAAGAAGGTTGCTTCTCAGTTCCCACTTAGGCTGTGTTTATATACATGTGGTTGAAGGCCATGTGGGAAGCGCCACGTCATCCAAGCACACAGCCACCTCCGTCCGGGTACCTCCGTAAGAGGTCCTAGGAGCGTCCGGTATGCGGGGGGTCATCCGGTGTGTCCGGGTTCGGGTGCATTACACTGCAGCCGGGTCAATGGTACATTGATACAAAGGAAGTCGTCCGTGTGATAAGAAAGGAATAAAGAGGAGAGAGAATGGGAAGAAGAAAGGGAAGGGAAAAGAGGGGGAGGTCGGGAGGAGCGGATGGTGGGGCACCAGGTTAGGTGGGGCCGGGTCAGGCGGGTGTGCCCTGACAGTTTGATCTTGTAGATGATCATAGTCCAGATCATCATTAGTGCAACCCCTGTTGGATTATTGAGTGTAAAAATAAAAATAAAAATGAAAAAGTAGAGTTCGACATACTCCATTTTTACTCAAACATGTACCTCTCTCCCAAAGACTCATCGCTAGGAGGTCTCTTCACTGTTTGAGGAGGTTCACAAACTTGGTCTTGCGAGATATCGAGTCTGATTGGAATGGATCCATACAGTTTCAATCGACATGACAGTCGTCGCTCGCTGTGTCCCCAAGGAAAGTACATGTTGTCATCAGAATCATCTCCACTGTCCAAAAGTTGCTGGGGCCATCTGGTCCATTGCTGTGATAGCTGGTTATGAATCCAAATGTAGGCAAAAACCGCACTGCTGACAACAACAGCTAGGACAATCCCTAGGACTGTGGCAAGTTTAACGGTGACAGATGTAGTGGTCATGATTCGGATAGATGATAGATGTACAGCAGACAAACAGATCTGTCGACACTGTGATGGGAGTAAATGAAGAGAAATAAAGGAATGTTTTTCTCGGCTTTTGCCGTTAGTACTACAAACATAAAAAAAAACGAAAGAAAAACACGGGTTCACAGATGCTTTTCAGACCATGTCTGACAGACAACGTCCGGAGACCTGTGTTTGTTAATGGTTATGATTAAGAAATTGTGATATAGACCCTTTTGTCTTACTTGATGTCCTTTGCTCTCTTCGATTTCATCCATCGGTGATTTGTACTCATGGCTAATCTCACTTGTAGTGAGACCATGAATATACAACGTTGGGTGCCATTGCCTATCCTGGTACACAGTCAGTGGGGATCGAGGGACAACTGCTTCAAAGGACTTGATCGATGGTGAGACTTGATTATGTCAACGTCTCTCCTCCGTTCGTGTTCTTTGTCCTTCTTGCCATAACCCGATTATGATGTTGATTGGGTAACCAATGGTATGGTTCCACACCCATTTTCCCCAATCTTGTCGTGGGCCAATCAAGATTGCAAGGATACCGACAAAATAGAATGTAAAGAGAGTCAGAAGGAAAATCTGTAGAGACAATTAGCCTTTTTAGAAGTTATTTGATATGAGACATTACTTAAAATGTCTGCTCCCATGATGTTGTTATGTTTTGGGGTTTGCTCGTCTCTGTTCTCAGCCACCAGCACGCGGCTCTGGTGAACTATGCAACAAGTGAAACAAATTTCGTAAAAGTCACCTGATGTTACAAACTATTTAATTCCTTATCCGGACATTTCGGATGCAGAGTCTTCTGTATTGGGATCCTCCTGTCTTTCTCGTACATGAAACCACCTGAGACTAACAGGTGCTGGAAAGTACAGCTGGCCTTGAGGAGCATTTGTCTCCTTGTACCTGAAGTATTTTCTCGGACCTTCTACTCTCTTGTGGTTTCTATAGTCCCATCTCTCTTCGTATTTTGACACTTCCTTGATTCGTTCATAGAGTGGTTCATAATTTTGCGGTATTGTCTCTCCTCTCTCAATCATTCTTTTGCATTGATTCCACCTCTCCCATACTTCATTCCAAAATTCCTCCTCTCTCTCCTTGTGTGATTGGGAAGTTGCCATGTTACTGAAAGCAACTCCTAAAGTTCGCAAACTCCGCATGTTCCATATTTCCCTCATCACTCTCTATTCCTTCATCATCCACATCCATTTCATCATCTGTGTACTCATCTGACCTTTCCAAACCTTCGCTATAGTCTTCCTCCATATATGCCAAAAAGTTTTCGGCATCTTGTTGCTCAAATTCCTCATCAGACTTAGTTTCAGACCCACTTCCTTCAGACTCATCCTCCTGTAACTCCTCTGAGTCCTCCGATTCTTCCGATTCTTCCCTATTCTCTTTTCCTCTTCTTTCTGCTATGTTCTCTCTCCGTTCCCTATGCCATGCCTCTATTGCATGCCATTGTCCCATTTTCTCCTGAATCTTTTCTAGAACAACTGGTTCAGCTGCATCTCAATAGTAAAATATCTTGACACGTTGCGCTGCTACAGGCTTGGATAGTACTGTACCATCCAATTCAGCAAGGATATAAGCTCCAGATGGCCTTACGGTTACCACGTAATATGGTCCGGACCACCTTAGGGCTCCCTTTTTTCCTTGTTGATTGTCCATGAACTTTTATACACTAAAACCATCGTTCCTTGTGCAAGTGGTTTCCTATATCGTTCTCTCCCATGCTTTTCCCAATATGCATCAGCATTTCGTTTCCTTTGTAAGGCTAGATCTCATGATGCTTGGTCAACATTCATATCTCTATCTTTTAATTGCTCCATTCTTAGACCCAATAAATCGACAGTATCTTTGATCTTGTGCCACTCTAATGTATGCCAGGTTTGCTCTATGATATCTATGACCAACTTCTAACATCCCATTTGCCCTTGGATTTTCTGCAGATATGTGTATGATTGGAACTTTGTACTTCTTAACTAGTACTTCCACTGCGTCTTTGAACTCTGAACCATTATCCATGATAAGTTGAGGTATACAACCATATCGACACATAATGTCCTCAAAAATAAACTAGCAATAGCTTGAGAACTCTTTGTATGAAGCATGCGAGCCTCTAGCCACCCTGATAAGTCATCTTGGGCATCTACGATGTAGTTAAACCCTGCTGCCTTTGGCATATGGACCGTATCTATTGCAAATTTCCTTAAGATGGTTCTGACGTATGTTGGTGATATAGGAATTTTCGGATGGTAACTGGATCTAAGCTGACACTCCTTACACATTTGGCAAAACCAAGTGACAAAGTCATACATTCTGGGCCACCAGAACTTATCTGATAGATTCTTGTATGTGGGGTTTTTGCCTTGGTGTCCCGCTTCATCGTGTGCTTGGCTGCACATGTCCCACCTTGTACCTACATCTTCAACCACTAGTAGTGGAGGTTTAAAACCATTTCGCCTCCACAACCTTCCATCTCCCCAATAAAATCTTCTTGCTTGGGCTAAGATTTTCCATCTCTCTTTCAAATCTGTTGGTAACTTCATGCTACTTAGGTATTCTTCGATTGGTTTGAAATATCCCTCCTCTTATCTGAGGTCTACTGGAATCGGTAATGGCGATTTTTCTGCCTCTTCCGGTGTAGGAGAAATAATATTCAAAGAATAAAACAATGATCTATCAGAATAGTCAACAAACAGGTGACAAGTTCAGACGTTTAACAGATCTCATGATCTTTATGAGACTGGACAGACATTAGAAGATCATTATAAATTATCTACACCCATGTAGCATGAGATTTAATCTACTACAAGCATGCCTAGAACCCGGCATAGGTGTAATATTCAAAGAATATATCCCTACAACAAGAAAATAGCACATAGACAGCAGAATAAGAAGGAACATTGGGAAAGAAATGTAAATATCTCGGGAACCAGTACACTTTTGACTGTAATCTTTTTACCATCTGAAAGAACTGTTTCTTAACTTTATCCACGGTTTTGTTTCATTCTAAAAGCTTCAAAACTGACGGAGATATTGCTCAAACGGCGAAACACCTTATAATTCATATATATTTATTTGCTAATTCTTACAAAAAGTAATGTGACTCAAGGGAAATATATTGGCACCCGGAAGTCTGGCGGACCAAATACCATATGACAGAGTATTCCCCGGCGCGGGCGGACAGTTTTTGATCGCATCAGAAGAGGAGGAAATGCTAAAAAACCGGATCTTGTATATTTTCCCATGATTCATCAAAACTTTTTGATTTTAAGCTCAAATAAATCAGAACAAAGGAATGATTGATGATCTGGATCTCGGATCATAAGCATAAAGTGATTCAGAAGTCCGCGGATCGGTTAATTAATTGGGAAGGCTCTAGAACATTAGTAATGATGCGGCTTCACAAAAAGGGGTCAATTAGAGAACAGTCTAGAAAGTTCCTTTATAGCCGAGTCATTTCTAAAGATAACCGTTCGTAATTAAGGCGGTGTAGAGCATAGCTTCAGCGCTACAAGATCCCGCTAAGATCGGCCCAAAAGACAAAGAAATGAATTACTTATTGCTGAGTCATGTCCTAAGTCCATTATTAAGCTTACACAGCCCAAGCCCCTATATCATTCTAGAACTATCTATAATACAAATGTAGCACATGTAACTAGTGCGAGGCGTGGGAGTAGAGAGGCCTCTGGAAAGCATAAAAGGCCGCCGCTTCTGCCCCCTCTCAAACCTCAGGTAGAAATAAAAGTTTAATTCTCCTCACCAGTGGTTGGTTCGTTTGCTCCAAAAGATAAAAGCAAATATTAGTTGTTAGCTAATATAAAACTAACACGCCACTCTAAGTGTGAGTTAGGGTCAGTTAGACACAGCTGAACAAAAGTGTCATAGTGAGAATTAGTGAGAATTTGGTGGAGGGACTTCTTAATTGAATAATCTCTCAGCAATATTTGGCTATCACACCACAGGAGAAAAGTGAGCGATCCTGAACCTGCTAGATAACTAGCACGCACTCTAAGCGATAGAAAGAGCAGTTTGGTCACTCCTGTATTGAGTAACATTTATTGTGGAATTATTTTATTAGTAGTTTTCCTTCAGTAAATTATCAGGAAAATCATGTCCTACTGAAAAGTGGTATATCTATGTGTAATATTGACTAGAAATCATAGTAAAGTCAATATAAAATTTTATCTGTAGACGATCTATACGTCAGGTGAGATCATTGGGGGGTGTTTATTGTTGTTTAGACAGTGAACAATCATATATTTGGCAACCAAAACACAGTCAGTATGCAAATCAGCACAAACTCTAATATCGTTATTGGACGTAGGAAACTGGTTACATAAGGTGATCCAGCTCCGCTCCTTCACCGGAATGATTTCCGCAGTAAATGTTTCCAAAATTCCTACCCAATTTAAATCCCTTTCGAATTCTTGTTCCACTGCCTTTGGGTATCTCCACTTCACCTCCATTGGGGCACACTGTTCAATCCTATTGTCTATTCTACTCAACTTCTCAATTACCCAGGAAGTCCTAGTTTCTGGTTCTACTTCATCCTTGGAGTTTATTCAACTCCACCGATGAATTGTCTGATTTTATATAGCCATATATTCCTTCCTGTGCACTTCCAGCAAATTTGAATGGATCTTCATAGTCCATTTCCGGTTCTGATTCTTCTGAATCATCCTCAGCTGGTTCTCTTCAGGACAATCCATCTGGAGCTCTGTGTCTCGTGGCAGGAACATGTTCAATTTCAAAGCTGAAGTGTTGTAAATATGTAACCCATTGTGTCATCGGAGCATTGGGCAAGTCAGGATTATTGACCATTTGTATAAGCGATCTAGCATCTACTTTGATCCTAAAATGATAGCCCCAAAGATAGCACCAACAAGCTTTTACTGCCCTGAACACTCCATATAACTCCAATTTTGGTTGCGAATATCTTGCTTCCACTTCACTGAATGTCCGTGATCCAAACTCAATTGGGTACTCTATGTCATCTCCCATTACTTGATATAATACCCATCCAACTCCTGTCTGTGCACTATCAACTGCTAGCATTACTAGTCTGAGGTCCAAGGGCTGTTGATCCTTTGGTAGCATCTTTTTAGCTAATTCCAGATTTAATGGCTTGATTGCCCCAGACTCCCATACTGCTTCTTTCAAGGTGTCCATTGCTTCTTGTGCTTCGTCTGTCCATTGGAAATCTTCCTGTCCTCCTTTTCTTGTATACATAGTTAACAGCTTTGCAATTAAGGCAAAATTTCTGATCCATTTCCATGCAACTCCAACCATTCCTAGGAAACCATGCACTTGTGAAACATTGCTACATGATTTCCATTTCATAATCTTAGAAAGAGTCCTGTGACTCACTCTTTGACCTTTTATGGATACGGTTCTTCTGACTAGATCCAATTTGGGTGTTGCTAGTACAAACTTTTTCCCTGATATGGTTACTCCACTGATTTCAATTCTCGCAAGTAACTCATGTAATGTTGTAATGGGGATTTGCCGGTGCACCCTAAACGAGCCAAATCGTGTAATTCTACTACCCTCAGCAAGCACCTCACATCCATCACATGTAACCCATATCCACTCACACTCCTTACACACTTTCCTATTTTTCCTTATTTTTCTGATTCCATTTCCAGTGTCTAGAGCCCTATGTTTCCACTTCCTTATTGTCATGTGATGCTCTTTCCTTATTTGTTTTATCGGACTCTTCCGTGACCTGCTGTACAGTAGCTAGAGTTATCAGCACCACACTCTAGAGGACCAATATACCCATTCAGACCTGACCCTCAGTGAGATTCCTATCCCCCCTCCTTCCTGTCTTGAGTCTAGTTGGATAGACCCATTACAACGTATGAGCATATTCCCATACAAACTTTCGGATTTCTGAGTTCTCCAGGATACTGGCTCCCTTGTACAATTGGGGAGGCCCCTTCAATGCGATATCATCTACAAATACCCCAACTCGGTCTGACATTCCTTTTATTATGTGATATGTTCTTCGGCAGAATTCCACAACTGAATTTGTAAACCCTTGTGGTAAACACGTTAACTGTTGTGATCCTAAGTTAAAGGCATGGAAAGCTGTTAAGTGCCTGCTTTCTGGGGCTAGTGTACAAGTGTCATAGCCAGAGTACAGATCGGCAATCCCATATATTGAATGTCCTGCAAATTCTTGTGCAAAGTCATCAACATGAGGTGGCAAACCTGCATCCCTGATCGTGACACTATTGAGCTTCTGTAGATCATGCACTAATCGGTATGTTCCATCTTTCTTTTCTACTACAAATATTCTTGATCGATAGGCTGATTGCGATGGTTCATACACACCGCCTTGTTGCCTTTCTCTGATTATGTTGACAATTGCTGATTCCATGCTAAGTGGAAATCTAATCAGTTTCTCCTGCCATGGTTCATGCGCCACTGTACGTATCACATAGTTGGGAAAGTATTCACTACTGAACATGCCTCGCTCTTTACTTGAATAGGCAAAGGCACTTTGGTGTATTCCCACCACATATAGTAACAGATCGACTTCTCTTGATCGGAGAAACCCTTTTGGTGTAGTATTGATTAAACTCACTACCTGTTCTGGAGTAAATTTCTCTGAATAAGCCCTGATGGTGGATCATGAGGTAAATTTGGTAGGTCATTAAGGACAATCTCTTTATACCGAGGTACTGGAGCAGTCGGATCACTGATAGCCACTGGTTTCTTCTTGTCTGCCACTTTCTTGTACCGTGCACCATTAATTTCCTTTGTAAGACATGATATCTTCTCCTCGGCTTCTTCATATGATAATCCCTGGTTCATTACTAGGTTCAGTATATGAGTCTCTAGGTCGCTTTCGAGGCTTTTTCCTGATATATTCCATGCTTGACATATCAGAGACATGTGTGGTCCATTACCTCTCTCACTTTCTAGGCTATAGTTTAGCAATTCATGACAAGGCACTTCCCATGGATCCGAGGATCCTATCTCTAATGCTTCATATATCAAGTTTCCCAGTTTAGGCACAGCTGGGATTTTATTCTTGTTCTTCAGTACTATTTGCATTATTTCGGAACTGGCTTCCCGATTCACCCCATTACTAGGCTCTTCCTCCGAATCGTCTGTTATTTCTTCATAGTATGCACTGTTCGACTTGTAGTAGTTGCTTGCTGCCATTCTGTAAATTTCATCCATCTTTCAATTTTGCAACAATAACACTTATTGAGGGCTTGGTCTTGTCTCCATCAACCCAGGCTTGAGCAACCATTCCCTCCTTTGGTTTATACTCTATAACCACTCCATGGTGATTTAGGAAGGGTTGTCCTAACACCATTCATCTATATCCAATAACCCTTTCTTCTGTTACGAAGAAATGATAATCAAATCTTGCACTGCCTATCCTAATGGGCACTTCTTGACATAGCCCCTTTAGTTCCACTGGACTTCTGTTAATTCCTTTCAACTGAAAATTCCGATACATGGTAGTGTCCATAGGGAGGTTAAGGTCCCTTTGTAGGTCTGCAGACATTATGTTTAACTTGCTTCCAGTGTCAATCAGCATTTCCATTTCAGCGTCTCCAACATACCCTGTAAACTTTCCTGAGGCCATAGCTATGAACTGACGAGGCGTTGCACCTTCACTCGAGGCTTTATACATCATCCTGGGAACCTCATTATAGTCTGCTTCATAATATTCTGAGACTTCATTCTCATCACTGTCATATTCCTCAAAGGATACCCTTTGTATTTCTTGTGCTACTTCATTTTCTTCAGGTCCAGATGGTTTTCTATGCAACTTGGTGACTTCTTGAAGCTTCTTCGTCAAACCTATTGATGAGCCAATTACATCTCACACGCTTAGATTAACTGGTTGTTGCATAATTTTCTCGAAGACTTCTTCAAGTCGAACCGATTCTTGAACTTCTGTAGTGTACTTGAACTGTTTCACTGGTTTTCCTTTCTTCACAGGACCATCTACCATCTCTACATCTTGACTCACTGGTGTATCTTGGGCCTTTTCCTTTCCCTTGTATACCGTTGGTCCATTGGGACTCACTTCTGTTGGCTTTTCTGAGGTAGTTCTAGGTTTCGGTGATGTAATCACTACTTCCAGCTTAAATCTCGGTCTTGTACTACTTGAGGGAGCACTCAGTCTGTTGGCTGGATTGTACCTATTTTTCTTAATAGTCTTGTCTGATTTGACTACTTCAAATGCATTGACTTCCTCAAGTTTATCATCCACTGCCATCACTTCATCTATGTTGAACAAGGATTCCCCATTTTCTACGAGCTCTAGGTGGGCAACTGAGTTGGCTGGAGCCTTTGTCTTGGACTTTTCGCTATTCCAGATCAACTTAGCCATTCCACCCTCAACTAATTTATTGGGCATATCCATTCCATTTGTATGCATTAGAATCCCATCACCACTATACCAGATTAATCCAGCTCTTATTAAGGCAAGAGTCTCTGGACATGCTTGGAGTCCTCCTCTATGGGTGTTCTCCAAACCGCACATCCAGCAATTCCTAGGCCGAGATTCTGGATATGTTGGAGCTTTGTTTTTCAGATCAGCAAGCTCAATCATAACTGATCCATCAAACTCTCAACCTCTTCTTTCATAATTTCCGATGGTTTTGGTGACATTCTTTCTCTGCTCTCCTTCTCTTCCTTATCTCTAGTTTGATTAGATGATCTGGTCTCTTGATTGGTCTTTATTTCCTTACTGGCCTTGATCTTGGCCAGCCTTCTCGAAATTTCTGACTCAAGTTCTGACTCGTCCTCTTTGTCATTACTCATATAATACTCATCTCCTGAGTCTGGATCATCTCCCTCCTCGTCTGAATATTCCTCTTGATATGCATCTTCTTTTAACAGTAATCTAGCCACTCTGATTACCTCTTGCTGTTCTGGGGGACAATCATATTTCCAGATCCTGTTAACTTTCAGATCTTCCTTTATGAGATTTCGTAACAATGCTGGTAATCCTTTGAAGAACCTATGGTCTCTTTCCTTAACTGTGATTAGATTACGTTTCTGTAGAGACTGTGCAATAACTAGAAATGATCTGTGATACGCATCAAATTCTGCATGTCTGTTCATGACATGCTTCCTATGACTGAAATTTACCAAAGATTGCGCTGTATATCTCTTCTTAGAATCCTTAGACTTGAATAAATCCAGGAACATTCCCTTAATTGTATTCCAGTTCTCAGATTCTTCTTCGGTTAAAGCTTTAACAACTTCCTGTGCAGGACCTTGTGAATACTGAAGAAGCCATCTACACTTCTCAGTGTCATTCAGCCAGGCATTTGCTGCTAGCACTTCAAATTCCAACAAAAAGTCTTTTATTCTAGATCCATCGAATGCTGGTGCATCCTTGGATAGTCTCCTGGGCATTGGCCTGGGTGGACTCATCCTAGGTATGCTTACTAAAGACTCAGAATCTGAGTCTTCTTGTGTTTGTCTGTGTGAATGAATGATTGTAACTGAAAAATGTAAATTTAACAATAATTTCGGTGTGGGGCAATGTGGATATTTACACTACCCCTGTAAGGACCACCAATCTGAAGGAGTGGAGCTGGATCACCTTATGTAACCAGTTTCCTATGTCCAATAACGATATTAGAGTTTGTGCTGATTTGCGTACTGACCATGTTTTGGTTGCCAAATATATAATTGTTCACTGTATAAACAACAATAAACACCCCCCAACGATCTCACCTGACGTATAGATCGTCTACGGATAAATTTCTATATTGACTTTACTATGATTTCTAGTCAATATTACACCTAGATTTACCACTTTTCAGTAGGACGTGATTTTCCTGATAATTTACTGAAGGAAAACTACTAATAAAATAATACCATAATAAATGTTACTCAATACAGGAGTGACCAAACTGCTCTTTCTATCGCTTAGAGTGCGTGCTAGTTATCTAGCAGGTTCAGGATCACTCACTTTTCTCCTGTGGTGTGATAACCAAGTATTGCTGAGAGATTATTCAATTAAGAAGTCCCTCCACCAAATGCTCACTAATTCTCACTATGACACTTTTGTTCAGCTGTGTCTAACTGACCCTAACTCACACTTAGAGTGGCGTGTTAGTTTTATATTAGCTAACAACTAATATTTGCTTTTATCTTTTGGAGCAAATGAACCAACCACTGGTGAGGAGAATTAAACTTATATTTCTACCTGAGGTTTGAGAGGGGGCAGAAGCGGTGGCCTTTTATGCTTTTCAGAGGCCTCTCTACTCCCATGCCTCGCACTAGTTACATGTGCTACATTTGTATTATAGATAGTTCTAGAATGATATAGGGGCTTGGGCTGTGTAAGCTTAATAATGGACTTAGGACATGACTCAGCAATAAGTAATTCAGTTCTTTGTCTTTTGGGCCGATCTTAGCGGGATCTTGTAGCGCTAAAGCTATGCTCTACACAGCCCTAATTACGAACGGTTATCTTTAGAAATGACTCGGCTATAAAGGAACTTCCTAGACTGTTCTCTAATTGACCCCTTTTTGTGAAGCTGCATCATTACTAATGTTCTAGAGCTTCCCCAATGGATTAACTGATCCGCGGACTTCTGAACCACTTTATACTTATGATCCGAGATCCAGATCATCAATCATTCCTTTGTTCCGATTTATTTGAGCTTAAAATCAAAAAGTTTTGATGAATCATGGGAAAATATACAAGATCTGGTTTTTTAGCATTTTCTCCTCTTCTGATGCGATCAAAAACTGTCCGCCTGCGCCGGGGAATACTCTGTCATATGGTATTCGGTCCGCCAGACTTCCGTGTGCCAATATATTTCCCTTGAGTCACATTACTTTTTGTAAGAATTAGCAAATAAATATATATGAATTATAAGGTGTTTCGCCGTTTGAGCGATATCTCCGTCAGTTTTGAGGCTTTTAGAATGAAACAAAACCGTGGATAAAGTTTAGAAACAGTCCTTTTAGATGGTAAAAAGATTACAGTCAAAGGTTTACTGGTTCCCGAGATATTTACATTTCTTTCCCAATGTTCCTTCTTATTCTGCTGTCTATGTGCTATTTTCTTGTTGTAGGGATATATTCTTTGAATATTACACCTATGCCAGGTTCTAGGCATGCTTGTAGTAGATTAAATCTCATGCTACATGGATGTGGATAATTTATAATGATCTTCTAATGTCTGTCCAGTCTCATAAAGATCATGAGATCTGTTAAACATCTGAACTTGTCACCTGATTGTTGACTATTCTGATAGATCATTGTTTTATTCTTTGAATATTATTTCTCCTACAGTGGATCAAAGATGATAGAAGATCACATGGCATCATAACCAATACTGTCATATCCCAGAATCCTGACCCTGCACTCTCCCACCTTGCTACACCTTCCTGACAACCTCACCATCCCCTACACCATACCCCTCCCCCACTTCCCAATGTCACCTTCCTTCCCAACTGTCTCAGTTCTGGCCTGGATCTCAGCACACTCGACCTTGGCCACTCCCATCCTGGAAGCTCAGCCCTGAGTTGGAACATTCAGAGACTCCAGATTTGCTCCGACCTCCCAATGGATCTCTGACATCCCATGACATACCTCTAAACCATTCCCCCTCCCATTTCATTTATTGGAGTCACCCAACATCCTTTGGATACGTAACTCTGCCTTTGGAGCTACCTGCATCCTCTGGTGATCCCACTCATGTCATCATAGATTAGTCACCTTCCATTTGTAGTATGACTGTTGTTTTCTTTCCATTCAGTCAGCTAACTTCCTCTTACCCATTTCTCGTTCCCATTTATCCTCCAGCCTTCTACTCTGCCCTCCTCAACCCGACACCTTGGTTCCCCATTAAGGATATCGTTCGGGACCTTTCGGTACCTTTCAGTATCATTTGGCACCTTTCAGTGTTTTCCATTATCACTTGGACTTTGACTAAAGTCCTCCTCCTTCCTCCATATATAAATACTTGTAGATTAGAACCTGTTGTACCCCAGTTCTAATCTCAACTAAAAGTTACCCCAAGTCCCTCTATGAGTGAATCCTGACCTCCTCCTACAAGATACCTCAGACACATGAAATAAATGGACTAACTGAGACGTAATGGAGGCACAGCGCTCCCTCCGAGTTGCTGAGGCCATGTCCTTCCTAGAGCCTCTTGTGCCACCCAGCAGACTCAGGCTTCCTGGAGAAGCTTCAGTCCACTACTGGAGCTCTTGGAACCCCTCTAGTTGAGCCCTGCCTGCATTCAGACTCACACCCTCTTTTGGGGTTTTTGACAGATACCATGTGACTGGTGTAGGAGAAATAATATTCAAAGAATAAAACAATGATCTATCAGAATAGTCAACAATCAGGTGACAAGTTCAAAAGTTTAACAGATCTCATGATCTTTATGAGACTGGATGGACATTAGAAGATCATTATAATTATCCACACCCATGTAGCATGAGATTTAAGCTACTGTAAGCATGCCTAGAACCTGGAATAGGTGAAGGAGAATATAATATTCAAAGAATATATCCCTACAACAAGAAAATAGCACATAGATGGCAGAATAAGAAGCAACATTGGGAAAGAAATGTGAATATCTCGGGAACCAGTGGACTTTTGACTGTAATATTTTGACCATCTGAAAGTACTGTTTCTAAAATTTATCCACGGTTTTGTTTCATTCTAAAAGCTTCAAAACTGACGGAGATATCGCTCAAACAGCGAAACACCTTATAATTCTTATATATTTATTTGCTAATTCTTACAAAAAGTAATGTGACTAAAGGGAAATATATTGACGCCCGGAAGTCTGGCGGACCAAATACCATATGGCAGAGTATCCCCCGGCGCGGACGGACAGTTTTTGATCGCATCAGAAGAGGAGAAAATGCTAAAAAGCCAGATCTTGTATATTTTCCCATGATTCATCAAAACTTTTTGATTTTAAGCTCAAATAAATCGGAACAAAGGAATGATTGATGATCTGGATCTCGTATCACAAGCATAAAGTGATTCATAAGTCCGCGGATCAGTTAATTAATTGGGAAAGCTCTAGAACATTAGTAATGATGCGGCTTCACAAAAAGGGGTCAATTAGAGAACAGTCTAGAAAGTTCCTTTATAGCTGAGTCATTTCTAAAGATAACCGTTCGTAATTAAAGTGGTGTAGAGCATAGCTTTAGCACTGCAAGACCCCGCTAAGATCGGCCCAAAAGACAAAGAACTGAATTACTTATTGCTGAGTCATGTCCTAAGTCCATTATTAAGCTTACACAGCCCAAGCCCCTATATCATTCTAGAACTATCTATAATACAAATGTAGCACATGTAACTAGTGCAAGGCATGGGAGTAGAGAGGTCTCTGAAAAGCATAAAAGGCTGCCACTTCTGCCCCCTCTCAAACCTCTGGTAGAAATATAAGTTTAATTCTCCTCACCAGTGGTTGGTTCGTTTGCTCCAAAAGATAAAAGCAAATATTAGTTGTTAGCTAATATAAAACTAACATGCCACTCTAAGCGTGAGTTAGGGTCAGTTAGACACAGCTGAACAAAAGTGTCATAGTGAGAATTAGTGAGAATTTGGTGGAGGGACTTCTTAATTGAATAATCTCTCAGCAATACTTGGTTATCACACCACAGGAGAAAAGTGAGCGATCCTGAACCTGCTAGATAACTAGCATGCACTCTAAGCAATAGAAAGAGTAGTTTGGTCACTCCTGTATTGAGTAACATTTATTGCGGAATTATTTTATTAGTAGTTTCCTTTCAATAAATTATCAGGAAAATCACATCCTACAGAAAAGTGGTATATCTAGGTGTAATATTGACTAGAAATCATAGTAAAGTCAATATAGAATTTTATCCGTAGATGATCTATACATCAGGTGAGATCGTTGGGGGGTGTTTATTGTTGTTTAGACAGTGAACAATTATATATTTGGCAACCAAAACATGGTCAGTAAGCAAATCAGCACAAACTCTAATATCGTTATTGGACATAGGAAACTGGTTACATAAGGTGATCCAGCTCCACTCCTTCACCAGATCAAATAGAAGATTAGAAGCGGAAAAGAAGGACCTGATGGGGATACAGGCCATGTGGTGCTGCACTACTTACGCTAGCAACCCAAAGATGTGCCCTGACAATGCATGAATGAATGAAAATAGTAAGGAAAATAAAGAAAAAGTCATATCTCCTCAACCACTCCACCAAATCCAACGATCTTGGACTCGTCAGAACCACCTCCACAGCCTCTACAACTCCTACTATTACCTCAACTCACCAATCCTAATCCCTGATGCAGTAGAGGGTGAAGTGTGCAATGAGGCTTGTTTTAACCTGCACAGACTTGTCCCCACAACAGCATGCATTGTCAGGTTCTTAATGCATGCCTGTGCTCCCATTGCCTCTTTCTGGTGATGATCAGCAGCATAAAAAACTTGCATCACCAGTCAGTGTTGTTGTTATAGAGCATGCATAATTGTCCAGAAGTGGAGAAGGGACTCAGTAAGGAGGGACCTTGGCCTCAGCGACTCAAGTGGAGCGCTGTGCCATTGCTTTGTTGTCTAAGGTGGTCCTTAATTTCAGGTTAGCAGGGGGAATCTCTTGGGGGGGCAATCCAGTCGATTCTGGTTCTCTAGTCATCAATTTCAGACTAAGGGTACAGGAAACTATGTACAGAGTGTATATACATATAATAATACAGGAGTGGAGTCAGAGGACAAAGGGAACTGGATGAGGGAACAACCCCAAGGGTCAAGGGTTGGAACTCTATGGTGCTTCCCAAAAGGGCAAGGCCAAGAGGGGAAGGAGTGGAGTGGTGTAAGGTGGGTGTCCTAGAACCCAGCTGTGAGTATCAAATATGTATGATTCACAGTGGGTAGGACGATAGTGACCTCCCTGGGTCACATGACCCCCTACATACATGGACCATGACCTGACAAGTGGATTGTGGGGAATGACAGCTGACTAATGTGGAAAGGAAGCAGCCATCTAAATAAGGAGGAAGCAACAAGAGGATTAAATGACACCATACAGTAGAGACTGCAGGGTCCAGAGTAAGTTCTGGAGGTCTGGAGTCAGAAGTCAAAGTCCAGAATATTGGCTAGATGTAATAAATGAAATGCAATAAGGAATACAAGGAGATAAGATGGAGGAGGATGTCACGACCCGGCGTTCCCCGGGGCCAGACGACCTCCTCCCTGACCCTCTCCCACGCCCGAACACTCCCCGCACACTCCGCTCGCCGCCCGTCGCCGTCTAACCACTTCCCGCCACCTCTCCACAACCCCTCTCTTGATTGTCGTTGAACGACCTAGCGGCGCAGAGCGCCGCGACCTGTTGTTCCATGTTTCGCCGCACCTTGTTACCTCGTGGTGAAGGTCACGCTTGACCTTCGTTGTCTTGAACACGTGCTATTTGTTTGTTTTCCCTCCTTCTTTTCTCCGCCCGCAATCTCCGCGAGATCTGGCAACTTATTCCCTATTCAGTTTCCTAGCGCTTATATACAGCTTGTAACTAATGCTTGTACTGTAGTTCGAAATCAACTAGAATTACCCCCTAGAGCTTACCTCTGTCCCCGCGAGACCTCTGACCTTCTAAGTATCGGGACCGCGTTGAGAACGAGGCGCAACGCTCCTCCTAGAGTCGTTGAAGCCGAAATCCCGGCTCACTCGCCTAAGTAGCCTCGGCCTCGAGATCGGTGGGGTTTATTCCTCGCTAAAGCTCGGTCAGGTGTAGGACGCCTTTACCACTAGCGGGCAACGCTCGGTCGCCTACGGCTACCCTCGGCGAAGATTCGCACGGTTCTGACAGAGGAGGCCAAAGTCCAGAGGTGGAGGTGCGATGGGGTTCTGGTACAGGAGTCCAGAGCCAGAGGTGTGGAGCATCACAAGCTCTGGTCTGGAAGGTACGAGGTTGGGATCAGACCCAGAGTCAGACTGGAGGTAGTGTTGGACATTGTGTTGGAGCCAGAGGTAGAGTGGGCTCTCAACAACCAACAGGGAGAGGTGGAGGTGGAGAATGTGGAGTTCTGGAGGAGGAGATGGAGGTCTGGAGTTGTATGGATATGACAGTTGTTCCCTATCCATTGCTAAGCAGCACTATAACTAACCTTTGCGCTTCTCCACTCATTCTGTCTATGGACCAGGCAGTTTGTATCCCCAGAGTCTTTGGGTTCAGTATCAATCTCTGTCTCAATGTCAGATGACATGTAATCCATCAGTATGATGGTTTCCATCTGTGCTTTTGTTGCAGTCACTTTATTTTCTAGTCCACTAGTACTGATGCCATCATGTCTCCTTGATGCTTTCTGGTACACTGGCATTATATTAGCATCTAACAGCCAAACACCTGGAGTAGCATCACATACTGATTTTAGTTGTGCTATCACTGCATTTCACACTTGTGTGTTCGCCAAAGTTTCACGTCCCTTGGGAGTTTGAGACCTACTCCACAGGGACTTGAGGTATGTGAAGTGTTGCAGTACCATGTTGAAGATGTCCTTCTCATTGATTTTCCCTTCTTTAATGGCTGCTTTGATCATCTATTGCGAGGCTCACATAAGGACACCTCACACTTTGTTAAACTGATATACACACCTCTTTTTGTAGGCTTACCCTGACTGTCATATCCATCCATGGCCATCAACTTCCACTGCCTCCAATCCTTCTGGAACACCTCCGCTCCTTCTTCACTAACCTCGGAGCTCCTGTATTCCGCAATCACCTCCACTTCCCTCGATGGTCACCACCCCCTCTTTTCAATATATTACCTATGCCTCCCTAAGTACGGAGCTGTTAGAACTTGCGGATTTGGACGACTCCGGAGTGGAATCGGAGACTTAGCATGGAAGGACCTCGGCCTCAGCGACTCAGGCGGAGCGCTGTGCCATTGCTGGTTGTCCTGGGGGTCCCTAATTTTGGATCTAGCAGAGGGAAAGTCTCTTGGGGGAATTCAAGTCGATTTCGGACTGAGGTTACAAGTTACTATGTACATTGTATATAAGGAGGGGTCCGGAATCAAAAGGAGCGAGGGTAGGACGAAAGGAGACAAAGGGAGATGGAAAGAGGAACAACACCGAGGGTCAAGGGTTTGACTCAATGGTGTTTCTCAAAGGAGGAATGAAGGGCCAAGGCCCAAGGAGGAAGGAAGGAGGTTGGGAGTGGGGAATGGCTAGCTGACTGAATAGAAAGGAAGCAGCAGCCCAAATAGGAATGAGGGAGAATAGCAGAATTGAAATGGACAATGCAATAGTTGCAAGGTCCAGAGTAAGTCCGGAAAGTCCAAATTCGGAGGTTAAACTCCAGAATATTGGCAAACGTAATTAAATGGAATGAGCTAACCAATACAATGGGTATAAGCGGAGGTGGGGTCAAAGTCCGAGGTCGGAGCTAAGACCGGAGGTTCCGGAGACGGAGATGCAAACAGGATTCCGGAGCAGAGGTCTGGAGTTGGGAACATAGGTGTTGCATGCTCGTCTGGAAGGTGTCGAGGATGAGGTCAGATCCGGAATGTTCCGGAGTCGGACTGAAGGTGGTGTTGGAGCCGGAGGTGGGATATGTCACGGCCATGCATTCCGGCCCGTTAGCCGCCTGTCCCGATGCTGCCCGAGCCCGTTCTCGCTATGCGAGCGTGAGCGCGAGCCCCAACCTCAGCCCTATCCTCCCTGAGGGTTCCCTGCTCACTCCCCCACTTGCCCCTAGGCTCCCCTACACTTGGCCGACTCCCCCACAGCCACACCGACCTCCCTGCCCCGAGTCCGCCTCTGGTACCGACCTAGCGTGACTCCGCGACATCGCCTACTCCGCTATGATACCATCGCCGCTATCGCGGCCCTACACCCCTTCGTTTATTTATCTGTTATTGTTTGTTTTGACCCTCGGTCATTGCCGGCTGCGGTGCGGCCAACCCCGCTCTTTGTTCCTATTTGCTTCCGGACCCTTCGGCCTTCGGCCCGGGTCCGCTTCTATTCATTCCACCTTCATATATATATCCTGTATACTACATTATAGTACCTTAGCTCTAATATCGATGTGACCACGACCCCTAAGTCCTGACCCCAACAAGGCAACCCCAGTGAGTCCGAAATGAGGGCCAAGAGACAGCTAGGGGGCACAGCACTCCCTTTAGAGTTGCTGAGGCCAAATGCCCTACCCTCGGGCCTTGTCTACGGCATCACGGCCATCGCGGCCAGTAGCGGCCCGTATCGGCGACCTTCGGTGCCCGACCCCAGATCAGTATCTAACAGGATAACCTCTTGGAAGTCGGCAAGGAGGAGGTGGCAGAAGGGAAGCAGGACTCTGGAAGTCAGGTTCGGAGTTCTGGGAGCCTGGAACGGAGGTCGGGATTGTATGGATATGACAGGAGCCCTGAAGGCTTCTGGACAGCTCCGACATCTGCTAGCACACTCCCACCTCTGCTGGGCAATTCACTTGCTTGCCCTGCAAGCCCACCTTCGGGTTTATCCCTCCTTTCCATTTCTGGGTTATCACCTGCCATTCCGCTAAACCCTGTAACCTAACTTGTCAGTAATATTCAGTCGGCTAATGCTTAACTCTGTTAGCTCTGCTTCACTCGGCCCCACCATTCACAGGCCCACTCTCACTGTAACTATATATACTTAACTTGTACATAGGTTACACCTCAGTGATAAAATCGACTAGAATTGATCCCCCTTTAGTTCTCATTGCCAGTAAGTCAATTAGGGCACAGATGTGTAACTTGGCACAGCGCTCCTGGCTTGAGTCACTGAGGCCGAAGCCCTCTGCCATGGAGACAAATCCTTCGTCTTGATCTGGTCTCTAACACTGACCACCTCTTCCAACACTTTAAGGTTCTCTGCTGTCTTGGGTCCTGACAGCCACTTTGGGATCAAGATTGGCATTCCATCTTCTCTGCATGGCCATGGGGTAGTCGATGATGAAAGTGAGGGCAGGTCTGCTGCCTTGGGCTTCATCACACTACAGCCAATTACATCACACAGCAATTGGTGAACCATTTCCTAAGAGGTGAGCAGCCTGGTTCAGTGAGTTCTTATGCAACTCTGTAATCAACTTACTTGTCCCTTTGGTGGCCATTTACCCTTTCTTGTTTTGTTTTGGTGAGTGCCATTATCCACAGCCCCTTCCTCCACCTTCTCATTCGTCTTGTCTAAGTGCTGGGCCAGAGTTTCTTCAACCTTCTGTTGAACCAGGGTTTCGATCAACTCCACCAACAATTCCTTGGAGTGTGAAGGACCATGGTGAGCAGCATAGTGCGCTGGAACCACATCCTGGCCATGAGCATTGGTAAGACCCTGGTCTACAGAATGGAATGATGACACCTCATATCCAAAGCTCTGGGCCTGAGATGGTGCACCTGAGAGTGCAATATTTATGGGTTAGTAGACTTGTAATATCATGAATATAGATCGACTGACCAGAGGTCATCAGGGAGTTCTGAATGTACATAGGCCTGCCCACACTTTGATGGTAGTTGGTGGGGGTCGGAGTGCTTGGTATTCCTAACAGACATCAGTGAGCATCCAGATCTATCCTATTGAACCTTTCTGATCCTCACCATTGTTTGGTAGCATGAAGTATCCACTACTGCCATTAGTAAGATAGATGATGTTCATAAGTCGTCACTCTGTCAGGAACATGTTGGACATGTATCCAGATGATCCACAAGGTGCATGAAGTCATCTGGGCTCATAAGGTCGGAGGGGTGGGACTTCAGCTTCAGCGACTCGGGTGGAGCGCTGCGCTTATTCTTATGTTGTTGTCCCAATTTCAGACAGAAGCCTTACGATGTAAAGAAGAGACTAGGGGGGGAAATCCAAGTCGATATACAAACTAAGGTACATCTGGTGTAACCTACACGCATTATAAGCACAAGTAACTAAATGGACTGGCCTGGAAGGAGTGGCGGATCAAGCATGATATTAATGAATGAAGAAATAGACAAATAGTTAATATTGGCAAACTTGGTCAACAAAAGGTGAGCAAGAACAACAAGTGGCAAAGGAGGAACAATAGTCCACAAGCGAACAAAAGAGAAAAGGCCATCCAGCCATCTAGCAAGCCGTCCAGCTGGCAGGCAGACAACAATGAACCACTCGAGTGGGCAACCTTGGTTGGAAGGTATGCGCATGGGGGAGGAAGTGCAGATGAGGGTGATGGGTGGATGGATGGATGGATGGATGATGATGATAGCAGGTGGGATGGGCCAAGTGGCACTAGGATGCATTGATGGAAGTGATGGACATGCTGGGTCATGACACACTCTCTGGAAGCAAAGTGTTGCCAAACTCGCTTCCTGATTCATTCCTGCCTCAACACTTTTGAGGTTAACATAAGACCTGGAAGCTGTAAAAGTAACTTGTTTTCATAACTTCTTGGTGTCCAAATGTTAATATTTGTCCTTGTCACCAAATAAATCGTAATATACATCGTAATGTTGGATTCAACATTCCTTCCCCACTCCGACCCCAATTGCATGATAAAAAAAATGACCTGGCTTCAACATTTGCCAGCATGGTTCATGGTAAACTGAATTATGGGGTTTGCTGGACACCAAAAAAGGAAACCATAGTGTTTGTACCCTTTTCCCTCCAAAGTCTGTTGATGCCTGTACACAGGAAGTGCTGTCATGCAAACAACCTTGGAGAGTACTCCAAGAAGGTGAAGTGCTACTTAGCCAACAGAGCATTTTTCCTGGATTAATTGAGGTTTTTTTGCTTAGAGAACACATCTCACCTCTGTTTGTGAATCACAGTATGGGTGTATGCAGCATTCAACAATGGATGATAGCACAGCATGCAATGGCTCGGACACTGGTGATTTCAATATTGAGCTGGAAAGTGACAGTGATGGGAATCAGTCTGACAATGATGACTTGGATGAACATGAACACTTTAATGGCACCTTCAGACCCCCTCCAAAATCCCATTCTCTGAGTGCTTTTCTCAGGCTCAAAAGACTCTGTCACATCTAATAAACCAATGTGGTGCAATAGCAGGGAACAAGGTGCATTATGCCAGAGCCAAAATCAATGGTACCCCAGCGGAACAGACCCAGCATCTCCATGTGGCCAAGCAACACACTGTGAAGAAAAGAGTCAAGGAAATGATCAGAAAGACCACAATTGACCAGAAAAAAATGAACCATTCATGATTACTTTCAACCCTGCAGCACCCCTAACTCCCATACCCTCTGTCATATCCATACCAACTCTGCCTCACCTCCACCATACCCTCCAGTTCACCTCCAGTTCAGCTCCACCTCCGATCTCTGGTACCTTCTCTGGTATCTCTTATCCTCATCTTAAACGTTTATTAATATTTCTACCTACCCAATATTACTACGGACCTCCTAGGACCTCTGCTACCCCCACAAAGGTTTTCCCACTTCCAGCAGCTGTCGCTAATTCCACCCTTCACCTACCCACTCCACAATGCTCAATAAGGCGATTCTCTCACAAGCTCACCAACCCAGCAAGTGGGTAAGTCTCTCTTGGGTTTTCCCCTTTGTTCTCATTTGTCTTCTATTATGTATATAAGTCCTGTACTGTAGTTGATGGCACCTCAGTGCAAAATCAACTAGACTATCCCCAGAGTTTGCACCCCTTGTTCTGAAGTTAGGGATCAACTCTTAAGCATTATCAAATGTAGGCACAGCACTCCTCTCCAAGTCGCTGAGGCCATGGTCCTTCTGCCCGTTCTCTACCTCCAGCCTCCTTCTGGGGACATCAGTGACTCAGATGCTGACAGCAACAATGCCTTGCTCAGTGGATATGGAAATACTGAAGATCTTGATGGTCTGATTCTTCCAAATTACAGTGATTCTGAGATGGCTGAAGTGTCAGAACTGACATGTGTGAGTGTCTCATGTCCGAGCCCACCACCCAAAACATGCGAAGCAACAGAAACCAACTCACCTAGTCAGACAGCAAGTGAAGGACAATCATCCCACTATCATTCCCATCCATTCATCCCTGCCCCATCCAAGAAAACCACAGAGGATGCTGCCAAAATGCTCAGTGAGATTGTCTGTCCCTGCAAAAAAGGTGCTGGTCATAAGTGCTCAAATCTGGACAACTTAACATGAATGAGACTGGAGCAAATGCTCCAGTTGTTCCATGTGTACAGCTCAGGCCGAGTGAGTGTAATGAATGTTGGCTGGATTCGTGCTTCAGAGTGGGTTGCAACCTCATGGAACCATGGACCGTCATATGCATCTCAGTTGCAGAGGTGGTGTCATGATTTCATGGCCAACATTGAAACAATTCCAACAAATCCCTATGGAAAGTGGAATGAGTCAATCCTTGTGACAGATGAGGATCTAAGGCATGAGATTGAGGCTCACCTTCGGAGCCTTGGTCCACATATTTCAGCAATGGACATTGTTCACTTTCTGAACACTCCAGAAATGCGTGAGCGGCTGAGTCGAAACAAGCCAATATCTGTCCAAACAGCTCAACGGCAGCTAAAGGGGTTGGGATACCACTGGCAGAGGGAGAAAAGGGGGCAATATTCTGATGGCCATGAGCAGGATGATGTGGTCCAATATCAACAGCATGTGTTTCTGCCTGCAATGGCTGGATACGAGAAGTCAATGAGAAAATGGGATGAAAATGGGGAAGAAATACCTGATTCTTCCACAGCACATTGCATTGTTGCCTGGTTCCATGATGAGTCAATTTTTTGTGCACCTGATCATCAGAAGGTCCGCTGGGTTCATAACTCCAAGACCGTGAAGCCCTATGCCAAGGGTGAAGGTGCGTCAGTCATGATTGCTGACTTTGTCTCAGCTGATTATGGCTGGTTGAAGGGTCATGATGGCTGCAATGCTCGGGTTATGCTTAGGCTGGGAAGTAATAGAGATGGATACTTCACCAATGATGATGTGATTGAGCAATGTCAGGGCACACACCCTGACTAGCCCGGACCCGGACCCGCATGTGTGCTCTGCACACTGAAAGAGGGCTCACGGCTCTCAATGCCGACACAGCTCATGGGGGACAACTCTCCCTAAACTCTACTTTCTCCACTAAACTCGCTACATTCTCGATCCTTAACTCCGTGTGGGTTCTCCGGGATTTCCGCAAGGTCCGGGCTCAGCATCCACTACTCACTCGTTGTGAGCTAGACAGCTGCCCTTATTCCTACTGTTGGAATTCCACTCACTCACACCCACTCTAGTGCATCCTAGCACCTTAGAGAATTTTGGGGGAGGGGAGAACTTTTTTTCACAAATCCAGTATGTACAGGATTATAAGAAATAATTATTTTTAGAATAATTGATGGGAATATTGGTACCATATGGCACCTGGGTACCTTATTAGGCGAAATAATAAAAAAGGGTAACAGTATCAATAAAAGAATATTGATCAATAACTGAAATGATGCAAAAATATGAAAATATAAGAAAATAAGTGATATCTCAACGGATTTACGGAATTAAAGGCCAAAATTGGAAATGAAGCCGGAGATAACTCTCACACAGCCAACGAGCATTTTTACCAATTTATTAGATGCCGTGGGAACGAGTGAGGCTGGAATTCTGGGTTGCCGCTTGAGATTCCCACGCCTGCACATACTCGTGACCTGCCATGCCTAACTTGCCCAACATAGAACTCTGTCAAATCTCCACCGATTGGGACGTTCTTGATATCGTCAGAATTGTACAAATTAGCACTATTTTTGGATACCAAATCTGTACTGAGTCGTCACATAGATGGAAGGGGTTTTCTGAATGGTGGAAGCGGGTATCCGAGCCAGCTCTGCACGTGGGCAATTATCCTGCCTACAGCGCCGCATGCTCCGGGCCCGGTTCCCACTTCTCATGTGACTTCCGGGTATCCCCGGAAGTTTTTGCCATATTGGGCCACTGTGGGAAAGTGAGAAGTTAACCTTCTTCTCGCTTTCATCAGCAAAAAATTGTTATGCTCCTGAGTGCTCCGGAGTATGGGGAGCACTGGGAGAATCAGGAGGAGATTGGCCAGTCCAGGAACAGCTCATTTCCTCTGGAGTTGGTCAGGTACTCCAGGGCACTCCCAGGAGGGCATGGAGCATTGCTTTGTGCACAAACATATCCAGTAAATACAATTTAATGCTTCAAAATGTATAGGGGTGAGAAGCTTCTGGGAGCTCCTGGAGCATTTGAAAATGAAAAGGAAAAAAAAAAAGAGGGAAGACTCCCCATGAATACCTCCTACCACAAGACTAACACAACAAGACACTACTTAACATTTAGGTCAAACACTATACTATACATCAAGGACACTGAGACTCACCAATACACAGTCAAAATTTATGGCCTGATATATGATTAATCTGGCAACTTAATCACTTTCAGACTTGCAGAATATGGAGGAAGGGGAAATGGGGAGAATGAGGGGGGAGAATGAGGGGGGAAATGAGGGGGAAATGAGGGGGAGAATGAGGGGGGAAATGAGGGGGAGAATGAGGGGGAAATGAGGGGGAGAATGAGGGGGAATATAGAGGGAAATGAGGAAAATTTGAAAAATAGGGACTTCTAAAAAGTTGAAAAAATAATTAGGGAAAAAATCAAAAAAAATTCAGGAACTGTAGTGCCTTTGAAGTGCTTTCAGGATATATAATTATTTGCAAAATTGAGGAAGAAATGATGGAGAAAAATGGAAAATACTTTTGGAGACCCGAGAAATAATGAGAACTGAATTGATGGGAAAGTCTGAAAATTGAATAGGAAAGTGAGGGGAAGCCTTGTAGCATTGTTATTTTCTGCTGTTGTGATTTTTCCCGATTCTTCTTGGTCTCATTCCCAGCTGCTCCTCAATACTCCTGGAAGCTCCTGAAAGCTCCTGGGAGGGTCCAGGAGCAGCTGAGAGTGAGACCAAGAACAATCAGGAAAAATCACAACAGCAGAAAATAACAATGCTACAAGGCTTCCCCTCACTTTCCTATTCAATTTTCAGACTTTCCCATCAATTCAGTTCTCATTACTTCTCGGGTCTCCAAAAGTATTTTCCATATTTCTTCCTCAATTTTGCAAATAATTATATGTCCTGAAATCACTTTAAAGGCACTATAGTTCCTGAATTTTTTTGATTTTTTTCCCTAATTTTTTTTTTTCAACTTTTTAGAGACCAAAATTTTCCTCCCACTGCTCCTGGCACATTGCATACTCCTCACCACTCCCAGCCACTCCTGAACCCCCTCCCAGGAGAACACTATTGGCTCCAGGAGTGCCCAATCTGCTGTTTTGTCTCCCACATGCTCCAGCCACTCCTGATGCTCCGGAGCATAACGGACTTTTGCTGATGTTCTTACCCACAGTAGTGTTATGCCCTGAGATGGGCTGCTGTTACAGGTTAGCCTGTGGGCCATAGAGAGGGGTCATGGGGACCCAGGGTCCGTCCCCTGACAAGCAAGTATCAAAGGCCATGGAGATCTTGAAGGAGCACTATCCCAATGATGACCATGTTCTGATTTTTGTACTCACTCCAAGCATGCCGATGATGCCTTGTCAGCAGTCAAGATGCTGAAGGGCCCTAAGCTGGGATGGGGGGTATCTGTGGCTGCATGTAATGAAAGCGGTGCAATAATATACTGGGCTGATGGGAAACCCCAAATGACAACTAAGCAGATGGCAGACACAATGTGGAATGGTCAAACTCAGTGTCTATATTACCCTGACAACCACCCCAAATATCCTGGATACTTCAAGGAGATGGCCAAAATTTTGGAAGAACGAGGTTACGATGTCACTGGGCTTCATGCACAGTGTGATAAATTCAAATGTCATGGTACAGCAGCACAATGCTGCTGCCGCAACATTCTTTTCCACTCAGATGACTTCCTCAATGTCAAATCCCTCCTTCAAACATGCTGCGAAGCTGCTGGATTTGGTGTTCTATTTCTCCCAAAATTCCACTGTGAGCCTAATTTTATTGAGCAAGTATGGGGATATTCCAAGCAGGTCTATCGTGAATCTCCACCATCATCAAAGAAGGTCAGAGACATTGAAATCAATTCACAAAAGGCATTGGGTTCAGTGCCAATAACTACGATGTGCAAGTAAGATTCCTGTTAGAACTAGGCGAGGGCGGACAATTCCGGAGGGGAACCAGGGACTTAGCAAGGAGGGACCTTGGCCTCAGTGACTCATGCAGAGCACTGTGCCATTGCTGTTTGTTCATTTGGTCCTTAATTTCAGAGGTGGCGAGCAGGAAGTCTCTAGGGGGCATTTCAGGTCGATTTTAGACTGAAGGTCCAAAACAAGTATGTACAAGCGCCTGTATATAATAGGGAGACAAGAGCACAAGGGAAACAAAGGGGGTCCGAATCAGAACGAAGGTGTCCAAACAGGAACAAAGGGATGACAGAAGTGGAGCAGTACCGAAGGTCATAGGTCAGAACCTGTGGTACATCCAAAAGGAGATAGGGAGGGCAAAGCCCAGAGGGGCAGGAGGATGAGGTGAAGTGGGGATGATGACTAACTGGCTAGAATGGAGAGAAGCAGCAGTCCAAATAAGGATGAGGGGAAAACGTGAAAGATACATTACAAACAGTGCAAGTGCCAAGTATGATCCATGGAGCTCAGAGCTTACAGAGCTTATGGAGGTTACGGAGGCAGGGTTGAAAGTCTGAGGAACGTTGGCAATGGTGTTTATGTAGTATGAGGTCACCAATGCAATGGACTTAAGCCAAGGTGGAGTCAAAGTCCGAGGTCGGAACTATGATGGAATCTTGGAGCGAAGGTACAAGCAGTGTCCAAGTACAGGGTAAGGGACAGCGGCAGAAGGCCATAACTTGGCAGAGGTTTGGTGGAAGAGGGTCAGAAGGAGGAGAGAGGAGAGAGGAGCAGGGTGAGGAGTGGAGGAGAGGAAAGGTGTCAGGTCCAAAGGTGAGTATTGGAGCAGACAGAGATAAGGTAGGAGAGTGATGGAAGGGTGGAGGTGTTGTGAGGAGTAAGAGGAGTAAGAGGAGGGTGGCGAGAGGAGTGGTGTTCAGTCCGAGGTGAGTATTGGAGTGGACGGTGTAGGAGAAATAATATTCAAAGAATAAAACAATGATCTATCAGAATAGTCAACAAACAGGTGACAAGTTCAGACGTTTAACAGATCTCATGATCTTTATGAGACTGGACAGACATTAGAAGATCATTATAAATTATCTACACCCATGTAGCATGAGATTTAATCTACTACAAGCATGCCTAGAACCTGGCATAGGTGTAATATTCAAAGAACATATCCCTACAACAAGAAAATAGCACATAGACGGCAGAATAAGAAGCAACATTGGAAAAGAAATGTAAATATCTCGGGAACCAGTAGACTTTTGACTGTAATATTTTTACCATCTAAAAGGACTGTTTCTAAACTTTATCCACGGTTTTGTTTCATTCTAAAAGCTTCAAAACTGACGGAGATATCGCTCAAACGGTGGAGCACCTTATAGTTCATATATATTTGTTTGCTGATTCTTATAAAAAGTAATGTGACTCAAGGGAAATATATTGGCGCCCGGAAGTCTGGCGGACCGAATACCATATGACAGAGTATTCCCCGGCGCAGGCGGACAGTTTTTGATCGCATCAGAAGAGGAGAAAATGCTAAAAAACCGGATCTTGTATATTTTCCCATGATTCATCAAAACTTTTTGATTTTAAGCTCAAATAAATCGGAACAAAGGAATTATTGATGATCTGGATCTCGGATCATAAGCATAAAGTGATTCAGAAGTCCGCGGATCAGTTAATTAATTGGGAAAGCTCTAGAACATTAGTAATGATGTGGCTTCACAAAAAGGGGTGAATTAGAGAACAGTCTAGAAAGTTCCTTTATAGCCAAGTCATTTCTAAAGATAACCGTTCGTAATTAAGGCGGTGTAGAGCATAGCTTCAGCGCTACAAGACCCCGCTAAGATCGGCCCAAAAGACAAAGAACTGAATTACTTATTGCTGAGTCATGTCCTAAGTCCATTATTAAGCTTACACAGCCCAAGCCCCTATATCATTCTAGAACTATCTATAATACAAATGTAGCACATGTAACTAGTGTGAGGCGTGGGAGTAGAGAGGCCTCTGAAAAGCATAAAAGGCCGCCGCTTCTGCCCCCTCTCAAACCTCAGGTAGAAATAAAAGTTTAATCCTCCTCACCAGTGGTTGGTTCCTCTGCTCCAAAAGATAAAAGCAAATATTAGTTGTTAGCTAATATAAAACTAACACATCACTCTAAGCGTGAGTTAGGGTCAGTTAGACACAGCTGAACAAAAGTGTCATAGTGAGAATTAGTGAGAATTTGGTGGAGGGACTTCTTAATTGAATAATCTCTCAGCAATACTTGGTTATCACACCACAGGAGAAAAGTGAGCGATCCTGAACCTGCTAGATAACTAGCACGCACTCTAAGTGATAGAAAGAGCAGTTTGGTCACTCCTGTATTGAGTAACATTTATTGCGGAATTATTCTATTAGTAGCTTTCCTTCAGTAAATTATCAGGAAAACCACATCCTACTGAAAAGTGGTAAATCTAGGTGTAATATTGACTAGAAATCATAGTAAAGTCAATATAGAAATTTATCCATAGACGATCTATACGTCAGGTGAGATCGTTGGGGGGGGTGTTTATTGTTGTTTAGACAGTGAACAATTATATATTTGGCAACCAAAACATGGTCAGTAAGCAAATCAGCACAAACTCTAATATCGTTATTGGATGTAGGAAACTGGTTACATAAGGTGATCCAGCTCCGCTCCTTCAATGGAGATAAGGTAGGAGAAGGATGGAAGGGTGGAGGTGACATGAGGGGTAAGAGGAGGGGTAAGAGGAGGTGTTATCGGAATGGACCTAGAATCTTATGGTCCGTGACTATAGACAATCAAACCTTAGCCCCTCCAACTTTATTTCTTTGTCAAACCCCATGCCAAGCTTTCCCACTGGGTTTTGATGCTGGCTGGGGGATTTGTTGAGTTTCAAGGGACTTCCTTTGACCATTGTGATTTTTATATTATGTCGGAAAATCACGAGATCGATCAAAAGCATGAGACTTGACATTTAAAATGCCAAAATTTGACGTTTAAACGTGAATTTTGGCATCTAAACGTTGTGATAAATTGTTTATGGCGTTTTTTGATATTATTGAATGCGTTTTTATACCCCTCAAACACTCTGAATATGTTTTTAATAACTTAATAAATGTGTCATAAATGCTTCCTACAGCATCAAAATCATCAAAAATCCGTCTCATATAACACATAAAGTACCACCACATCTGACCAATGTATTCTCATCGGCTGTTGGGTAGTTGTTGTAAATAAACGCCATGAAACATTTCCCAGGCATTTAAATGATATACAGGATTTTCCGACATAGATAGTTAGAAGTCATATGATGTATAAGGCAGATGCCGGAATTGTTCTCTTGATGAAATATACAATCTCAGACTATCACCACCTGTAAACCTTCCCTGTAACATCTGACTTGGTCAATATTGATGTCTACATCAATATTCTTACAATCCATGAGGAAACCTCAATGACCCGGTGAGTGCTCAGACACTGGACCTCACCCTTCCTGCTCCCACCCCCCACTGGGTGGTTGAGCTCCCATTCCTACCCTTCCTGTAGTACCCTACTGGGTCCTACAGCCTTTCCTCCCTTCTTGGGAGGGAGAAGTGACTCAAGCAGCCCCAGGATGCTTGGCCATGTACCTGCAGGCCCAAATTCCCACGGTCACTCACTACCGTGCACTAGTCAACCAACCCACTTGTCCCAACAATTCACACTACCAGTACACTCCCCTGAGTGCCAAGTAACCAATAGTCGACCACTGGGCTGCTCCCTCAAGGAGTGCTGTTAGAACTGGGTGAGGGCGGACGATTCCGGAGGGGAACCAGAGACTTAGCAAGGAGAGACCTTGGCCTCAGCGACTCAAGCGGAGCGCTGTGCCATTGCTGTTTGTCCATTTGGTCCTTAATTTCACAGTAGGCAAGCAGGAAGTCTCTAGGGGGCATTTCAGGTCGATTTTAGACTAAGGACTAAAACGAGTATGTACAAGTGCCAATATATATAATGGAGAGGGTGAAAGCACAAGGAAACAAAGGGGATCTGAATCGGAATGAAGGTGTCCGAACGGGAACAAAGGGAGGACAGAAGCAGAGCGGTACCAAAGGTCATAAGGCAGAACCTGTGGTACGTCCAAAAGGAGGTTAGGAGGGCGAGGCCCAGAGGGGCAGGAGGATGAGGGGAAGTGGGGATGATGACTAACTGGCTAGAATGGGAAGAAGCAGCAGTCCAAATAGGGATGAGGGAAAAACGCGAGAGATACATTACAAGCGGTGAAAGTGCCGAAGGTGATCCGTGGAGCTCGGAGGTTGCAGAGCTTACAGAGGTTATGGAGGTGGGGTTGAAAGTCTGAGGAATATTGGCAATGGTGTTTACGTAGGATGAGGTCACCAATGCAATGGACTAAGGCCGAGGTGGAGTCAAAGTCCGAGGTAGGAGCTATGACAGGGGCTCAGAGCAAAGGTACGAGCGGTGTCCAAGTACGAGGTACGGGACAGCAGCGGAAGGTTGTAACTTGGTGGGGGGTCAACGGAAGAGGGCCAGAGGGAAGAGAGAGGAAGGAGGGAGGAGGAAAGGTGTGGAGGAGAGGAAGGGTGTCAGGTCCAAAGGTGAGTATCAGAGCGGATGGAAGAAGAGTAGGAGGATGACAGAAGGGTGGAGGTGTGGTGGGGAGGAAGCAGAGGAAAGGTGTGGAGGAGAGGAAATAGGGTGGCGAGAGAGGTGGTGTTCGGTCTGAGGTGAGTATCGGAGCGGACGGAGATAGGACAGGAGAGGGACAGAGGAGTGGAGGTGGCATGGGGGTGAGAGGAGGTGTGGTGCCAGGACCGAAGGTGAATATCAGGATGGACAGTGGTAGGGTAGGACTCCGGAGGTGGTGAAGGAGGAGGTCCGGGAGTCGGGTTGGGGTTGGGTATGCACGGATATGACAAGTGCCAACTACCCATGCTACTGGTATGCTCACATGAGCGCCAAGTCACTGCTAGCCAACAGTTAGGTGGCTCCCTCAAGGAGCCCCCATTATACCCGCTGCTGGTACACTCCTTGGAGTGCCAAGTTACCGTTAGTACACCCAGCCTCAGATCTCCTCCTGCTCTCCCTTCAATGGCTATGCAGCCACCTCTGTCCATGAGCAGAACAGCTCAGGTTGGGTTCCCCAGAACCCATTCCTGTAACAGGAGGAGTGGTGTCAGGTCCAAGGGTGAATATCGGAATGGACAGCAGTAGGGTAGGACTCCAGAGGTGGTGAAGATGGGGGTCCAGGAGTCGGATCGGGATCGGGTATGTACAGATATGACAATTCCCTCTCATTATTTTGTATTTTACCACATAATATTAATTTACAGGTTTGCAAACTGTTCATTGCGGTACATGGACAGTGGTCTAAATGGCCATGAGGCTGCATGGGCCATCAAAAAATACAGAGGCCATTGTGGACTGCCAGCTGAGGCAATGCAAGAGGTTGCAAAGGAATTTGTGGCCAGGAAAACTCGGTGACATTGTAAAGAACATGTAATCAAGTAGATAAATATTACATTTCTGGGTCATCAAAGTTTCATCACATCAATGTCCAGAAACTTTTGCCACCTGTGACCCACACTGCCACTCTCGGAAATAGCCGATATAGTGACGACTTATGAACGTCTATCTTAGTACTAGCAGTAGTACCACTATTCATCCCTGGCCACATGAAGGGCAACGTCATCGTCAGCGTATTGTTAATATTCTGGGAGGCTGGTGTGTATGGGTTACTAGTTGATGCAGGTATGGTACATGCGGTGTTATCATACCAAGTAATGGTGCTGATTACGTTTTTTGCAGTGTGTGGACAGTTGGACCGGGCTCGGGAGGATTTCCTTCAGGATGCAAATTCATGGTTTTTGCCCAATGCAATGCTACTAGTGCTAGTGCTTTAGTGCTACGGGTTTGGGGGGAGGGGGGACTGGCTTGAGGATACTGGATATTCATGCTATATAGCAGAAAAATGCCAGCCGTACCAGTGCTCCGGATTACCATTTCGGGTCTAAAAAGCCGAAGCTTCGTTTATCTGTATGTACATCAATAGTGGGCGAAAAGCCAAATCTTTAAAGCCAAATCTCTAAAGCCGAAGCTTTGTTTGTGTGTATGTACATCGTGATCTGTTTAGGTGGAATATTCTTGGAAGTATTCAGCACGAATAGTACCAGGATCAGCTAGCCACATGCCCTAAATTAGGTCTGTTAAATCCCTGCACTATTCCTGATAAATCCGCTGCAGGAGTTCTGTCTTGTTCCTGTCCTTTTCTGTAGTGGTCTAGTGCGCACAATAATATCACGACTATTCCTGTACTATTCGGCCCAAGAATATTGATCCTCTAAACGCAGTGAATGTTGTAATTGGCGGATTCAAAAAAACATCATCATTTTCATATTCGTCAAACACGTGATTTGTGCGGGATGTTTTAGGTTTACTGGGACAGCCGCACTGCCACGTCATCACGAGGCTGCGGGGTGTCAAGATAGAGTATCATCTTTATCATCATCATCATCAATGTCTCAAAACGAGGAGATGGAAGTTGATTCTATTGCGAGGCGTTCCGCATTACTGCGTCCCAGTCCAGATCTGCGCAACAATCAACTGGAAACGGCCACAGTGAACATGGAAAGTTTCCGTAGCACCTTCCGAAACAACACTCGTTGGGGAGGGGATGATCAATCATGGACTCCCCTCCTTAGGACCCTTCTGAGTGTACTTCTGTTAGCGTTATCAGCCGCAGGTTTCGAAGACGTTCAGAGTCCCGAGCGAGCAGACTCGATCGTGGACAGCTTTAGCGACACTGAGCGCAGGGAATGCAAGGATGTGGCAATGAAAGTCCTCAATGACGGCGATTGGCCTCTGTTGATCAAGCACTGTATGTACCAACCAGCATTCGAACAACCGTTACTGACCGGTGGTGCAGTGGGACCGAGGATTCGCCGTGATGGCGGGCGTGAAGCTTCCCCGTCTGGAATGGCCAAAAATGAAAACCCAACCGACTGGAGTAAGTCACGGAATCGATAATTTTCCAGACCTATGTCCATTTCATCATGAGAAAAACTAAGGAGGGGACGTAGGCTGTTGCCCTTGGTGATTCCTAATCTCTTCTCCCTTCAGCAACTTTTCAATCCTTCGCTCGAGAGTACGTTGGCTCACATCACAGCTTGCTACTTGGTACCTTGGATGGTTATTGCTCAAGGAATATACGCCCATACAATCGCTCAATAACCATCATACAGTCTTCCGGGTGTGGCAAGTCTCGTTTAATGGACAAGGTTGCAGAAGAAAGGTTTGCATTCCCCCTGAACATAGGGGAGTCATTGCAGAAGTCGGTGGAGAGTAAATTGTTTTGTCTATCGCTTCCAACGATGTTCGCTGAGCACCTTGAGCAGCTTACCCACCCGCTGATGAGGATGTCCGGAAATTTCTCCTCCCGCAAGTAACAGACACGAACGACAGCCTACATGTCAAATATGCCTGTTTTCTGATACAAATGTTCCACACTGCAAGACCTATTGTTCGCTCGTTCAGATTAAAGGCCCATTCCAGAATTGCAAAGAGGTGGCGTGCATACCTTGCTGAAGGTCAGAGCTTCCGCGAGATGGGTCCGAATCGGAAGAAGTTCTATGGAGATGTAATTAATCGGGCAATGGTACTTGTGCCATATGTGACATCGTTCCCTGAACTCACATTTTCCCCTAGGACCTGATGAGATCTGTGTCTCCAGAAGCAGGAGGCGTTTCCCGGACATCATCGGTTGGGGCACGTTTTCCGACCCTGCAAGCACAACTTGCTGATGCCATCAAGCTCCTTGAACTGGCACTTTACCCTGGCCCGGGGACACCGCCATCGAAAAAGGATGACTGGGATCACTGTGCCTTCTTCCTTTATATCGATGGGGCCCACAATCTCGTTGAGGAGCTTGGGCCTGGAAGTGGGTTGCGAGATCGGAGTGCTTATCACGCTTTTGGGCGCGTTTTGAGTCGGGTCAACCATTTGCCTTTTTTCACCTTATTCCTGTCTACAAATGCGGAATCAAGGCCGTTGGCTCCTAAGGTCGCTGTTCATCCATCGGCGAGGGACTGGGAAAAGGAAGAATTGCCTCCGTACACATTACTGCCATTTGACATATTCTCAGCGGGCCAGTGCGCTGCCCTCGACAGAGGAGACTCGTTAATCACACTGGCGGCAGCATGCTCCAGTGGTAATCTGGTTCGTTTTGGTAGGCCCCTGTTAGTGCTTTACACACAATCCCGAAACCACTCTAACCGGCGCGTGACATCTAGGTGGTACTCGATGTATGAGAACCTGCAAGAAACCACTGAGAATATCTTTACGTTCGCAGTGAAAAAACTCAATCCAATGGGCGATAAGGGTTTTCGATCCCAATGTAAAGATGAGACTAGCAATGAAACGGATGCATCTGCTATGCTTGCATCCCTTGACATCAGGATTCATCTCTCTTTTGACGTTGCGAGAGAAGCTGCGCGGTCAAAGATCTCAACTTTAGTCCAGACTTATATGCGGATCATCTATGCTGTCTCGGAGCATCATGAATTCATATACTCAGGCTATCCCTCCGAACCCGTGCTTGCCGAGGCTGCGGCTCGATTGCTCAACCGAGAGGGTCCCATTGGCTCCGGGGCTCCTCTACCACCAATTGCGTTCAAGGGGCCAGATATACTGAAAGCGGCATATGGTGAGGGGATTCTTAATCGTGGAGAGCGTGGAGAAACCGTGGGACGTCTGCTGATGACCATCGCCCATGATGCTGTCATTATGCGCGACAATCCATTGTACGAGTTTGAGCCGGTGTATCATGTACCCATCAAGGTGCTTGACTTCCTTCAATGCCTTTTCCACAAAAGCCATCACCAAGCCATCTTCCATGCGCTTCCTGTGGCTGCTCAGGAGGGTGCAAAGACCCTTCAGAGTGCGTATGAAAACGCTTATATTAGTTTCTCACACTTCGCTCAGCTGGGAGATAGCAAAGCAACCCGAGTGGAATATCTATCCAAAATACTTTTACGTGGGGCTGCTGTTAACTGCGATGCTCAGCAGTCCCCTGTTGATTTCGTCATTCCGATCCTTTTGGGGGGTCCTGAACAGCCCATCAACCGAAAAGTGACATCTGCGCTCCAAGTGCTGATCAACAACCGCAAATATATACCACCTGGGGATGCCCTCGTGAATCCAAGAGTCACCAGTCCTGACCCTGACGTGCCAGTCCTATCACTCATTCTTGAATTGGGTACTCAGGCGTCGTTCGTCGATGTACGATCTTGTGAGACCCAAAGTGACCACAGATCACCGGATGACAATCACTACCTCATCGTGGCGCGTGGATGCTCTTCCGAGACTTACTCAGTAATTCCCCCAGAGTACGATACCAAGTATTCCTACTTACTGCGGGATCTAGTGTTGCTCGGTGATTTCGCAAGAAAACGCAATATTCGCCAGGTATTGCAGCAAAAGCCGGCTTTCTATGGCGAAAAGGGTGAATCTTGGATTTGGTGAACACTTGCCGGTCATCCAATGTGTTGAGGCTGTAGCTCGGTTGCTCAACCGAAAGGACCTTGGAGGCTCTGAGACACCCCTACCACCCATTGCATTCAAAGGACCGAACATACTGAAGGCTGCATATGGTGAAAGGATTCTTGAGCGTGGAGAGGCTGTGGGACGTCTGCTAATGACCATTGCCCATGATGCGGTCATTATGCGCGATAATCCATCATATGAGTTTGACCCAGTATTCCATGTACATATCAAGGTGCTCGACTCCTTTTCCACAATAGGCATCATGACACCATTCTCGATGCACTTCCTGTGGTTGCTCAAGAGGGTGCAAAGACCCCTGAAAGTGCATATGAAAACTCTTATATCAGTTTTTCACACTTCGTCCAGCTGGGAGATGACAAAGCAGTCCAAGTGGAATATCTATCCAAGTTGCTTTTGCGTGGGGCTGCTGCCAACTGTTACGCTCAACAGCCCATCGAGCGAAAGAAGACATCTGCACTCCAAGTGCAAATTAAGAACCGCAAAAATATACCAGCTGGGGATGCCCTCGTAAATCCAAGCATCAAGAGTCCTGACCCTGACGTGCCAGTTCTATCGCTCTTTCTTGAATTAGGTGATCATACTTCGTCTGTCAATGTACAATTCTACGAACCTCGTCGAACTCGAAGCGGCCAGAGATTACCGCACGAAAATCACTACCTCATTGTGGCGCATGGTTGCTCCTCCGCAACTTACTCTGTGATTCCCCGGGGGTACGCAGCGTTGCTACGGTCTTCAGTGTTGTTCGATGACTTCCCTAGACGCTTCAACATTCGCTATGCATTACAGCAGAAGCCCATTCTCTATGGTGAAAAGGCTGACTGTTGGGATTGGTGAACATTTGCCAGTCATCCGATGTGTGGACAATAGAAGCTAATGAGTTGATTCACCCCGTGTCAATTATCCTGATGAAATATCATTCAATGTAATGCATCACGTCCCATCCACACCCTGGTAAATATCTTTGAGTACTGGCATGTAGGCCTCAACCTGGCGATCCAATCATCAATGTGTCTCTGAGTTGGCTTGTTGCTCAGGGTACCACTGGCCAGTTATTAAATTCCGCCGTTACGAACTGCCTTTATTTCTATACGCGCTAGCTGTTTAGAGAGTGAAAATGCGATATATCATTCGCAGACTCCCAAGGCGGCCCACCCTCTAAAGGGATGATCAGAAGGAAATTAGCTAAAAGACACATGTTACTCACCCCGTAGAGGATAATGCCTTGTTCATCGATCATAACACCGGAAGCCTCGAACGAGTCAGGATAGAAGGGGATCGTAACCTTCGATTCCAGATAAGGTATCCTGATCGGGTCCCGTTCAAGAAACTGTTCTGCGATCGGTGGTATTGAATTGATATCTATTCCATCGACAAGTCCAACATGTTCGCCCCGCAAAGCAGGTTTCCTTTCCAGTTGGATACCTGAATGTTTAGGCATGTTCTCAGGGCTGAAGCACTCGGCCCTCCTGATGCGATTGCGATTGAAATCGAGCACTTCGACTTGTGTGCCATGAGCATTCGAATCAACTAAAGTGCAACAGCGATCACCCTGTACGGTGGCCCCTGATTTGGCGAACCGCTTTGCAGGGAGCCACGTTGTAAACTTTGCCCATTGTGACCACGGCACATGAGTGACTGATTTTGACGATTCTTTCGAGGGTGTTGATGATACATCGATTTCTGGGGACGATCGGAGGCAATCGAGGGAAAGGAGGGAATCGATATCTACCAAGACGTTGTATGAACCGGAGTATGAGGTCCTCGATGATACCACCGCTTCGACCCGCCGTGTGTAAACTAAGGCGATCCCCAGCACAAGCAAGCTTCCACGGCCTGCAGCAAACGCTGTCTCCTCTTGGGACTGGTAGTTCGGGTACGCGGCGCAACCGTGCCGCGGAGTATATCGGGATAAGGGATTCGAATCACTCCATACACTCATGCTCCATAGGTCCTTTTGCATGAATTTTGGCAAGTGGAGGATAGCGACGTGCTTTGGAGGATATACGTTCGAACCAAGGGTATTGTCCGCATCATGATCAGTGTCAGAAATGTCGTAAACATCCAAAGCGGCTGCACGCCGACGAAAGACGTCAACATAGCATCTCGTTATGGCGATCAAGCGAGGAGATAGTATGGTAACCTTCTCTGGGCATAACACACTCCCTTTCAGAACCTGAAAAAGTAATATCAGTTCACCCTCTGCGTGCGTACAAGCAGTGGACCTTCGCACCGATTGAATCGTCCCAGACTTCCAATGCACAATGACTGTCAGACAAGGATTAAGAAATAATACAACTAAATCATCGATTATTTGAGTTTGACAAGCAGGCAGGATGTCAAAGGTGAAATCTATTTCATGGCTTGCAGCCTGAGGATGGAGTTCGTTGCTCGACAAAGTACGCAGGTGCAGCTTGAGTTGTTGGGAACTAGAAGCATTTTTTCAAAATATATAGTTCGCTCTTACGCAAACGGAACGAACTCACTCAACGTTTGGGAGGTGCTGGATTAGAACGAGTAAGTCTTGGTCGGGATCCATGCCGAAGTGGTGGATGGTGTCAAGATTGTGGAATTTCCATGTGATCATTTGGGAGTGGGAAGACGACTCCGAGGGCAGCTAATAGGTGATAGTTTTTAGTCAGAAGAAAATAACAAAATATCCTCCAGGACACACTTTACAGAATGTTAAGGACTTTCCGTCCACGATCCCAAGAACGGATTTAACCAGCGCATGAACAGATGTAATATTAGCATGAATGATATTCTCCTTCGTAAATTTAAGGAATTTCCATCGGTCTTCGTGCTTAAGTAGTGCTTGTAGGCGTGTAATGGTGCCGAGTCCATTTCCAAGGGGACCGTCAACCAAATGATGACATTCTAACTCGATGATATATTGGAGCGACTTGGAGGAGTCGATTGTGTCTAGCCATGTCTTGCATACCTTGGGGGTTGAGCTCAGTCCGTTAGGGGAATTGGGTGTCAGCATCCAGAACGAAGAAAAGAACCTGTCGAGCGCGAACAAGATCGCGAAAATGAAGAATCTTCAGAATATCAATCAGGAGTTCGCGAGGGACGTCCATATTAATGTCAAATGCCGTTTTTTATGTGAGTAGGATTTTCCTGGCACTGGAACTGGCGTTCTGCGACTCCCTGGCGAGTTGAGATCATGTTATTACGTAATCTATTGCCAAGCCGAAGATTTGTCGCGCGGGGTATTTCTTTCAAGTCAGGACAAGTCTTAGGAGCGCGGCGAGTCAGTCGGGCGTTCATGTGGCGGAGCCCTGCTGTTGCGTGTCATGGGTGATGAAATAGGCGCTGGCTATGGACTAATCAGCCAGGATCCGGACTTAATAGGAACATGGGGCCCCGCCGCCACGTGTTACAATGCAGGCAATTATGTAATATCACCGCAAGGGATTTGTATTCACCCGAGCCACAGCGTGTGTCATGAGGCCAGTTATTCCTTTCTTTTTATCGTTTTGACTTACATTGTGTACATTACTTATAGCTACGTGCATCTCTACGCATTCAGTCCACACAGACACATAACCACGCTCAGACTCATGAGTACTGGGATACTGTACTCGCACGACCAACAACCGGTTCCCACGGCCTCCGGGAATTGCCGGAGGCACCCAATCAATTCAGTTGTGTTGATTTTTAATTCAATCCAAGACCTTCGTGTGACGCGTGACCGGTTGTTGGTCGTGTTAGTACAGTAATTGATATTACTACCCGTCCAACGTATATACGCAAACTAATTTCAGATCCTTACCACCCAAGTGTGGACTTGGTTAACATGATTGTGCCCTCTCTACCCAGGTTTGTAGAGATCTCCTTTCTTCGGAGAATAGCCTTCTCAACGTAGTTCTTTGTCACAGCGTGCGCTTGTAGTTTCCGAACCTGGAAAGGTCAAAATTGTCGATGACCAGCCTGTTCCCAAAATTAACTGCTCATCAAAGTGAAAGCAGTTGCTCCCAACCCCACGGATTGGAGGACTGGCGAATACCTACTCGTTTCTTGAACATATCGGTTTCTGGATAATTGAGCACGTTGATAGACTTCTAAAGCCCGGAGACTCGACTGGCAGTAACTTTGCAGGAGTCATTGTAGAAATCGGGAAGGGGAAGTTTAGGTCCACGAAATACAACTCTGACTCCGGTTCCATAAAGGGGTTCGATATTGGAGACGTTGTAGCAGGCTTCGTCCATGATGACTACATCGACGGGAGCAATGGCGCTTTTCCCAAGGCTCCGTATCACCTTTACTTTTTGGAATCTGTAAAAGCTCGACCCGAGATGACTTAATGTTAGCGTTACAGGAATAATTTTTAACTGATTGACGGGAGTATAGGTTTGGCGTAAGTCTGATCATCCCTCCTATCTCGATGCGTGTAGCATGTGAAGCATCGCTCTCCACCGCGGTGCAGGTGAACAGATCATGCCTCACATGCCGCCTCAAACCTTGCTAGGTCCTGTACCACTGCGTGGGATACTCAACGAACACCCCCACCAGAGCTCTCCAAACTCCATAGATTTTGATCGGGCGGGTTCGACCTTCCTCAGCCTCTTCGCCATATTGCTAGCTAAGCTATCCGGATTACGGGTCATATCTCCCAAGGAATCATGAGTTGCTCAGGAGGCTGGGCGCAGACGTGACGCGCGATTATAAGGGCTCGGCGGTGGCTCCTGAAATCAGCGAGCCTTTTGGTGGGATCCTGCAGCCCTGGATATCCCTCATCCCCATGTAGTGCTAAATTTTCCAGTGCTAATTTCGATATCATTCATGTAGGATCTACTCAACAGGTTGTTAATGCTCTTGTACACATAATTGTATTGCGTATGTGTTCTCGGTTTTCATCCATTCCTTCTCGCAGCGACATGATTGTCGTCTATTCCGCTCTTCAACCCGGCACGGATGATTTCCACGAGATGCGCAACTGGTACAAGCGTCTTCCTCAACTTATTGAGGCAAGAGAAATAGGTGTAGTGTTCTACTCAGGAGGCACAGGGGTGCTGGGCTTCAAGAAAGGGTTGGATTATCTGGGGCATGGGAAGGCTAGCGCCGAAAAGCTGGTTGATCAATGGTGTTCGGGCAACGCTGTATTATGGTGTTGTCTAACCAACTCGATATCTATGTCGACTGTATTGCACGGAATTAGTCTTCCATCTCAGCTAGAGAGTAAATCTGTGACGAACTGCATTCTGTTGCTGTAACAAGATAATTCCGAACATAGACAGACTCTGTCCCTGCGCTTGGATAAGGGCTTGATAAACTATAAATGGGTTTAGTCCATTCGCGCATTGGAAGGGTCCCTCAGCGCCCAAGTCTATTCTAGAACTCAAGGATGGAGTGCTTGGTCACTTCAGCACATATGGCTGATGTTTCCAGTTCAGCCACACCGCGTGGCCAAAAACTTGCTGGAGAAGGCTGCTGGGCGCGGAAGTCGAGACGGCTGCGGCAAAGGGATATTCATGGCGCCGGACACCACCTGATTTATCTGTTCGTTGACCGAGCGACTCCGAGCACCATCGAAATGAAAGTTGTCGAAGTGGTCGCAGATATCGATGATTCATCGAAACATAGATGAGGATCTGGCTAAATGGAAACTGAGCCAAACCAGACTCGGTCGCTCATGGACGCGCGCAATAAACAACGCGGTTTGTATTGCTTTGAATTATTCGATGCAAGTCACATGCTACGGGGTTAAACATAAGGCCGATCACCCACTCCGAAACAATTGAATGCGCGGGCAAGATCGGACCATATTATATTGCTTGTGACTTGTATCGGAAGCGGGAGCGTTTGGACATTAACTCAGACTGGGGGCACTGTCCTTCTCTTCAACTTGTTGAAATGCCTGATCAAAAGTCTGACGTTGTACATGCCATTGAGGAATCCCAACCAGTCCCTGGAAGTTCATCGTCATCATCACCAACGCAGAAGAAGAGCACACCAATGTCCAGTTATGTGTGCCCTATCTGTCTCTCCCCGCCTCGTATGTCAACATTGACGCTGTGTGGCCACATTCTTTGCGCATCCTGTTTATGGGATTCCGTACGCAGCGCTAGGGTGCGCGAGTTGGATGGACCTGCCCCGGGTACAAACAACGCTCGATGTCCTGTGTGTCGTGAGGATTTGAAGGGATGGGATTGGAAGGGCGGGGGAGTTATTGGGCTGGAGATGAAGGCTGCGCCCCAGTAGCTGCCTTCGTAACCCTGCCGTAGTCTTCATCGCGGCACAACCGCGCATCGCTCAACTTCAAATAATGACTCAAAAACGAATCACTGTCGCTCGTTCCTGTGGTCAATGAACTTATCGCGCACTACATTGTACGATACAATCTTGTAACTCCCAGCCACAGCACTGAAGTTTGTTATACCAGCTTGAAATCCCTCCGCCGACTACGTAACCCTCCATTAATCCCCATATTTATCTCGTGTAAAAGTGCGGTCTTGCACAATGTGTATACCATTGTGCAACTGCGCTTTTGTGTCCGACTAATCGGCATCGTAGCGGGAAGCGGTCCAGGTGAAATTGGCAACCTTTCTAGGGGGACAATCCCGTGAGCAACTGGCACAAGAGTCTGGGTTTCAATTTGTCTAGGGATTGGCTGGCAGTTCAACTTGAAACCCCCTACTTAATATATTCGGCTAATTCCGTTACAACTGCTTGAGACTCGTGGGTCAGCCGAGATCGAAATCCTCGCTCTTATGGAAGTCTATCATCATGGATCCTCTCCCAAAACTTCGTTCTGCGTTTCTCAGTGGTTGCCTTCATCGTCATGCCCTTTCATCCTAGGCCATCTCGTCACACGCACCCTCAACGGCATCAATGGCACTTGAAGCACAAACATGTTCGGAGAAGATCACACCATGAGTCGACTCATTTGCAGCATCCCCTCCAGCGTCAGCTCGTGGTTGCGGTGGATGCGCAGACATCACTGGTCACTGTGGAAGGAGATCCTCCTGTTCCTCCCCAGAATTATCGCGTTAACTCTTCCGTCATCGACAACACGCCTCAGCGTCCGGGTTCAGTTGTTTCGAGTGGTCAGACGGCGGCTAAAGATGGTTTTGATGGTTCAGAGTCCACACCCATACCAATCGTTGAGGTCGACCCAACGTCAACTCTTGAGCCCTCTATTGCCCCGTCTTTGTACCCTTTGTCATTGCTGGCACCTTCATCTCCTTTGACACAGGAACCACAATCTTTCACGCATCATCAACAGCCCTTTGACGCAATTCCTGGCCTGAAACCAACGCCTTCATCAATGGGCCAGTCCCCTTCCCTGGCGACCCATGAACCGGCGCCGGTGTCGCAAACCGATTTTAATTTTTCCCCTCAGACTTACGCACTTGGCCCTGGTTCTTCTGTCACCCATTCCAACCTTGCACCGACACCAGCAACGACTTTCATCATTTCGTCTGCGCTCCCATTATCATCTTCGTCGTCTGCTACATTCTTCACCACTGCCACCACCAGTGCGCCCCCTACGTTGGCGTCACGTCCTAGCGGCAACAGCAGCCTAAAAGCTGGCGTTGTGGTCGCTGCTGCACTCGGTGGCTGTCTTGCGACAATCCTCTTGCTTTTCGGGGTCATGTGGCTAGTTCGTATGAGATCGCGGAACGAGGATAGCCTAGAATATCTTTCGAGCATCCGGGGGGATTCATCTAATGAAATGGAGAGAGTACCGGATATCGAAGAGCTACCGAACGAGGAGCTCTCCATGGAGGACGCCGAACGAGTCTTACGTGTAACGAATCCTGGGGACGACGACCTGTCGCTCAATTCAGAGGCAGGGGTTCTTTCCTTGAGCGGGGGTCATGTGCCGATGGATGGTCTTGGTCTTACACTCCCTCCCGATGCTGTGTACGGGACGCCGAGGGTAGCAGCTCCTCGTTTCATGTCAGTCATGAGAGATGGGGGTTTGCCTATTCCCCCGCCCCCTGCATTGAGTCTGGAACAAGGGGAAAAGAGGTCGCTGCACGATATCGAAGCGAATGCAGGAAGCAGGCTGTCACGGCTCCAATCTGCCGCTAGCTCCCACAAGTCTAATAGATGTGGTACTGACGCTAACTTATCTCGTGCTGTTTCGTCTGTCTACTCCATAGCTTCGGAGGGTTATGGTTACGCTCTTCGTCCGTCGACGCCCCAAGCGGAAGGTTGGGCCGCTTCACTCCGTAGCAACCTTTACGCTGCCATCCAGCGAATGGCAAGCACCACGAAGAGGAATGATGGCTACAAATTGAGAGAGGAAGAGATCCCCGAGCCCTGGACGAAGCAGCCCGCAAGACCTACGAGCCAGCGGACACTACGGCTTGGCACGGTGTCTCGGGATGGAAGTGTAAGAAGCACCATCTCGTTAAGGCACGGGTCAGGTGTCACGCCGATATTGGATATGGATTCGGGTAGTCAGACGTATCTTGGGCGAGGCGACTTGCAATTGACTGCTGGTGCCATGTCTGTTTCGGTGCGCACATACTCTGTTGTTTACCTTGTATTGGAAACATCTGACACCGCATTACCTGCGTAGTTCTATTCACCCTACGACCCTTCTGTCTTGTCCCTCCCAGCTGAGCCTGACGATGATCTTCCTGAAGTTGAATTGCCATCCGAACCCCGTAGCGCAACAGGTTATATAAGCAATCGAGTGTCCTCATGTACAACTGGGAGTGGCAGGCCATACACGAATCCCGACTCCAATCCCGCTGCCACCACTCCAGACCCCAGCAGCGCGAAGATAACTTCACAAGACGCCCCGCCCGCACTGGTTGATGGAGCGTCACCAATTAATTCACGATCGTCGAAACCAATAAAGACGGAATCAGAAGCATCCCGACGATCACCCAGGCCATTCTTGAGGCAAAGGCAGTCCGGAATGAGCACCTCTTCGCAGTCATTCGATGAACTTAAGTGATTGGAGCATTTTAAGCATCATTTTGATCATTCGATCTTGATCTATCTTTGGGTTCTGCAATACCTGGAGCATTGTATCCTCCCCTGCCATTGCAGTTGTGTCATTCCTTGTATTACGTAATCGTGCTGGGTAATCAGCCTCTCTTTAGCTGGGTTGCAGGCTGCAGCCAACCTATGACTTGGAGGCTAGCTAAATCTGCTGTAGTGCGTTCGTTCAGCAATCTCGACCCCAGGATTGTTGGGGGAGGAATGAGGTCTCTCTACAGTGACCTTGTTAACGATGATGGAATGCACGGCGCGGGTGCGGCACAGCTGCAGGTTTACGCATTGCAACACGCGCGCCCTAGTCCCCCAACTTGCTCTGTTTCCTGCGTATAGGCAAATGTACAGACACTGCGTCACCTGTGATGCAATAACAGCAATTGAGTCACGCTAGAGGGTCGAGGTTGGGGGAAGAATGCTAAACATAGTCCATGTGCATAAACAAGAGCAGAAAGAGAGATCGCATTGAGTAAGCGGGGAAGGAATCAAACCGTTCAAAGGAAACTAAAACAAGCAGAAGAGTGGATGGAAGAAGCCGTTTAAACTAAGGCACTCGCCATAGAAAGGTCATGATACTCGCGTCAAAGAGCAAAAATCCAAATTGATACAGTGGCCGAGTCGAACCTAGCAGATGACACAGCACTTTCCGGTGTCCTCAGCAGCATCGCTTCGCCTCCTGTCCCTAGATCCTGAATGGTGATGGGAAGAAGCACCGAGCAGCATGCTAGCCCGGGTGGCAGCCTCAAAGACGTCGTCGACACCTTGGTTCCTCTTGGAAGAGCACTCCTTGTATGTTCGCGCACCAATCGCGCGCGCAACTTGTTCGCCTCGAGCTCGGGTAACATAAGGCAGGTCTTCGTCGTGGGGAGCGCCACTGATGGCGTTCGGTGGACGGAGGTCCGACTTGCAACCAACAAGGATAACGGGGACGTGTGGCCCGCATATCTGGCGCACTTCTTCAATCCACTACAAGATGGACAAGGTGAGCAATAAAGCACAGGACTCGAATGGCCACACCTACCTTGAATCTTACGTTGTCCAGGGAGTCTGGGGTGTCAATAGCGAAAGCTATCAAGATAACATGCGCTTTCGAATAGGAGAGAGGCCGAAGGCGCTGCGGTCCCAAATTACTAAAATGGAAACTAATCGGGATTGGACTTCCGCATTTACCTCATATTCTTCCTGACCGCTGAGATTGGCGCCCTTTCAGTACCTCTCATAGAGCTATAAAAGGACTGCTTACGCGGTATCCCATAACGCCAGTTGCACCGGCTTGCCGTCCAGTCGGATCTCAGCGACGTAATTTTCAAATATTGCTGTATCAAAGTTTCTCAGATAGGTGTTTTTATGACTGGAATCTGGAAGGAGAGGCTTACTCGGCTCCTGTATAGTTGTACCGACAAGTTGTCCTCAATATTCTGGATGACTCCAAGTGCAGTGGTGCACTCACGTATTCTTTCGGAAACTCGCCCATAGCAAACCTAACAACACGATAAGCCTATGATAATATATTACAGTGACAACTCTGCTTACACGCAAAGCAGACTGGTCTGGACGTCAAAAGTGCATTCAGTAAAGACGAACACCATAGGCGCGATTGTTATGGAAGGCATAGGGGACCGAAAACAGATATGCATGGAAGAAATGCTAGGCTCACCTTTCCACAGGCGCCATCACCCACAATAACTAGCTTACGCCTGATCTGTGTTGAACGCGTCGATAGTCAGCAATACAGCCAACATGTCCCATTGCATAGCGCAACACAGGGAAAAGTACGTACAGGGATTTGTGAGGACATGATGGCTCAACCCAGTGTAGAGTAGAAGTACACCTGGAGAAGGGGGTGAAAGAAGAGAGGTTGAAGGAAAAAGGGACAAGCCCGAGGCTGTGACTTTGAGGATCGAGTTGGAGGACACTGGGCGGCCGTTGCCGAGATTCCTCATTTCCCGTTATGGGCAGGTGTCCTTGAAGCTTCGTTCTAACTGCTACTTATGATCAGGTGAGGATGCGATGATCAACGCGTTGGAACTTCCCAATTGACATCTATAATCCCCCAGCTGAAGCCTACATTTAGGGTCTTACCCTTATCTCACCTTGTCTCGCACCAGCGCCACAAGTTTTGGAGCCAAGATCTCCCTCGTGCCATTTCTGGATCCCATCCACACACCTCCAACTTATCAAGTTCATTCACTCTGTGCTGCAACAAATCCATCTTGCTGAGGATATCATGGCGTTACCCACTAGATCATCAAATTCACCGACATCGAAACGGAAAAGTCCTGAGCTTGATTCCAGTCCACCAGAGAAGCGGCAAAGGACCCACGATTCTCGTATGTACTTTTTGTTTTTCCATCGTTCTCATCCTGACCCAGCCAAGTCGAGGAAATGACCTCCCAACCAGGTAAGTGGACTCTTCTCAGTTACTTCATAAAAGGGCGATCAACTCGTGTTTAGCTCCTCACAATACTCCTCACAAATCATCGAGATACACTAGTATGACTTCCACCCCGCCTATTTTTTTTTCCTCAACTGACACACTGTATAGATGTCGAGGTCTCGAGTCAACGGAGCCCTGGTATGAAAATCTTGGATTCGATGAGCCCTGAAACGAGGAAGGCTTTGTTGGATGCACGTGCTCGCAATATCAGAGACGTGTTAGCTGTAAGCCGAGTTGGTCGATATGATGGTATTCATTAGAGTTCAACATGATCATTACAGGCCCCAAATTTTGCTGAGGATTCAGGTGATGCTTGCCACGTGTTGGTGTTATTACCGCTAACCTCCATTCTCAGGAGCTGAACAACTAAAGCGGAACGACTTCTGTATCTTGTATCATGATGAGGCTATTTTGAAGCACATCATGGAATACGATATTTCTGATGCTGTCCAATGGGAACTCGCGCGTTTTGCAGCTCTTTTCGACCAAGACATTTCCCTGACTGACCGTATCGCGGACCTACTTAAGCAGCTGAGAGGTCCAAACGTTGCTGCACGCCAGTTCAACAGGGTTGTCCAAGGCGTGTTGAGCAACGGGGTGGGAGATGGACCAGAAATCGGTGCGTTTCTTCTGGAGGTGCAAACATCAAGCGCATTTGCACTGGAAGGCGGACCGAACGACGTATTTCATGCATTGGATTGGGAAGATGCTTCCTCAGAAGCAGAACGTTTAGGTATCAATGACTCGCCCACTCCGATATACGGCGGCCAAGGCACGTTCTTCTTGATGCGTCCATCCTCGCGCTAACACTCGGCGGTAGTTGTTCAACGAGTATGCCTCGAACTGTCACAAAAGGCTGTAGCTTCTAAACGAGTCCCCCTATCAGAAAAATACGTATTCCGATTTCAAAAGCTCCATATGGGGCCATCATGCAGAGCCACAAGGTTTTATGGATCTAAGCGAGTCATACGTGTTTCCGTTCCCGACTCAATCATAAGGAGCGACGGGGAGCTGCTCGTAGAGTTCTTTACTCAACGCTTTCTTTTCAATGGTAGAGTCTTCCAGGCGTTATTCTCTAAAGATGCCACCGTGTATCTCGTGGAAACATCGAGACTACGAAGCTTCAACCAGGATCCCTACTTAAAATCTTTATGGCAGCTGATTAACTGGCATAATCCGGTCGATGTTAATTCCATTCAGGTGTGGATGCTGTTGGTGCACATGGTTTTATATGAATATTGCGCTGCAGATAGCCTCGAAATGGGCGTCCCGCTTCGGACTATGCATGACACTTTCCGTCCCTATTTGCCGTGTCAACCAGCAGGCTGAGTGGAGAGTGCCTGACATTGGTTTGTCGTGTTCCCAACTGGTCCGTCCGCAGACAATATCTGAAACATTACAGTGTCCGCAGCAGCTGAATCATCCCCAAAACCACCAGACCACCAAGTGATGACCGATGGTTGTGGGTACATGAACCTCGCGTGTAGGTGTTTTTCCACTTTTCGTCAACACTGAAATCGCCAATTCGCTTTAGTGGCACAAAGGATACAGAGTGTTATGGGATTAGATGAGGTGCCTTCTGCTGTTCAAATGCGGCTCAATGGTGCCAAGGGAATGGTGAGCAATCCCATTTGCCGACTTGATCCAGCGAATTCATCTGCCTTCGTCGCAGCTGGTGCGACACCCGTATAACCAATCCGGCGAGTGCAGTGTAGGGATTCGACCAAGCCAGCGGAAAATTGCTCTCCCTTCTCCGGACCTTTCCCAACAGATATTGGAACTTGTCCGAGTCCCGATGTTCAAAACCTCTGTGATTTTGTCTTCGGAGATCCTCCTTTGTTTAGATAACGGTGGAGTTCCACAGACAGTGATCGAAGATTTGTTCGAGTTGGGTCTGCGGTCGGAGATTCTGCCTCTGTCCCTGACCGACGACATATCACGCGAAAAAATATGGGACCTCCTGGACAGTAAGGCTGCAGCGACTAAACTTCGTCGGCAACGACCAGATTTTAGCAGAGCATTAGGTCTTGTGTCACCCCATGCTACAGATATTTTCAGCATGGACGAGTCAACGTCGGAGCACAGCTTCAGTATCGCCCAGGATTTCGATATGACGCAGGATGATGACCCTTATTCTGGCTTTCCCATCCGCCGAGAGGAAGCTATCAAATCATTTCTTGACTCGGGCTTCGACCCAGAGCGTTGTCCCCAATTGCGAAAAATGATCAGACAGATTAACGACATGATAATCAAGTCTTACAAAGAGAAGTGCCGTGTGAAGGCACCGTTCAGTTTTGAGGGGTTTGCCATACCTGGTATGTTTTGCGGTCCGGTACGCCCTGTGCCCAGGCTGTTGACAAAGGCTTTAGACCCCTATGCCATTGATGATGCCAGTATGGGTGTTCTACGGCCTGGGCAGATCTACTGCAGGTCGTCCAGGCCTTGGATAAATGCCAACGGCGACAAGCAGTACACAGTTCTCGGGCCAGTCCTAGTATGCCAGATCACTCGCAAAGCTATTCCACCCCCTGATCTGCATTCTTTCTAGGTCACTAGACACCCTTGCAAAGTGTGTGAAACCAGTCTTAGGTTCAGCTCTTAGCTCATCTTTCTATCAGTTTGCATCCGATGTCCAAAAGGTTCGCTAAAGGATAGGGAAATGTTGACACAGCATTAACGGGCGTCTGGCCAGTTCGAGGCGGTTGATTGTGGAACCCTCATGGGCTTTACCGACATTGTAATCTTCTCATGTCAAGGATCCCGTTCACCTCTTAGTATAATGTGAGTAGCGTATTTCAATAGCTGAAGACCCCAATTCTTGAATACCTTGTCTTCAGGGGTGGTGGCGACTACGACGGGGTAAGCGAGAAATCCATCTTTTCATGCCCATATGCTCATATTTGTTTAGGATACGGTAGTTGTAATTAGCCAGCCAGAAATTGTGAACGGCTTTGAGCAAGCATCAAGGCACGCGCTTGATCCTCCCGCAGACTTTGTGAACAAGAACTTTATCAAGGAAAAGGCGCCTGTTCCACACCGCGGGACTTCCATGTTTTTGGACGAACGAGAAAGCGACAGGACGGTTCAAAGAATTCTCCTGTCCTCACTTCGCAGATTACCGCTTGTTGGGGCGTATTCGAATATGTGATAAGCTTTTGTAACAATGACTCCCATGCTAGTTATTCTGATCTTTAATTCCAGGCACGAATTAGGTAAATAAACTCTCCGAAATGCCAATGCTACACACCGATCATCTCTTCCCTCTTCCCAAGCTGTGTACCGACATGGGTATACTCATCCCGCTGCAGAACGCCTTGCGCATATGTGAGATACTTCTCGATATTTTCGGACTCTGCTCATATTTGCTGCTAAGGTTTTCAGCAACAATGGACGATGTTAAGTCCGGGTTACGAGTCCTCCCCGATGTTCTCAGGGCCGATCAGAATGAATGGTCGCAATGGCAGCGACCAGCCTGGAAACGAGGCTCAACACAATCAACTGGCGCATTTGCAACGAACCCTAACGAGCTCGAGAAGCAGCCATTACCGCGGTCCCCCGAAGCAAGTTCACGCACCTTCATTCTAGAGCGAATGTATCAAAAAGCAACGGCCACAGCGGTTCGTTGAGTTCGCTTGGATTATTCTATCCGCTGATGAATACGCCGACGCAGACCGCAATTCGTAAGGAATTCGACGAGGCGGATGAACAAATTTATAAACCTCTTTGGCGGGACGCCCACTTGATTGAACCCCACCGGGACGCCTTGAAGCGTTCGGATCAAATGGCAGATCCGGTCAAGGTTTTGTTTCTTCAGGAGCTTCGCGCCATCGAGGATGTGATTCGAGAAACTCGCAAGCGCTACCTGAACGAAGTGGAAGAGAAGTTGAAGTTGAAGTTATACTCAACAGAACGCCGAGCGACCGTATTGCTTTTATCCTCCTCCGTTCGAAACTCTCTGAGCAAGCTCAGCTCTGTATACATAAGCTCTATGGAGGGGACTATCATTGCAGCGTCATATGCCTATCTTCATGACCTAGATGAATGGAACGAGACAAGGCACTCGCCTCACTGTGAAGGAACACTGTAAGTTCAATAACTCCCCCAACGTGGTATGTCGCTGAAAAGTCCCCCACTCATTAGATTTCCCTGGGAATTGTTCTTTCGCGAGTTGAGGGAGATCAAAGCAAAAGCTCTGGGACTACACAATACTATCATTCCTTCTAGTTACAAAAGCTTCAAAATGAACAGTAAACTTCTCAAATACCAACAACTGATGTCTAACCCCCTGCAGTGATCCAACCCGGTCGTCAAACACCTGCTTGCCAGATTTGCGGGTAGACCTTACAGACATTCGACGCCCCCTACACTCCTTGATCTTCTTGATTGCATTTCTTATTTACGCGTCTTGGATTAGTTCAATTTGCGCTCACGACAACCTTTTGTACCATTCATCCCAAACCATTAGACGCATTTCACCACGCACATTCGGAACCTGCAATTTCGCCATTTCTTCCTGACCTTGCATCTTTTGGCGGATCTATTATCGAACATTTCTTTGTTGTGCTTGATTACATTGCTAGACGCACAGTATCATTTTCAAGTAGATCGGGTTCGGCCCGAACAATCAAATCCTTCAGATTGCCCTCTCTAGACCTTGGGAGATGTCGAGATCTCGCAAAATTCCTGTCTCAAGAGCATAGATCCAGCCATGAACTCGAACTAAAATCAGAACCCCCCCCCCAGAAAAAAAAGGGTCAGGGCAAAGCCTTCTCTTTTCCCCAATCCACAAGTGAACGCACCATTCTTTCCATTGCTCCAGGCCTTCCTGATCGTCTCGGTCTCACAAATTGTCTGCACCTGCATTTTTACGTTCTTCTCTATGAGCCTTAACACGGCTTTGCTTCTATCTTCTAATGGCCCTAGTTCCCCCGCGAGGGAGACGAGGGGAGAAAGCCATCTACCCAGGTGTGTGGTTAGAATTGGTGGCGGTGTAGCGGATTGAGAGTGGGCGAGGTCATAGCAGGCTTCCGCACCACCGCAATTTGTGTGACCCTAGGCCGACAATTGAGGGGGGGGGGCGAGACGGTGAGTGGTGAAGACACAGAGAGGGGAGCGGAATGGAGAACTTACAGCTACGATGACTATGGCGGTAAGAGTATTCGAGCATGATCGAAGAGATGGTAGGGATTTACTTCTTGAGTGGCTGCAAAGTCTCAGATTGATCATATTGACGTACCGTGCTGGACGCCGACGCTTTCAACTGCAAACTGAAGGACGGACAGGGCTGAGGCATCATCTGAATGGAACTGGCTGAAATCGACCGAATGCCAGCGTAAGGGACATATAAGATAAAAGTATTGCGGCGGACGGACTTTGCGATGTTACGATGCACGAAAATGTCTCCCGGCGCAGAGGCAGTGACAACACTCTCTGGTACACGCGAATCCGCACTGCACCATGGAAAAAGATATTCAGACGTCAGCATCGTTTTCAGCAGAAGAAAAAGAGGACATGCCATCCAAGCCATAATATTTTTGGCGTTTGGGCTTTTGCGGAATTAACAAAGAAATCGGGATCCTTCGCTTTTACTTGGTCTGCCCATTGGACATTTGAAGATAAGAGCGAAAGGAGTGCTGTATCAAATGTGTTGTCCATTCTGCGAGGTCTCAAGTTCACACTGGTAGGGTATCGATGGAGAGTTCGGCGGGTATCGGGTTGAGGATCATCTCGTGATGGTAATATTGGAGGGGGGAATGGATGGTGGGGATGGGAAGAGTTGCCATCAAGATACTGAGAATCCGTTGAAATTTCACGCTGCAGAGTGGCGGAATGCAGTTGAATCGGGTGAGGATCTGATGGCTTGTGATATTTGCGGCATAGCGCGAGAGAGCTGGTGCACCTGAGCTGGGATGTCGTGCGTGCTAGGCTCCTCATCGAAGAGAGTGGGGGGGTATGAGCAAAGGCGTAAAAGTGGCGTCAAGTCATGAGGCCGGAAAATTTCCTACTGAATCGGATTCCAATAGGGTTTGGTCGAAGTCGGAATGTGATGAACCAATACAATTCAAAGAATATCCAAATGGCAAACAGCGGGCCATGTGTTCTCATTTTGAGAGGTCGCGTGATATTGCATGTGAATAATGTTTGGCAATCACCACCAACACTATGTAATACACGGCCACAACACATCCAAGGCATGACTTAAAGCCATCATGCAGACGTATGCACCTCGGGAGAAAACTCCTATCCCAAGGCTTCAACCCATTTGTATCAATTCAATCTGAGGCTAAATGACTCAAATGTGATTCATTCTGAGATGTCACAGCCACCATCCTGTTTCCCACAACGATTTATAGAGGCTGGTCAAAACGATATCGAAACGATGACATTGTACGCGCTAGAAAGACAAGTGGCTATATCAGCGGTGACTCGCGCGTGCGCTCTCACTTCTTCGGTCTTCAATAAACTGGTCAAGTCCGAAACCCTCACCAAGGAAGACAAGTCTCCAGTAACGATCGCTGATCTCTCAGCACAAGCGCTCATCAATACTATCCTTGGAACCTCTTTTCCTGATGACCCTATTGTAGGGGAAGAGGATTCGAGCGATCTGAGAGGTGGTGGAGAAGCCCAGAGGGTGATGCGAGAGCGAATTACGGAATTGGCGAATGATGCTTTGACAAAGCCATTAAGTGGCGAGGAGAAAAAGGAGTGGGGGTTGGGTGACGCGAAGAGCACGAGCGAGCTTTTGGATGCTATCGATCGAGGCAATCATGCAGGAGGGAATAAAGGCCGTTAGTCGATTCCCTTCAATTTTTTTTCCTTCCAAAAGCAGATTTATTCCGCATGTGTTGGAAAAAACTCATCTTCGAATGATCCCCTCAAGGCATGTGGGCAGTCGACCCAATTGATGGGACCAAAGGGTTTCTTCGAGGGGAGCAATATGCAGTTTGCCTTGCACTTCTGGTCAACGCGCGTGTAGAAGTAGGCGTTATAGGTTGCCCGAACTTACCTCTCACATCGACTGCTCTTCCATCTTCCGCATTACCCCCCACAGAGCGCGGTGCAATTTTCGTAGCCGTTCGCGGTCAGGGGGCCGAGTCCAGACATCTTTCCAATGCCTGGACGAGTCCAGGTACCCAATTACGACTCTTTTCACCATCAGGTGCCGGGATCTTAGGGTCGGGACTAAGATTTCTGGAAAGTGTAGACAGTGGACATTCGGCGCATGATTTCAATGAACGGGTTGCTAAACTGTTGGGAGTTACGAACCTGCCTAACAGAATGGACAGTCAAGCTAAGTATTGCGTATTGGCAAGGGGTCTAGAGGGTGAAGGGAACGTGTATCTGAGGATGCCAGTGAAGGGCAAAAATTATAAGGAGAAAATATGGGTGCGTCGTTATTTTAGTAAATATATCCGCTGTGTTCTTCGTCTTAACTTGCCACTCAGGATCACGCTTCTGGAAACTTGCTGATACATGAAGCCGGAGGCATCGTGTCGGACTCTTACGGCCGACCACTCAGTTTTAGCGATGGGCGCACATTCAAAGAGACTACAGGTGTTGTCGCAACTGGGAGTAAGGGAATTCATGAGATTGTCATTCAAGCCATCCAAAAAGTCATTGAACTTGAGGAGGCGGAAGCGAAGGATGTCACAGAGAAATTGTAGCGGTGTAGATATTGAAGCAATGAAAGTTCATTTCTCGTGCACTTAGTTGATGATGGATGGTCGTCGCTCTTTGGAAGAGAACATACTCCATACTATATTGAACATTAGTTTGAGGGCCGCAGTCAATCATCAAGATTTGCAAAATATGATGACCTGGATGTACGCCAAGTACAGGTCAGGATATCAGTAGCATCCGCGACATCGGGGTTATGCGATGGGACGAACGAATGACAACATGGGATTTGTAGATGATCAAGCCAAACCGAGTATTTTCTTCCATTTGAGAAGCAGGAGTCTGAATATGATATAGGGATGTCCCATATCCATGCTTGGCGCTAGCCCATTGAATGGGGGGATGACCATGTCTGTTACCGTCTTGCTCTTTTTTAGGATCGAGGTGGACGAGGGTTAGGTCTCGCCATTGGTCTACCCTTACGATTGACAAACTCACCTGCTGAGTGAGTTCCATGAGGCTAGCCCAGAACTCTCTTGAGTCCTTCCCTACTTCCTTGGATTCGCCTTCCTCCGGCACAGTTGTCGAATGACCATAGTCTAAGAACTTGTTGAAGGTGTACATGTCATGCACCACAGCTGCGCTTCGCGTGAAATACGTTTGAGACACAGAAAGCGAGGGGCCGGATTGAGATTCACGCAGAATAGCATGAATGAAGGCCAATTCAGAAAGAATTTTGGTGATGCCTTGTCCAAAAGCTGGGTTGAGCGCTATTGAACAATTGATGGAGTGATCAATTTGAGCCGCCCAATCATTAAATCAGACTCACAAAGGCGTGAGTCACCCACTGCGACAAAGTTAGAAGGCAAGCGTCCCGTCCTGAAGTCTGTGAGGCGGCTAGTCGGCTAACAGATGATTAACGTTAAACACTATGTGCTAACGCATGCAATGGACACTCACGATTTTCCAGCTATTGAACCTGATCTCTTCGGCACCTTCGACATTTTCAGCTAGCACTTGCAGGAAATTCAAGACCCAGCCCGATGTATTCTGCTCGGGTCGATCTCTGTATGTACGCGTCTGAATTGCTTCCACATTCTCCACGAACTGGGGAAGCGTCTGCGACAATCCGCCGTCGCTGGTACCCCACCCTCCGTGGAGTAATGAGACTGTAATAGCAACACTACAATCACCAACGTACCCGAGAACGAAATCGACACTTACTCTGATTCCCTGACGATTTCTCAACTATGTAGCATTCTCTACCAGAAACGTGTGTTGGTTGAAAACTCTGAAGCATGTCGATAGCATCCCATCGACCGAAGGTGTGAAAATGGTCCGGAAGCGTTCGTGACAATTTTTCTTGAACAGATTGGTCCGTAATAGGGGGTAAAATGGTCGTATGATAAAACATTTTGCATCCATATTCGTGGGTGCGGTATGGTCCCCAGGTAGGGGATGCCTTTGAAAGGAGTTTCGATGAAATGGAAGCTAGTCCTGAACAATCGGAGAAGAATGCAGCGTTGAGCGTAATAGACCGTGATCCTTCGGGTGGCGAGGCGGGTATGTAGGTGATGGATGATATGCTGTCACCATCCGACGCAGCGTGCATCTCAGTCACAGTTCCCTGGATAACTTGAAGGGCAGGACCGGCATATTCCTCAACAAGGCGGCGAATGAGTTTTTCAAGCCTATGGGTGTGAGATGGTAGGTAGTGAGGATCAAGTAAGTGATCAGACCAACGTTATCCGAGTTATCGTTAGCCTATCTGGAATCGAACTGAGGGTGATCTGTGGTGTCCATCCACCAGAAACCCAGGAGAGCCAGCCAACTCTCACGTTGGCGCCCTCCTTTCTAGCCTCGTTGTCAAAGTCGTGAAAAAGCAACCGAAGCAATTTGGTGCCAATGACAGAAATAAGGTGGATTTGGGAGCGTTGGCCGACTCGCGAGCCATGAGCGACGAGTCTTGTATCTGGTTCTATGATAACAACTCTTTGAAAGAAATCGGAGAGGACTCGAGCGGTAAGGTAGCCAGCGATACTGGTCGCAGTTCAAAGTTCAGTTGACGGTTCCATGAAGGCGTGTACCTGTCATACGCACCTTCCTCCAGCGATCACTGCAATTCCCGGAAACTTCCTGTCACTCGAAGGGGCCGATTCCTCAAGAGAGCGCAAAACATGTAAGACCGTGGCAGTTCTGATGGCGACTTGGCGTAAGCGCCACCAGTAGAGACGAAAACCAATATAAGCTATCGACAATAAGGACGGAAGGTACCAAATCATCTTAGGCGGAGGCGGTGTGATGGAGGTCTCTTTTCTGTGTGGTACGGAGAAACGTGCCTAGTCTCAGACTCGTACCACGATGCTAGTCACGTTCTGTACTCAATACAAAAGATCACATGGTACGGAGTTGAACAAATATCCGATCACCTACTCCGAAACTTAGCCCGCGACACTTCGCTCCTCCGACTGGGGCAAAATGTAGGTGGCGATGCATCGGAAACACCCGACTCTCACGCTAAGCCTGAATGAGTTGTACATAGAGGTTGTGCAATGTAATTGTTAGTGTTGACACATGCGGTCATTATACCCAACCCAACCCATAGAGACTTGGAAGCACCTTGAGGGGTGTGAAATCGACAACCTGGGCATGTGCGGAAATTAACACTTCATATAATACTTCTATAGCATTCTGTAGTTGGTGCTTTGTAGCGAAGCGGTACAAGCGTGAGCTGAGGCTATGCAGCCTTTTTTGGCTGCGGGTGTTCAATTTCCACTCAATGAACCTTTTTTATGGTCTCAGGAATAATTGTAACAACCTCCCATTTACACTAAGGAGTAAAGAAAAAAAGGTTCACTGAGTGGGAATTGAACACCTGCAGCCAAAAAAGGCTGCATAGCCTCAGCTCACACTTGTACCACTTCACTACAAAGCACCAACTACAGAATGCTATAGAAGTATTATATGAAGTGTTAATTTCTGCACATGCCCAGGTTGTCGATTTCACACCCCTCAAGGTGCTTCCAAGTCTCTATGGGTTGGGTTGGGTATAATGACCACATGTGTCAACACTAACAATTACATTGCACAACCTCTATGTACAACTCATTCAGGCTTAGCATGAGAGTCGGGTGTTTCTGATGCATCGCCACCTACATTTTGCCCCAGTCAGAGGAGTGAAGTGTTGCAGGCTAAGTTTCGGAGTAGGTGATCGGATATTTGTTTAACTCCATACCATGTGATCTTTTGTATTGAGTACAGAATGTGACTAGCATCAGAAGCAGTCGAGTACCAGTGTGAGAACGTTTATTTACATTGCATAAAAAAGCTATTATTTTGCACATCCATGGAGCTCCTCTGACTGGGTACGAGTCTGGCCTCCCCCTGAATTCATATTCAGGCCGGACTTACTGCTAATCTCCTACATGTCCACATCATGTGGTCTGAAGCAGCCGGATTTGGGTCCTTAGTGCTCTGAGCTACACCCCCCTGAAACTTTGTCAGGCCAGCTAATTTAATGCTTGACTTCACATGCCCATCTCACGTGGCAGCAACCGGATTTGGGTGTGCTTGGTGACTTCCGTAGAATGTCCACCATGTTGGAATTTGTACACGTGGTCTTGGGAACCTAAATGCTAAAATATGGACATTCTGGGAGTCGAACCGCAGAACCCTGCATAGGTACCAAGAGTGTGTTACCATTACACTAAATGCCCGCATTAGGCGGAGGTGGTTTCTAACAAAACCTCCTCCCCTGATATCCCAAGGAGACTCGATAGAAAGAAACTCCTTGATATATGGTGAGGGTGGGGTTACTTGGCCGATGTCTTCTATATATCTATGTTGGTCCACAAGGCTGAGGGCAATGGGTTGCTGTCTCACAATGCGCCCACTCAGCCAACCACTTGGTCATTGGAAGTGCTTTCGCAAGAGTATACCCAATTACCTGCACAGCAGTGTCACTCTCCACCTCCTTACGTTTTTTGTGCCACTTTTGCTTACGTGTTTGTCTTTCCTTTCTGAGGTGCATGACCTCATGTTTATTACATGGTGGACACGGAAAATTCCTGCCACTCATTTGGCCTCGCAAATCTCCCAATTGTTTGCATCCACCTTCTCAGAAATCAGGGAAGAGGATAATGATGTGAAGGGGTTTTCTATCATTTGTTTTTTACTAGCTGCTGTCAGGGATTAAGTAGGGCCAGCTAATGGGTGGCGTCCTGTGCACGTGATTCCTGGTAAAGATGGTCAGAATGATCCACAGTAGAGGAGGAAGAGTAAAGTATAAATGAGTGATGCAAAGAGGACAGAATGGCTTTTGGATTGAGGGGAATATTGTGTTAGAAACCACCTCTGCCTAATGCGGGCATTTAGTGTAATGGTAACACACTCTAGGTACCTATGCAGGGTGCTGAGGTTTGACTCCCAGAATGTCCATATTTTATGCATTAAGGTTCCTGAGACCATGTGTACAAATTCCAACATATTGAAGTGATACATACAACACCTGGCATAAGAATTTATTGTGTGCAACATCGGTGAGAAAGAGGGAAACACCATCTCTAACATTTGGTACTCGGCAATGGGCAGTCACATTTGGTCTCAATTGAGGGGTGGAAAGCGATTAGGAATACAGCGAAAAACAAAACAAAAAACAAAAAACACAGAGAGCACTGGCAAAGTGCTTTACTCCTTCCAGATGGATTTCACAGAATTATCTTCATACCATATGTGACTTCGTTCTCTGTCCCTCTGTGGCAACTACTGTATATACTTCTTTGTACCATATGCACCTTGCACAGGTTACAATCTCTGATTGGGAAAAAAATTGGCTTTCATTCATTAATGGGTGCTGTGCAGGTGACTGCAATGCAAAGCACACTGAAAGGGATCTTACTTGTTTTGGGGACCGTACGTTCCATTCCCCTGTTCGCCTCAGGCCTCAGTTGGTCCATCTAAGTATATGCTGTAGGAGAAATAACGGTCACACTATGGAAACCCATTATGGAAATATGCCAGATAAATCACAAAACCTCATACGACAAGTAGATATGAGAAAATAGAAGGACCTGAATTTTAACGAATTTTTACGAATTATTATGACTATATGCGATAAATTGAAAGAAAGAAAAATAGCAAAAATACTTCAAGCTTACCATCAACGAGACGGAATTCTCAGGGGAATTTATAGCAAATATTAAACCAAGAATTAGGACAATTGACCAAGATTTGACTATAAAAACAATCAGAGAACCTCCATGGAAACTACTTTCCCATGTCCGCACACGTAGCCAAGGATGGAAGTACCACAGAACAAGGATTCCTCAGGAGCTAATGCAAAATTCAAAGTCGTGTCTATAATAGGAAATGTAGATGTCCCCCAAACTGACCCAATGAAAGTAACTACAGGGGAAACTACCCATAAACGACGGAGATATGACTAAAACTCCTGCAAAACGAGGACAACGTCTAAAAGGCAAGCGCAAAGATTAACCAGTAACGACCGAGACAAGCTTGATAGCCCATTAGAAAGGAAGGGATCTAATCTTAATCCTCCCAAATTTTCATAATAAAAGGATCATGCATTAATGAGATATCCAATAATGGGAATAGCGACATCAAAAGTCCGAGCTCAGGGAAAAGACGATGTTTGCGTAGGATCCATAATTAAAACATACAACGAAATTTACACGGAAATTATGAAAAATGGGGAACTATAGTTATGCAAATTTTCAGCCCAAATGGTCCAGCCATTGTGAAGTTATACCCATGACGGGAATATAGAAATCCGCATCATGTGTAATGACACGTGAGGGTGGCGATGCGCAGGGAACCGGCCATCGGAACCGAGATCCACACTTCGGCAGATCGCGAAGACCAATTTCTGTCCAAATAAGGAAGAGCCTGGTCAAAACAAAGCATGGAAAGTGCAAAACAACCTTAGATCATGAGGGAAAAATCTGAAATAAATCACAGAAGCCCATATGAAAGAAATAAACACCCACGCATATCATAAATCCCAAACAATTAAACGGAAATGGTGCCCGCATACGAATGACTATGGGAACGATGCACATGATTACCGAATGTGCGCGCGAACTTTTGCTAACTCAACGAATACCAGGAAATAGGACACAACCTTAGTACCATTGGAAAGGTGGGAATAAATGAAAATTTATGACACCAAGAACGTGAGAAAACATCCAGAAATGAATGAGATACAAGGACATGAAGTTAGAAACCTGAAAATGCGTGGGAAGACAGCTTCAAGAGGTCCAGAGTCCTAAATAAAATACATAAAAATACGATATCTTCAAGGACGACCTACTATAACAACGAACAATACATATGGAGGATTAGGATGTGATAATACAAAGGGGAATCAGGGAATATGAACGAAATTCACGAAAACCACTAAACTATGATGGACCATGGCGGGAATTTTAGGGAATGATATTCTAATGAAGTGGAGAGCTATAACACATTTGTTTGAGTAATTCTTGACTACTAGCAACTTTTTCTTTCAGTTTTAAACCTGAATAATTCACTCATTTACCATTTCAGTCTCATTTTAACTAAATGTCACTAAATAAAAATGGAATAAATCAGCTGAAGGTCTCAGCACAGCCGTACGCATAGTAATGCGAAGTTTGAATTCAGAATCATCAAGTCATAGCAAATTTAATGGTATATATAGGGAATTTGAAATAGGTAACTGCGACAAATGCAGCGCAGCCAAGTTCTAATTAACCATTAAAATAGCTTAGGCGAGGGAGGACAATAAGGATTCTAGGCGCAGTCTGACCACAGTAGAACTGCAGTTCAGCGCAGCAAAAGCGCAGTAGAACTATAGCGTGAAAATTTCATTTTTTATTCAGTTTGAGAAAAATACACTGTAAATAAATCCTGTAAATAGAAGGTAGAGCATGAAAAAGGAAGGCAACCCAAGGAGTATAAAAGGGAGACCCTTTCTGCGACTTTTCGCCCCCCCCCTTAGAGAAGTAAGAAAATAGAGTATTATTTTTCTCAAGCATTTCTGGTTGTCACTCCAGTGCGAAAAAGTGATATACAGTTAAGATTGCCACTGTAGTAAAAGGCAGCAATTAAGGAGAGAAATATTAAGTAAATATTTCAACAGGAGAGCTGGTTAACACTCCAGATTTCAAAGTGTAAACACAAAACAGTTATCTTGCTACTGTTAAAACAAGCAATAAAATAAGACAAAAATAAAACAAACCCAAGGGACACTCCAGACACAATCCAAATCCATTAACTGAATAGAATCTTTGAAACTTCACCAAGTTGAAGATTAAATTCAAGTTAAATTCCAAATTAAACAACGCTACACAGAATTACACCTAGACAAATTAAGAAATTTCAATAAAGAAACAGCTCTGCAGGGCTTGGTTTATCTGTAAGTCAATTCCCAGGAATTTTAAAACTAACCCATAAAAATAGAATTAGCCAAAACACTCGGATTGGTACTATATTTACAATAAATAATACTAGTACACTTCCCCATCCTAACTAAAGAACCAGGGAACAGCTTGGTGGTGGTCTCGTTTGAACCTCCCAACTGACCTTCCTTCATTCTCTCCTTCAACACTTTGATGGGCTGTATATTAATGGGGTAGAAGTAAAGGCTGATCCGCCTTTTACAGCTACCCCAAGGGTTTATATACATTCTTTTGCATTCTCGGCACAAATAAATAGAGAAGCTTCTGCAATGCTAAATTAGCGTTGCAACATATATATCAGACAACACAACATCAATTGATGTTGTGGGCGGAATATAGATATGGGCTGGGGCCTCACACATGCACTCTAGTTTGATAAGGTGTTGGGTTCAATTTCCATTTTGAATTCCGGGAATCTGGTGACGAATGTCCTGGCCCAAAAAATCCATATTCATTATGCAGATCAGGATGTGAATATGGGAGAATTCCGGAGATGCATATGTAGCTTATGTAAAATAATCCTTTCCAGTAGCGTCGCCACCGTCATGACCCACTTCTGCTTCCATGTAATATAATAACTGGGGAACGCCACCTGAAGTGGCAGATCCTGCTACTCTTCCCCCGCATGCATGTTCAGTCTCAATGTTGCTATTGGCTGAGATGAAGCCCGAGATTTGCTGTTACTCTGTCCATATTTTGATATAATAACTGCATAATTTACACTGCAGGGCGTGGCAGTTCATACTCCAGTTAATTCTCAATCGCCTCCATCGCACCCAGGCAAAAATGAATCTCACACATATTGGGCATGATCCATTGCGGTCTTCATCAATTGAAGGCCATGGGAGTTAGACTGTACCACCAGTAACAACATTAACATGTAACACACTCAACGGATGTATTACCATCACTGTTCCAAAAGAACACTTGGCACTCTTCTGCGATCGAGCACACACCGATCAAATTACTCTTGACCTTTGCCATCGGGGTTACGTGAGACAATGAATGCAACATGGGTCAGGGGCATACCAAACATATGTGGCGGTGTGTGATGCCATGCAATTGACATTCATCATATATGGTCCACATTCTTCTGAGGGGGATTCTGCTTGTGCTGCTGAGCCAGTTCATGAGCTAGTTAAGTACCCCAGTTCTGCCTTAGTCACATTGACAGTCAGGTTATCACTTCCCAGGTGTGTTCCTATTGGGTGCCAGGGTGTCACTTGCATGCTAACCTAGTGTGTACTGACATAATGCACCACTTTCCATCTCTCCTGAGTCCCCTTTTTTTTCCCAGCTCATGGGACAAGCCATTTGCCCGATACCATCCATCCGAGTGTTAACATGCTAACCCAGTGTGCATTGACGTAATACTGCACCTCCTTATACTCAGATAGTGGTGATTTCCATGCTGTGAAACCAGTTTCTCAGATGGCACAGTCGTAATACACCATCCCAACTCAATATTTCAATTGCTTTTCACAAGCCCATTGTGATCACACAATTTCTTTCTTTCCATGAATCATAACATTGATTGCTTTACAGAGCGAGCATTGAAATGGCCAGCGCTGTCTTGTGAAGCGAAACCTGCAGTGAAACCTACCAAGCAAAGCCACGGCATCAAAACACCACCCAACCCTGATTGCTGTCGTTTGTGGCAAGGCTGGTTGGGATGCTTTCCCTAACCCCTTGGTCAACCACAGAGCAACATAATGAGGAAAATTGATGCACATTTCCTCTCCATCCCCATGCATATCCTTCACCCCATCCCCATGCGTGTACAACACTTCAACCACTGCCTTTCCTTTCGCTCCGTTCAAAGTTGCATTGTCCTTCGGGGCGCCATCTGAGGCTGCCTCTTTTTTGGCCATGTGGCTGGTGAAGAACGGACAACATTTGGGGAGCGGTGCAAGAGGGCTAGCAGCTCTCTATGCCGACTAAGCTCGTGGGGCCAAACTCTCCAAAACTCCTACTTCTTGACTAAACTTTGCTACGCTCTCGATCCTTAACTCTGTGGTGAGTTCTCCGGGATTTCTGCAAGGTCCGGGCTCAGTGTCCACTACTCACTCGTTGTGAGCTAGATCACTGCCCTTGTTCCTACTGTTGGAATTCCACACACTCACACCCTCTCTAGCGTGTCCTAGCACCTTAGAGAAATTGGGGGAGGGGAGAACTTCTTTTCACAAATCCGGTATGTACAGGATTATAAGAAATAATTATTTTTAGAATAATTGATGGGAATATTGGTACCATATGGCACCTGGGTACCTTATTAGGCGAAATAATAAAAAAGGGTAACAGTATCAATAAAAGAATATTGATCAATAACTGAAATGATGCAAAAATATGAAAATATAAGAAAATAAGCGATATCTCAACGGATTTACGGAATTAAAGGCCAAAATTAGAAATGAAGCCGGAGATAACTCTCACACAGCCAACGAGCATTTTTACCAATTTATTAGACGCCGTGGGAACGAGTGAGGCTGGAATTCTGGGTTGCCGCTTGAGATTCCCACGCCTGCACATACTCGTGACCTGCCATGCCTAACTTGCCCAACATAGAACTCCATCAAATCTCCACCGATTGGGACGTTCTTGATATCGTCGGAATTGTACGAATTAGCACTATTTTTGGATACCAAATCTGTACTGAGTCGTCGCATAGATGGAAGGGGTTTTCTGAATGGTGGAAGCGGGTATCCGAGCCAGCTCTGCACGTGGGCGATTATCCCGCCTACAGCGGCTCCGGACTCTCTTCTTCTGCAGGTCGTTTTTTGGAACCTGAAGGAAGGTTAATCGGTTCTTCACGAAGCAGATTAGTCTGGCCAGCCATCTGCAGAGCTGTCCAATGCAGTTGGAAAGAGCGAATTTTGCCTCTCAGTGTATTACGTGCATGCATGCTGTCCATCCACAGAGCCCGTTTGTCACCCATGAATGATGTCGAGGGATTGTGTATGTACAAATGCAAGGAAGCGGTGCCAATTACAGCCACCCCTTCTCTGAAGAACAACTCCATTGCCTCGCATGGAATGTCTAATCCTTGGTCATCAAATGCTTTCAGGTCGATGTGATACTTAAACTCTTTCTGGACAGAAGGCACTGGGAGTGCACGACAAAAATGGGAGTCAGGGTCCCAGTCCGGGTGTGAGAACACAGAAGGCATACCACCCTCTTGTCAGGGATCAGTAACAACCCTGGACCCTATGCCAGCTGCACATATGTGCATGGGAAGTATGCTGGTAATTCCCATCTACTCCGCTTACCTAAGCCCCGGTGGCCCGGATCATCTCCAGCATTGTTCTGGAACATTCTATGATCACGTGATTCTATCGGCAATCCATTTGGTTTCCTTATTGCCAGACTCTACATGTATATAGCTGACCCTAAGATGGGGACACCCCTTCCCCCAGCTTTAATCACAACTAGGTTATCAGAGCAATCTGCACGAGCACGCACATCCCCTGACAGATGATTAAAGCCACCTAAAGGGTCGCCTGCACTACTCTAGCACCCGGCCCGCCACCCTACCTTCTACCTTGCTCCTCCCTACAGCTGCCGCCCAGGCTTTACTTCTACACAGGGCTCCTCTCTCTACAAACAATGCCTTTAGCACTCCTATATCCGCCTGAAACCGGCGATCTCTCCCTCCCTACCTCTAGCGCCCAAGGGTTAAGCGCTCAACACTCCCTATCCCCCCTGCCTGTGTGAATAGCGATACCCACCCGCTGATTGGCATTCCACACTGCCCTACCGAGGACAACTATTGGCTGTCGCTGCGGACATTTGCCCAGCACTCCCTACACTCTGCTGACCCTCAACCCTCTACCCCTGCTGCACCCCTTGTCCACTACCGCCACTAACGCTGGCCACTGCTGGCTCGTTGTAGCAGACCCTACCCCCTGCTGTCCATCGACATCAGTCCGGCTGCAGTTCTACCTATCCACCACCATGTGCCACTCCATGAGGATACCCACTCCAACCCTAGCCTGGCTATCACCGAGCATCCGACTCTATCCCTGCTGCCACCACTGAGGGCATGCCCATTGAGGAACAACAAGGATTTTGTAGCCTAGTGGGTTATCAGGGCGATAACCCTAAAGGAGGAGGTGATGTCAGGGATCAGCAATGACCCTGGACCCTATGCCAGCTGTGCATATGCGCGCGTGGGAAGTATGCCGGTAATTCCCATCTACTCCACTTACCTAAGCCCTGGTGGCCCAGATCATCTCCGGCATTGTTCTGGAACATTCTATGATCATGTGATTCTATCGGCAATCCATTTGGTTTCCTTATTGCCGGACTCTACATGTATATAGCTGACCCTAAGATGGGGACACCCCTTTCCCCTGGCTTTAATCACAACTAGGTTATCGGAGCAATCTGCATGAGCACGCGCATCCCCTGACACCTCTTCCATCAAGCCAGTGGCCTCCGGCATGGGTTCCACTGGTGGAGGGAGCAGTTAAACACAGAATGGACGCTGGCACCAACCTGCTTACTGTTTTCAAGAGAGAGAGACATCTTGATTTTCTTGTTCTCCTTTGGACCCGCCCCTCAGCTCTCCATGAACATTGGGTGCACTATTCGCAAGTAAGGGGAGTTGCGATTGTCGATATAAGTCCAGCTGTATTTGTTTCCATGAACTTCCACCATGTCCTCTGAGATGTAGATGAGGATAGAGGGCCAGGGCAATGAACCAATGGTGTAACGAACCTTCACAATGGTGACCGAGTCCGGATGCGTTTTTGAGGTGATTTAAGGCATGCAGTTGGAGTACAAACAGTTTTTTCACTTCGGGTGGAGCCATTGGAGGCATTCCCACCTGGATTTGATACTTGGTCTTGGTCCCATTCACTTTCGTGCACTGCCCTACATTGTAAGTGATGCCACAGAGGTCATAAGTGGGGAACAATGACACACTCCTTGTTCATGCCATGCATTGAATGGGGCCGCACACTGATTACTGTAAGGCCCAACGTTGGCCATGGTGATAACTGTTGGAATAACCATCAGGGATGGAGTAACCTCCCTGGCATAACGGGCGAGTAGTGTATGGATGCACGCTAGAGGTCCTGGGTTCGATACCAGGCTTGTCCATTTTATGTCATTTGTCCAGTCACCTGGTTTACCTCAGTTGAATTCATGACATAAGTCTATAGCGCTAGCAGTGTTGAATTTCTTCAATAACTCCAAAAAAGCCAAATTCGGCTGGTGCGTTCGCCCCATCATGCGTAATCCAAGTTCCATGTATGGACTGACCATTTGATGCTGCTGCACTGCGGTAGGAGACAGAGCCAGGGTCAGTCGACCCCAAGAAGTTAGCACAGTCCGCATGAGCAACAATACAAGCGATGATGGAAGGATCCATAACTGAGGGCCCCATTACTTGAGAATGATCTCTCCTGTCCTGCTCTTTATTAGCGACATCCAGTTGCGCATGCCAACCAGAGCGTCACAAGTTTACACCCGAGCATTCACAATATGTCATATCAAGTGTAATCGTTTATCATTAATCATTAAAGATGCAAAGTGTAATTGTCAGGGCACACACCCTGACTAGCCCGGACCCGGACCCGCATCCGGACCCGCTTCCACCCACCGCGCTTCCCACATGCACACACGCTCCATGTGCCACATGCTCCGGGCCCGGTTCCTACCCCTTCATGTGACTTCCGGGTATCCCCGGAAGTTTTCCTGATATGGTGGCCACTGTGGGAAGATGAGAAGTTAGCTTCCTTCTCATCTTCTTACCCACAGTAGGTTGTGCCCTGGATAGGGCTGGTTACACCATAGGGCTGTGGGCCATAGGGGAGGGTCATGGGGACCTGGGAGTCGTCCCCTGACAGTAATCCGTGTAGGTATGCATACTGGGAGATTGCATGAGAGGATAGATGGAAAGCGCAAGAAAGGAAAGAATATGGCCACAACCCTGGGGACGTCAGTTACAAATAGGTGTGGATGTAGCAACAACTCACTTGTATCAGGAGTGAACATGAGCTTTTTCAGGTGATATGATGGGTCAGTGAGCTTGGGAGGAGAAGTCAACAGAGAGGGGTGAACAAAGGAGTTACATAAGCAGTGGACCCCAAATGAGCACCCTTCAGTTTCTTCTGATCACGGTCAGTGTAAGGGGTTGGTGTAGGTGCCAACCCTGGTTAGCCTAGTTCCTCAGGCTGCCAACAAAAGTAACTTGTATGAAGTTATTATTTGCAACAGTATGGGAGGAAAGGCTAAGTTGCTCCTTCCACTTTCCCACACTATTGTATGTACTTTGTATATACATGTTTATTACAAGACAATTATACAATATGTAATGGGAAATAAGGGGTGGGGTTACCACTCCTTACAGTCAGAGAGGGAATCAGAGGAATGAAAGTTCAACATTTTTGGGGGAGTATACAGCCTCATGTTCCTGACTGGAGGTAACTGGCAGAAGTCTCCAGCAAAGATGACGTTGATCCCGCCAAATGGTTTTGTTGATTCCTTTGCCATAGAGAGGGCTGCACTGATGTCTGCAAGTAACTCGCAACTGATCATGGATATTTCGTCGACAAATAAGTAATCGACACCACTCCACATATGAATCAGTTCAGTGCAGCTCAGAGTCCCGTTCGCATTCTCAATGTGGGGTAGTTGGGACAGATGTAGACTGGAATGCAAAGTGCATCCCCTGATGTTTTGCGCAGCTGCCCCTGTAAAAGCACACAACCGAAATTTGCAATCTTGATCTAGAGCGTGGAAGAAAGCAGTGAGGGCTTTTATGACTTGTGATTTTCCTGTGCCTCCAGGGCCACCTAAGTACATATATAGAGGCTCCGGACCAGTGTAAGCATTGTGTTCAGCCACCAAGGAGAAGGCATGCATTTGCTCCACATTCAAATTGAACTCTGTGGTAATGCTCTGTGTGACTTGTGTGTAATTCAGACTGGTGCCCACAGTGGTACTCTGCACAATGTATACATCTACATCACCCCCCATGTCATTGTCATTTGACTGGTTATCCATGAATAGAGCGTGTGAACCCCCATCTTCATCTCAGGGTGTAGTGCTCATCTCTATGGGGAGAGCAGACTTCAGAATTTCTTTTGCTGCCAAGCGATGGCGTTTGTAGTCTTGAGCCCATTTGAGTTCTTGTGCTCCATTGTCCTCAGTGTGAGTGGCAGAGTGGTGCTCAGACACAACACTCGATGTGTAGGGGGTGGACACCAGCAAACCGGCCTGGCATGCATGAGAGAGAGCTGTCTGAATTTCAAGCTTCGCAACAGCATGTTTTTGCACACTCAGTCGCTCTGAATCTAACAAATGGTGGAGCAGCAAACCATCATTGACATTGTAGGCGGGATAATCGCCCACGTGCAGCACTGGCTCAGATACCCATTTCCACGATTAGAAAACCCCTTTTATTCATGCGACGACTCGGTACGGAATTGGTATCTAAAAATAGTGCTAATTCGTACGATTCCGACGATATCAAGAACGTCCTAATCGGTGGAGATTTGACGGAGTTCTATGTTGGGCAAGTTAGGCACGGGCATGTGCGGGCGTGGGAATCTCAAGCGGCAACCCAGAATTCCAGCCTCACTCATTCCCACAGCGTCTAATAAATTGGTAAAAATGCTTATCGGCTGTGTGAGAGTTATCTCCGGCTTTATTTTCAATTTCGGCTCATAATTCCGTAAATCCGTTGAGATATCGCTTATTTTCTTTTATTTTCATATTTCACCATCATTTCAGTTATTGATTGATATTCTTTTATTGCTGCTGTTACCCTTTTTATTATTTCGCCTAATAAGGTACCCAGGTGCCATATGGTACCAATATTCCCCATCTATTCTTTCTAAAAATAATTATTAGATATAATCCTGTACATACTGGATTTGTGAAAAGAAGTTCTCCCCTCCCCCAAATTCTCTAAGGTGCTAGGACACGCTAGAGAGGGTGTGAGTGAGTGGAATTCCAACAGTAGGAATAAGGGCAACAATCTAGCCTGCAACGAGTGGGTAGTGGATTTGTTGAGCCCGGACCTTGCAGAAATCCCGGAGAACCCACCACGGAGTTTAAGGACCGAGTATAGTCAAGAAGCAGGAGTTTTGGAAAGTTTGGCCCCATGAGCTTAGTCAGCATTGAGAGCCGCGAGCCCTCTTGCAACATCATCTTCTGCCACTGGAGCCATGTGCAGAGCTCGTTGCAAACTGTGGTTAGCAGAAGGAGCGGACGCTCGAGTTCGGCGTTTGGCATAGTCTTGGTCTCGACTGTCTTTACATTCATGCAGCACCTGAAAGTTTTCAATCACATGCTGATGATACTCAGACAGGTTGGGCAACAGTAATTGAAAAGCGTCTGACCATAATGCAGATTCGCCAAGGAGTTCACTGCCTAAATGCCAAGGTTTGAACAGAGTGACCATGACCATGGAATAATATTCATATACAGTGGGATTGTCACAGCGGGGTATAGAAGGACCAGTGGGAACAGGAATGTAACGACAACGCCTTTTGCGCAAAAAATGAGAACTGTGTTGAGGGTGGTCTGTGGCGAGAGCAGAGTGTGGGAGGCATTGGGTGGGTCAGACTTCATCCTCATCTTCGGATTGATCATCATTGGTAGTCAGCTGGCGTGTTCCCAACTGAACTTTATCAATCATGGCAACAAAATCCCAGACACAGAGGGAGTCAAACACTGGAGAGTTGTCACAGCCCTGATAATCCATCAGTTGGTTGCAGCATCGTTCAATTCCCCCAGTGTTGGGATTTGCCTCTAGCACAACGTCACCATCTGCAAGCTCGTCACAATCCTCATTGGTACACTGAGGATCAAATGCAGGTGAATTTTGAACATTGACATGTGGCCCATCGGTAGGCTGCTGTTGTGAGTGGGAATGCTGTACATGAGCAGTGAAAGCCGTCCAAAACAGTGGTTGGAACCAATGACTCATATAATGATCTGAGTATCCTAGTAAATAAGTAGCCACTTCAGGTGCCGCAAGTTCTTGTTTGGCAATCAAAGCATTCACACATTTTAATAACGTACACTTAGCTTGATCCACAGCGGTGGCAGATGCATCCGAGATATCGTGCATTCTTTGGACAGCGGCTTGGAGTGCAGCATAAGCAACATGTGTTTTCAATGGAGTTTTAGTGATGTAGTCTGTAATATAGTAGAGGATGGCTTTAGCAGACACACCGGACCCAATAAATTTGATATCCATGTTGCAGCACACCGCTTTTAATATAGTTTCGCAGTAATTGTTGATCATACTGTTACTGACATGCATGCTGATTTCGCCTGTGCTCATGTCCATTGACATGCAGTCTGTGTAGTTGTCTGGAGAGAGGTTAAAGCGACACTGACCATCACCACGTTTGTAACATGTAGCAGGGTGCCTATGCACTTGACACTTTTGCACGAGGTTATGAAAGTCTTTGGCTGTTTGCAAATCAGTGTGTTGATCAGGATGGCATCGAAGGCTACAGGCATGAAACACATCAGAGGTGCATTCTACATCTTGGGGTGCAGGGGGGAGGTTGGTCCTAATCGTGTCATCCAACCAATCTAGTAGTCTTTGGTGCCAAGGAAAGTCATGTGCTCTGAGGACATGGTCTTTGATCTGCTGCGGATTCAGCACCCCTTCAATCCAGATGAGCATGTGACAATGGAGTGTTCCCTGACCTTGAGCCTCCACAGTTCCATAATATGCACTGCAAGGGCCAAAGATACCACTGTCACAAATGCCATCGGTCTGAGTGTGCCCCAAAATGCCTTGGATGAATGCGTGGATGACAGTTTTGAAGAAGTGAGCAGCAATGAATGGATTCTGGGTGACGGTGGTTGCCTGTTCCCAATAGGATGGAACGTGGGCTGGTAAGACATCATCCAAATCAAAATTGCTGTGGGACAGAAATTTGACAATGGGGTTGTAAACATCAGTGGGATTAATGGTAACAAAGAAACTGGGTGGACCACGATCGAAGATGAGAGCCTGGATCTCATTTCGCATTTGAGTGTGAGCAGCATGTGAACCCAGCACTTTTGTGCTGATTACAGACACATCCTGCAGGAGCTTCCTGGCAGTCCACTCTGCAGGAGTGTTTGCTGTTGTATAATCATTTCGAGACAATCTGTCAAGGATGATGTCAAAAGTGTCAATGGGTAGGTTAACAATTGTATTGGCTACCCTTTCAAAGGATGCATAACTCATTTTCAGTTTGCAGTGTAGTGATGTTCTTTGATGCTGAATAATATTGAAAATCATGAACAAGAAGGAATAGTGCTCTTGAAATTGGCGATCAGCCAGTGAGAATAAATGAGCTGCCATTTTTTCCAAGCTAAGTGGGGTACGACACCCACGATGGTAACCACCAACACCATATGGAAATAAGGTTGGATACAATAGTGGAAGCAAATGAGGGTCCGTGTAGTGATTCACCAGGTCTTTACCATGCTTCACCTCAATGTGCCCTCCAATACCCCCATGTGGCCTTTTCAGATGGCGAATGGCAGCAGCAGTAATCTGAGCAGTACTCGCATCCCGCATGTCTAAGTCCGTGACCACCACATTCTGTAGGGCTATTGCATTGGGATCAGAGGGAGTGTGGGTCGGATGGGAATCTAGATTATCATAATGGGAACCAGGGGTGCATATGGCATCTGTGGGTTGTTGTACATGAAGGGGAACAGGCATGAGATCCGAAGAAGGAAGGCAACCAAGTTCCTCTTCGTCTAAAACAACATCACCATACAAAGGGTTGTGTGTTATGAGCCATTGAAGGGCAGCACATACCTTCTCATGCCAGACAACGAGTGGATGGGCATTTTTTAGGAGCCAATCTTTAGATGGAGTGGTTGCTCTGACAAAAATGATACAGATCAGGGTGATGACATTCTGGAGGGGAGGAGGAAGAAATGGGGAGAGGGCCTCAGGTTTGGCTGGAAACACTATGACATGACCTTTGAGAGCTCTCTGGGACATAGGCAGTGTTGCACCTAATGTGGGACTGGTGGTGTGAGAGAGTGGTGAAGAATCATCTTGAAGGTGAATGATCCACGATTTAGCACGGCGTCGGGCAATCAGAGCTTCTTCAATTAGAGTAAGCTCACGGAGTTCAGTTGGAATGGGACCAAAGTACAGATCATTGGCTATTGCAGTGGGAGGTAACTGGTGTCGCCTCAATGCACAGTGACAACTGAGACAGACTTGGAGTGTAAAGTGACCATTGTGGTCGGAAACAACACCTTCAGGACAAATCATAATGTGGTTCAGGGCTGGTGTATTTGCAAATGGGTTCGGGGCTTGGTTGGGGCATACACCAAGCAGCAAGTCGGTGTCGTAACCACTCAACTCCATAGGATTTGGCAAGAATTCCTGCGAGGGTTTTGCAGCTGCACAGACAGCGCAAACCAAAGTGGAGAGCTGTTGGGAGGAAGTTAGAGAGTAGTACTGTTTCAGAATCTTTTGCTTCGTAGCCAACATGAGTGTTTCAGGCCAATGGGCTGCACACTGGAGGTGCCATTGTTGGTAAGCATCAACATCAGAAGAGGGTGCAGATTGTGAGACAAGCTGAACAATGCTGTGATGAATGGTCCATAGATCTGCATCAGATTCAATGGGCAAAGAGAACTGTGCAACAAAACGACGAAGACATGCACTGCGGAGATCTGCGGAGGCAACAGCAGAGAGAAATTGGGAGCGATGGACATTGAGTTGTGCTGCAGATAAGGCAAGTGCACGACAGTGTGGTTGGGCAGGATGCTGAGGGTGAGCTTGAAGACTGAAGTCACAAGGAGAATTGGCAACAATGTGAGTGAACAACAGATGACGTAATTGATCACGATTTAGATGTTGTGCAGAGGACATGTGAAAGGTTGCTTACTTATTTGGGGACGGTAACGTTCTGTTCCCCTGTTTGCCTCAGGCCTCAGTTAGTCCGTCTAAATATAAGCTTAAATGTGCTGTATATTCAACAGGGTAGAGGTAAAAGGCTACTGGGCCTTTACAACTACTCCGAGGTATATATATGTAAATTACATATCTCGGCGCTGTAGGAGAAATAATATTCAAAGAATAAAACAATGATCTATCAGAATAGTCAACGAACAGGTGACAAGTTCAGACGTTTAACAGATCTCATGATCTTTATGAGACTGGACAGACATTAGAAGATCATTATAAATTATCTACACCCATGTAGCATGAGATTTAACCTACTACAATCATGCCTAGAACCTGGCATAGGTGTAATATTCAAAGAATATATCCCTACAACAAGAAAATAGCACATAGACGGCAGAATAAGAAGGAACATTGGGAAGGAAATGTAAATATCTCGAAAACCAGTAAACTTTTGACTGTAATCTTTTTACCATCTGAAAGGACTGTTTCTTAACTTTATCCACGGTTTTGTTTCATTCTAAAAGCTTCAAAACTAACGGAGATATTGCTCAAACGGCGAAACACCTTATAATTCATATATATTTATTTGCTAATTCTTACAAAAAGTAATGTGACTCAAGGGAAATATATTGGCGCCCGGAAGTCTGGCGGACCGAATACCATATAATAGAGTATTCCCCGGCGCGGGCGGACAGTTTTTGATCGCATCAGAAGAGGAGAAAATGCTAAAACACCGGATCTTGTATATTTTCCCATGATTCATCAAAACTTTTTGATTTTAAGCTCAAATAACTCGGAACAAAGGAATGATTGATGATCTGGATCTCGGATCATAAGCATGAAGTGATTCAGAAGTCCGTGGATCAGTTAATTAATTGGGAAGGCTCTAGAACATTAGTAATGATGCAGCTTCACAAAAAGGGGTCAATTAGAGAACAGTCTAGAAAGTTCCTTTATAGCTGAGTCATTTCTAAAGATAACCGTTTGTAATTAAGGCGGTGTAGAGCATAGCTTCAGCGCTACAAGATCCCGCTAAGATCGGCCCAAAAGACAAAGAAATGAATTACTTATTGCTGAGTCATGTCCTAAGTCCATTATTAAGCTTACACAGCCCAAGCCCCTATATCATTCTAGAACTATCTATAATACAAATGTAGCACATGTAACTAGTGCGAGGCATGGGAGTAGAGAGGCCTCTGAAAAGCATAAAAGGCCGCCGCTTCTGCCCCCTCTCAAACCTTGGGTAGAAATAAAAGTTTAATTCTCCTCACCAGTGGTTGGTTCATTTGCTCCAAAAGATAAAAGCAAATATTAGTTGTTAGCTAATATAAAACTAACACATCACTCTAAGCGTGAGTTAGGGTCAGTTAGACACAGCTGAACAAAAGTGTCATAGTGAGAATTAGTGAGAATTTGGTGGAGGGACTTCTTAATTGAATAATCTCTCAGCAATACTTGGTTATCACACCACAGGAGAAAAGTGAGCGATCCTGAACCTGCTAGATAACTAGCACGCACTCTAAGCGATAGAAAGAGCAGTTTGGTCACTCCTGTATTTATTGCAGAATTATTTTATTAGTAGTTTTCCTTCAGTAAATTATCAGGAAAATCACATCCTACTGAAAAGTGGTATATCTAGGTGTAATATTGACTAGAAATCATAGTAAAGTCAATATAGAATTTTATCTGTAGACGATCTATACGTCAGGTGAGATCGTTGGGGGGTGTTTATTGTTGTTTAGACAGTGAACAATTATATATTTGGCAACCAAAACATGGTCAGTATGCAAATCAGCACAAACTCTTATATCGTTATTGGACGTAGGAAACTGGTTACATAAGGTGATCCAGCTCCGCTCCTTCAGCGCAAATAAATAAAGAAATAATAGCATCACTATAATGGGAATTATAGCGATGCAACATAATGATATCACTATAATCGGAATTATAGTGAAGTAAGGTTAATCCCTTACATCCTCCTCCCTTGCAATATTGAATCGCAGACAGGGTAAAAGCATATGAAAGGGAAAGCAAGCATATTAAGGAAATATAACACTCTACATACGAAGAATGTATGCAAGCGGGGGTACACTCATTGCAGGAGGCTATAGTAGTAGTTTGTAGGCAAAGCCCACTTAGAGTTTCTCCTGGAACATATGTACCCAGATCTCGATGACAGTGTTGTTGACAATGAAGTAGCAAGTGTCAATATGACAAGCTAGAGTAAAGGAACAGAATCAACAACAGCATTGTTGTTGATGAGAAAGGGCAGTGACACCTGAATTGGTCCACTGCAGGGTTGAGCAAGAGATGAAGCAGTCAACCCAAAGGTTGATATTCCAGTGATGGAAGTAACTCACCGAAGGTCAATGCCCCGGTGATGGAAGTAACTCACCAAAGGTCAATGCCCCGGTGATGGCCAGTGATTCCACACCTGAAGGTTGATACTCCGGTGACACAGGTAACTCACCGAAGGTCAATACCCCTGGTGATGGCCAGTGATTCCAAAGGTCACTGAGGCCGCTCCTCCCTAGAGTGTTGTCTGGGAGTAAAATAATAGTTGATATGAGTCAGCGCGATGCTGACCCACAAAGATAACCACTAAAGAGTGGCATGGGTTTGTTTCTCCTCCCTAGACAGTTGTCTGGGGGAGTAGTTGAAAATTCAACCTAGGAATCTAGGTTAAAAAAATAAGAAAAAAATTTCTGCCACACTTGAATGTGGGCCAGAGGTCTGAGCAGCGACCTGCTCCTCCCTAGATAATCATCTAGGAGAGTAGAGAGGTCATTCTGTCCATATGAGTGACAGAATGGAAGCATGGCCCATGAACTGGGCAGGAATGAGCATGTCTGATCATTCAGACACGGATTTTCGCTGGGGGCAGCCTGTCCATCGGTGGGACAGCTTGTTCACTATGAAGTTGTCAGGATCCGGACCCCAGCTGGGAGTGGCTGGAGGGCGAGGCCGGGTGTGGAAGCTGGGGTACTCTCCCTGGGTGCTAACTCCTCGAAGTCGCTGAGGGGACTGGCCTCAGCCTTCACAGGGAATGAGCTGAGAAGAAGGGTAAGCTTCTCAGCCCCCTGTGAAGGCTGAGGCCAGTCCCCTCAGCGACTTCGAGGAGTTAGCACCCGGGGAGAGTACCCCAGCTTCCACACCCAGCCTCGCCCTCCGGCCACTCCCAGCTGGGGTCCGGATCCTGACAGTAGAAGAAGGGTTTAACCTCACGCCTCCACCAGCCTCTGTTGTCCCAGAAAGCCAAGGTAGGCTTGGACCGTCTCAGAGCTGGGTGCAGGCTGCGCTTCTATGCATGGTGCATAGAGTTCCGGTGGCCGAGTTACGCCACACCACTGTTTTCCCCCACCCAACCGTTACACACTCTTTTCCTCACGACACCGACTTTGAGTTCCGCAACCGAAGGTTGCTCACCCTTCATTCTCTTTGGATGGATGGTGAGCACCGGAGGCAATGGATGCCGATTGGAGGAAGAGCCCAGATCCCTGGCTATGGCCCTTTAGGATAAAGCGGCATAGAGGGAGGGTAGTTGCCCAAGACACATCGCTGCGCCTTCGCTGGCTCACTCATCCGACTCTCTGAGACGCTGGGTACACTCAGGGAACTCTTCATTTCACACATTTCTGATGGAGGACGGACACTGAAGCAATGGATGGCATCTAGTGAGCCCAGGTCCTTGGCTATGGCCCGAAGCGGCATAGAAGGAGGGTAACGCCTAGGTTGCATCGCTGTGCTTTCAAAACCCACACACCCGACTGTTTTTGTTTTCATTCACACCCCCGATGAAGGACAGGCACCAAAGCAATGGATGGTGACTAGTGAGCCCAGAGTCCTTGGCTATGGCCCCTTCAGGATGAAGCGGCATAGAAGGAGGGTAACGCCTAGATCACATCGCTGCACTTCCGTAACCTACACCCCAATTCCCTAAGGCGCATGGAGCCGACCCTTCCATTTCCTTTTCGCTGGGGATCCAACGTGCGACCCCATATAGTTTTCTTGCGACCCCAATGGTCTGGATTTCTGAGAAACCAGCACGATATCAACTCTACCACATCGAACCCCACTCCCATCCCGACCATATGCCCCAAATTTTTTTTCTGCCATGTTTTTTCATTTATATTCTACCAACACTCTGCAAATAGTCCAGGCAACGAACCACAGCACACAGAGGAGAGGGGGGGGCTTGTTTAGCCACTTCGGGGCGAAGTGGCATTAGAAGGAGGGTGAGAGGGTCAGGGTGAGCACCCTGACCAGACTGCCCCGCGTCCATCTGCTCCCTATTCTACTTCCCAACACCACACCACTGCATGGTCGCATGTGGACATGGAGACGACAGAGGGTGCAGCCATGGGCATCGTAGGATGGCTTGCAGACCCGGAGGCGATAGAAGGGAGATGATGGGGGAGCAGCCACAGCTCCGCATGGCTGCCTGCAGACACGGAGATGACAAGGGACGGAACCATGGAGGTCATAGTGCCGCTTGCAGACATGGAGATGATGGAAGGAGTTCCCCAATACTGGTGTGGGGTCCGAGCAGGACCTGCGATTTTTTTTCTCCCAGTGCGCAATCTGTCTTAGTGGGAGGAGAGCTGTTTAGCTGGTGGAGATGGACTATTGCCGCCTTTTTTCCTTATTTTTTCCTTCTTATTCACGACTAAGAACCTTTCTTAATGCTTTAATATGTTCTCATTTTTATTCTTTTAACTCTTTTCATGAAGTGGATACAGCTGCAGACCAGGAGAGGACCCGACTCCGGGACCATAGCCACTTCGGGGCAAAGTGGCATAGAGGGAGGGTGATGTCAGGGTTCAGCACCCTGCCTTAGGGTGCCCCGGACTCCCCACCTACTTTACCCCCTTTTATTCTTTGACTGTTGCCTTGTTGTTGCCTTTGTGTGTTGTGTACACGCGCGCGCACGGGATAGCGTGGGAACTTTCTGAGTGAGCAGCTCGCCCAGAATGTTCCCACGGGTCACAGCCACAGTTCTGGGCAAGCAACTCGCCCAGAACGTTCCCACGCTTACTGGGCACTGCCACCTGGATGTTCCCTCCGGGTCACACTACACAACTCTAGGAGCTGTATAGTTGTGGGCATGTGACCCATTCCTTTATATAGCAACCATGCGGGGAGATGAGACCTTTACCCTTCTTCTCATCTCATGCCCCGCATAGGCAAGTGTATATATTATCTTTCCTTTTACTATACATCTCATGCCCCGCATAGTGTGAGGACAGGCCAGATGGGGGTTGAGGTCAGGGAGCCTCCGAGTCCGAGGCCGGGCCCTGACAGAAGTGAACAATGGAGAGAATCCCTTTCCTTAGAAAGGGCCGGCCTTCCAGATGGAAAGGCAACAGAGAAATGAGCACAGTACAAAGGAGCACCGCGCATTTTGGGGACCTGGCACTCAATAGCGCCAGGAATACACAGATCCTTCCTTGGAGGTGGAGTGTCTGTTGGTAAGACAGATCGTTCACTATGCAGTGAACGACAGATGAGAACCCTTTTCCAGATGGAAAGGCAACAGGGAAATGAGCATGGTACAAAGAAGCACCACGCATTTTGGGGACCCGGCACCCAATAATGCCGGGAACACACAGACTTTCCCAGAAGTGGAGTGTCTGTGGGCAGAACATATCGTTCACTATGCAGTGAACAATAGATGAGAACCCTTTCCTTAGAAAGGGTTGGTCTCCCTTCCGCAGAAGGGGTGGAGAATAATGAATCACCAAAATCATGATGTGGAACAGCATCGCGCATCTTGGTGACCTGGCACTTAACAGCGCCAGGAAAGCATCCCTCTTGGCCTGCAGAGGGCCAAGGAGGCGGTTCGGATTCGACTTCCTGCAGAGTGGAGGGAGTAGGTGCTGCTGGGTTGTCAAACCCAGGAATTTCCGAAGCACTGGGCAGCTCTATGAGCTGGCACTTGGCAGCAGCTGAAGCGCTGCCGATTCCATCTATAACCACGATAGATGAGAACCCTTTCCTTAGGAAGGGTTGGTCTCCTTTCCGCGGAAAGGGTAGGGAATTATGAACCACCAGGTCCGTGGTCCGGAGCATCCTGGTGACCTGGCACTCAAAAGTGCCAGGAAAAACGCTCCTCTTGGCGTGAAGAGGGCCTCTGAGGCCCTTCAAATCCATCCTCCCTCAGATCAGGATGAGTAGGGGGTTGGGAGTGTGTGAGTATCTGGGTTGTCAAACCCAGGAATTGCCGAAGCGCTGGGCAGCTCTATGAGCTGGCACTTGGCAGCAGCTGAAGCGCTGCCGATCCCATCTAAAACAGATGGTAAACAAGTCGCTTGGGCCCTCACAATGTCGCTAGATCGACACTTGGCTCCCACTGGGGCAAGAGAGTCAATGAGACTTCCACACAGCAAAGCGCTGGGTGGCTCGGTGCGGTCACACTCTACAGCATTAGAGGAATGGTTATTCCGTCCCAAACTGGGCGGAAGGGAAGTCTCAGTATGCTTTTCTAGTGTGCAAGTGAGTGGGGAGGGAAGTCAGGCCTGAGTGGCCATGGGTGGGTCAACTCGTGTTTTAGTCCACGGTTCTAACTTTGTTGACGCGTTCACATAATACTCATGCACTCTTGAAATAGGGAGAGCGGGCCCATGATGGTGAACGTGAGGGTGGCAGTAGGACAGACACCAAGTGGGATTGAGATGCTGTGACAGGTTCAGCATCTCCTGAGATGGTACAATGCGTATGAGATGCGTTGCTGGGCCCTCACGGGCCCAGATCACCACTTGCAGATGGAGTGGTGTTGACTCCCACCATAGGACTGGAGGAAGGGCCAGCTGTGTGGGTGCGAGTCCGGAACTTCCTGGTTGTGAGCATCAGGAAGTGAGATCAAAGGTTCCAGTGTGAACCTTGATTGAATGTGCTGTCAGGGACTGGTCCGGGGTCAAGAGCGTCCAGGTATATCGCCTGGCGCTGAGGGCCCAGTGGGGTATGAAGTGGGCGCATGCGGCAACGGGTCCGGCACAGGCAGACGTCCCTGAAGTGGGAATGGTGAGAAGAAGACTGCTTCTCTGGTTCCCACCCCAGGTATGTTTATATACATGGTGCTCAGGTCACATGAGAGTTGCCACGTCATCCCCATGCACAGCCCCAGCCACCCAGGTATCCCCATGGGGGATCCCGAAGGGATCCGCTGCAGGCATGCATGCTGGGTGTACCCAGGGGTCATCCAGAGCATCCAGGGTTGGGTGCATCGTGCATGGGTCACAGGCAGGTTAGTAGTACATCAATCAAGGGAAGTCGTCCATGTGGGTGGGGGTGGGGGGAGTAGAGAATGAGACAGAGAAGAAATAAGAAGAGGGGGAAGTGGAGGGAGGAGGAGATAGGGAGGGGGAGAAGGGGGTAGCGGGTGGAGTGGAGCCGGGTGGAGCCGGGTGAGGCAGGTGTGCCCTGACATGTGTGCATCGTCAGGGACAACGATGCATGGGTTGCCAAATGGGGTTCTGGCACCGGTGTCGTGGTAGCTTCCCAGATCCTGAGATTGGGAGGGGTTGCCTCTACTCTGAGGCACAGCCTAGGTGAGCGTGCGTCTAGGAATGGCGCACGCGCGATTTGCGCATGAGAACTAGGCGCAAATGCGCGTTGTCAGGGTAGACAACGCATGTGGGACACAGCAGGGTTCCGTCACCAGTCACGGTGCCGAGATTGTAAAAGGAAACTAGCTTAAAAAAGTGAAAGGTTGCTTACTTATTTGGGGATGGTAACGTTCCATTCCCCCGTTCACCTCAGGCCTCAGTTAGTCCATCTAAATATAAGCTTAAATGTGCTGTATATTCAACGGGGTAGAGGTAAAAGGCTACTGGGCCTTTACAACTACTCCGAGGTATATATATGTAAATTACATATCTCGGCGCAAATAAATAAAGAAATAATAGCATCACTATAATGGGAATTATAGTGATGCAACATAATGATATCACTATAATCGGAATTATAGTGAAGTAAGGTTAATCCCTTACAACATGCCAGGTACACAGTGAAAATGACAAAGAGCTAGTGAGTCATTCCGATTCATTCTGTCCAGATGCTGTAGAATGGACAAGGGATCAGGATACACAGAGGGAAGTTGCTGAAAGCGTTGCAGAAGGAGTTGCATGTCGTGAAGGGTATCAGGGCCATGGTGATCAGAGAGGTGAACCCCAAAACTGAGACAAACGCTTTTACAGAGCTCATAATCACAAGAAGGAGAGAGAAGGAAGTGGTGGAGTTGAGAAGGATGGACCTCGATAGTGGGCAAATGATCCCGTTCTTGCACACAACCCAGGAGCACAGAACCATAGCAGTCAGCATTCACAATATGTCATATCAAGCATAATCGTTTATCATTAATTGTTAAAGATGCAAAGTGTAATCCGTGTAGGTATGCATACTGGGAGATTGTGTGCGAGGATAGATGGAAAGCACAAGAAAGGAAAGAATATGGCCACAACCCTGGGGACATCAGTTACAAATAGGTGTGGATGTAGCAACAACTCACTTGTATCGGGAGTGAACATGAGCTTTTTCAGGTGATATGATGGGTCAGTGAGCTTGGGAGGAGAAGTCAACGGAGAGGGGTGAACGAAGGAGTTACATAAGCAGTGGACCCTAGGTTTGGAGGGAGTGAGGACCCCAGGAAATAGAACTATATGGGGCAGATAATGGACCTTGGGTTTCGGGGACATGCAGGACCCTGTGCATAGGACAATTCAGTTGGGGAGAAAAAAACGCAGGACCCGCTACGGAGTAGCGGGAATTGGCGGTTGCCTCTTTGGGCCGACGGTGGTCCCACAAAAGACAAAGCAACAACCAAATAGAGCGACATTGTAGTGGAGAATTACTACAATCATTCTAGAAACCAGTGCGTGAGCATTGCTTATGCAGACTGCAGCAAACAAAACATTCCACATCCCACAGCACGGCACGAATTAGCACTATAAAAATAGAAGTAAATCGCGTTTACTTGCCTGCCGAGTTTCACGTTCATACAGTCTGCCGTTAGAACGTCGTCTGCGACGCAAGTTTAGCGCCGGGCCAGTCTGACAAGATCGGTACAAATACACGTAAACAAAGTCACTTAACCCCGGCGCAAGCCCTTACTGCGCTCGAAGGACCATCTTTGAATGGGCGGTGGGGACATACCCCTCGAACCTTTGACAAACTATAAATCTAAAATACGGAGTCAGCGTCGCGCTACACCTCCATTCATGCGCTCTGCACGGACTACTGCCACCATCGCGAGTTCTTCTCGATCCAGGCCTGTGAGACGTGGATCCCGATACTCAGATTCTACAGAAGATGACACTAGGAGGCTATTAGAACCATCTGAAGAGCTTTACGATGGCGATGACGACGAGGCTGATGAGGAGACCCGCTTGACATCTGGCGAGCCAGAAACGAACGAAAGACTTGGCACGGTACGTTTCTCATTGTGGTCTCATGGCAGTTCATCTTTAACGAGTCTCCCTAAGGACTCAAGGCCTGTTTTTGCCAGTATGACTGGTAAAGATCGCTCCCGAACGATCCCTTTCAGGCCTTCAGGTAATGGATGTGGCCCCGTACCACCTAGTGACACTGATCCTCTCGTCACCAGAAAAATTACAAGCCAAATTTCCACCCAACGTTGTCAAAAACCAGAAGTACAATATCTTTACCTTCCTCCCCTTAGTTTTTTACGAGCAATTCAAGTTCTTTTTCAACCTTTATTTCCTACTTGTTGCTTTGTCCCAATTTGTACCCGCGCTGAAGATAGGTACACCAATTTGTCATCTTTAGTGGAAGTTGTTAATATTAACGCATTGACCAGGTTTCATCGTCACATATGTTGCTCCCCTAGCATTCGTTTTGTCCGTAACGATGGGCAAAGAAGCATATGACGACTATCAGAGACATCTTCGTGACCGAGAGGCGAATTCCCAAAAATATTCCGTCTTGGACGCGCAAGTGCTCCCTTCGGGTGACTCAAACGACATAGAGAATGAAGGGGCTCCACACGGGTCTCCCAAAATCCGGGCCGTGCCTTCCTCGCAACTGAAAGCTGGTGACCTTGTCATTCTGGAGAAAAACCAACGAGTTCCTGCCGACATGGTCTTACTCAGAACCTCGGACTCTAATGGGACATGTTTCATTCGTACGGATCAGTTAGATGGAGAGACAGACTGGAAGCTACGGGTGGCTGTCCCTTCCTGTCAGAAGATATCATCAGAAAACGATCTAGTTTCTTTAGATGCAGAAATATATGGTACGCTCCAACTTGACAAGCCAACGTACCGTCGCCCAATTAGATCTTCGATTTTTAGCGGATCCCCCTGTTAAAGATATCAACACTTTTATTGGCACATTCTCCGTCCAAACAATACATTCAATCAATGGTCAAGATGTACCATTAAATCCCAAAGTGGAGCCGTTAACGGTCGACAATGTCCTGTGGTCAAACACGGTGCTAGCAGCCGGGACCGCAGTCGGGTTTGTCATCTATACTGGCCCCGAAACTCGCGCTGTGATGAACACAAGTCACCCCGAAACCAAGATGGGATTGCTTGATTTGGAGATAAATCAACTGGCAAAGGTTGCCACACGCCCAAGAGTCCGTCAGTTGCGTTTGCTGATCATACACGATATAGATTCTGTGCACGGTGACGTTTGCCCTATCCATAGCCCTTGTAGCCCTCAATGGGTTCAGGGGTCTGTGGTATGTCTATATCTTCCGATTTTTGATTCTATTCTCCTCTATCATCCCTATAAGGTCTGTATTTGTCGTTTATATCAGCGCATCACTTTTCTAAGAATCGGTCTCGATTAGCTTGCGCGTCAACCTAGATATGGGGAAAACGGTATACGCACATCAAATTCAGAACGACCCGGAGATCCCGGACACCATCGTCCGGACGAGCACGTTACCAGAGGAACTTGGGAGGATAGAATATCTCCTGAGTGATAAGACAGGGACACTTACTCAAAACGGTGAGTTGGATCAATTTTGGGACTCCAGACATTCCTAATAATTCGTTCAGAGATGGAAATGAGGAAGTTACACATGGGTACTATGTCATTCGGCTTGGACTCCATGGATGAAGTTAGCAATCAACTATCAATTGCATTTTCCGACGGTCGAGAAGGTCGGTATATATAAGCCCACCATGTAGCTGCTGAATTGACATTTCCTCAGCTAAAGGGCTACCGTTACCAACCCTTCCGGCGGGTGTCCAGTTGGCGGGAAGAGGGAGGCGAGATATGACGTCTCGGATTCGTGATGTGGCTCTTGCCCTTGCTCTGTGTCATAATGTGCGGTACATTGCCATTGTCTAGACGTTTCTGATTTCCATTTCTAGGTTACGCCGGTAATTAATGATGATGGCACAGTTTCGTACCAGGCATCATCACCAGATGAAGTCGCTATTGTTAGATGGACTGAGTCTATTGGACTCACTCTTATCGCTCGCTCCCGTACCCATATTGATTTGCGAACTCCGACTGGATCAACATTGTCATTCGCTGTTCTAGAGCTTTTCCCCTTTACCTCGGAGTCCAAAAGAATGGGCATTATAATCAAAGATCTTCAAACGAACGAGATAACATTCCTCCAGAAGGGGGCTGATGTTGTAATGGCGCCCATTGTACAGAGGAACGATTGGCTCGAAGAGGAGTGTGCCAATATGGCCCGCGAGGGCCTCCGAACTCTTGTCATGGCGCGACGGAAGCTTTCTGTTGAAGTGTACGATGCCTTCGTACAAGCTTATCAGGAAGCGAGTGTTTCCCTTCAAAATCGCAATGAAAACATGGCAGCAACCGTGGCACGACATCTTGAGCACGATCTGGAGCTTCTAGGTCTGACTGGGGTTGAAGACAAGCTTCAAGATGGTGTCCGATCGACCCTGGAACTTCTTCGAAATGCCGGACTCAAAATATGGATGTTAACTGGAGACAAGATCGAAACTGCGACAGTTATTGCGATTTCCACGAAGCTAGTGGCGCGTAATCAGTACATTCACACCGTCTCGAAACGTAGGTATTCCGTGGCCGATCAAATAACGATTATATCCTTAAATTTTGTTCCCAAGTGTCCAATACAGACGACGCAAAATCTGAGCTGGAATTCTTACAGTCCAAGCCCGATTGTTGCCTAGTGATCGACGGCGTGTCTCTACAGGTAAGCATCCGCCAGATATAACTAGAGGGGTCTCTAACATTTAAGAACAGCTTTGCCTTGATCAATTTCGGATTCAGTTTATCGAGATTGCTACCAAACTTTCAGCAGTCGTGGCTTGCCGGTGCTCGCCCACTCAGAAGGCCGATGTCGCGCGCTTGATACGGAACTTCACGAAGAAAAGGGTATGCTGTATCGGGGATGGAGGGAATGACGTCAGTATGATTCAGGCAGCGGACGTCGGTATGTGATCTTCTGCGTCTTGGCATGGTGCTTTATTAATTATGGCTTGCTGACAGGTGTGGGCATTGTCGGGAAAGAGGGGAAACAGGCTTCATTGGCTGCCGACTTCTCAATAACCCAGTTCAGTTACTTGACTAAGCTCCTCGTCTGGCATGGGCGTAACTCGTATAAGCGATCGGCCAAGTTGGCCCAGTTCGTTATCCACCGTGGTTTGATCATTTCAATCATGCAAGCCGTGTTCTCAGCAATCTTCTACTTCGCTCCCATAGCCCTATATCAAGGTTGGCTGATGGTTGGTTACGCTACCACTTACACTATGGCGCCGGTCTTCTCGTTGGTGCTTGATCGCGACGTTACTGAGGATTTGGCGTTGATTTATCCTGAGCTTTACAAAGAATTGACGAAGGTGGATCCAATTCATCCATGTTTGGATCTGGATCCTTACTTACGTCCTTTGAAGGGTCGAGCCCTGTCTTACAAGACTTTCTTTATGTGGCTGATGATCAGTGTTTATCAAGGTCAGTCAGAGGTGCTCTATAGGGTGGCAGTTTTTACGGAAATCCATCCTCAGGTGGTGCTATCATGATTATGAGTTTATTGCTATTCGAAAATGAGTTCCTGAACATTGTTGCTATCTCATTTACCGCATTGGTTTTGAACGAGCTTTTCATGGTTGGCTTGGAAATAACAACTTGGTAAGTCCATTACTGTCAATTAGTTAGATCACAGTCTCACTGTGAATTACTAGGCATCTGTATATGATTATCGCCGAAATCGTGACACTCTTGATATATATCATCAGCATGGCTTTCCTGCCTGAGTATTTTGGTTCGTCTTCTGACTCTCTTGATCTCACTTCTCATACTCACGATTCCTCAGATCTGTCATTTGTTGTGTCTGCGACATACGCTTGGAAGGTGACATTGATCGTAGCCGTCAGCGCTTTCCCTTTGGGCATCATCAAGCTTATTCGTAGTCGGGTACATCCTGCGACTTTTACGAAACTATCGTAGACGCTCGACCATTCTTATGTGTGTTATCGATATTTACCTGCAACTCTGTGGTGTTCATTAATAGTTCCCTAATGATAATATTGGGCCAAAAGTCGGTTTCGTCAACTCTTATCATTGAGTGACTTATGTAAGAGTATCGGAGAGTAATAGACATGTATAGTTAATCAGAAACGGCGAGACAACTGCTAACTACTCTGCGAGGGTGTCGAAGGGGAGCGATTCGAATACTGGAGCGGGACGCCATATGCATGAGCGGGTGGGATTCCGTTCATTGCACCGAAAGGACCCGAGCCCCACAGATTGTTTGCAGCTTGTTGAGGGTAACCCCATGCGCTGGGACCTCCAAATGATCGGCTTCCAACAGGTTCCATAATTTTAGGGGGTTCACCAGGTGCACCCCACATGTGAGCATTGTTCGGAGCCGCACCAAATCTGCGGCCAGTTACAGGGAGTAATAGTTCGTCATCGTCATTGATCAGAGCCTTACTCCCAAGGAAGTTTGTAGGACTTGGCGAACGGCGACTCGAGGAGCCAGAAGGAGGTTTATCCTCTCCGTCCATAGTTGCAACGCCAACTGGCCGAGATATCGGTCCGAGAGGCTTCTGAATTGTTCCATAACCCATTGAGGGTGTACGGCCGATGACCTCGTGAGCACTGGATGCTCTGCGAACATGACTCGGAGGACCCGAAGGAGGTAAAGCATCTGATCTGCCTGGGAAACCCATGCCGATGGGGGACGACACGGCTGAACTCGAAGTCAGAGGAGTCTGCATTTGACCACTAAAACTTTTGGGAGGGCCGATGGGAGGAACAGGTGTCGAAGCTTGGTAGTTCATACCACTGTCGAAATTACTGTCCATTATCGGGTACCCTCGCGGCATACCCGGAGTAGACAGAGGGGTGGGTAGAGGTTGTGAAGACTGGCTCGGAAACGTACCCACGGAAGCGTATGAAGGATGGGGGGTGAAACCATTTACTGGCATACCCTGATGAGGTGGAGGAAGGTAACTTCCAATGGGAAGGAGTCCAGGAGGTGCAGAGGGCAGTGGCTGCGATTGAAAAGACCCTGGGTGCGCACTTGACGGAGTTTGTGCAGGCATCGGTTGGGGTTGGATGTGAGCAGTTGGTACAGTGTTGGTGGCAACTGTAGGTCGCGGAGGTGTTGGACGAGAGGATGAAGGTGTAGCGGGAGGCAGGGATGTTATGGTCTGGGTAGGCGCTGGTGTCGGAGCTGGTGCTGGTGCCGACGCTGGTGCCGACGCTAGTGCCGTTGCTGGTGCCGATGCCAATACCGGTGCTGGGGTCGGCGCTGGTGATGGTGCTGGTGTAGGCGTAGGTGCTGGAGCTGACACTGGCGCTGGGGTTTGCAACGCGGCGGCAGGTTTAGTTAAAATCTTTTTCGGAGCTGGCGATACCTGCTTAAGGGTTGAGGTGGAACTAGTAGTTGAAGTGCGGGGTGGGGAGGGCGCCGGCCTTGAGGCAGCGGCAACAGCGGCGGCGGTGGCAGCAGCGGTAGCTTTGACGAACCAAGGCATTCAGGCGTACAACAGTACAAAGGAAAGACTTGCCCACCTTTAGCGGCAGCAGCTTGCTTCTGTCGTTCTTCTGCTTTCCTCTCAGCCTCCTCTTTCTCTGCCCGTCGTTTCGCCTCTTCTTCACGAAGCTTCCGTTCACGTTCCTCACGCTGAGCTTGTTCCCTGCATGCCATAAATAAGCATTAATGATAAAGTAAACAAGGACTTCCGCACCTGGCTTTCCGCTCCTCCTCTTTTTCCCTCTGCGAAACCGACATCAGAATAAACACGATAAAGTTAGGAACACAGTCACCTCTCTAGCCGCACGTTCGGCAGCTCTGCGTTGTTCCAAGGCAGCCTTTTCTGCTGCCGCCTTCTCCGCAGCTTTCCGCTGGTTTTCCAGGAATTTCTTCCTCTCTTCAGCCTCGCGTATCCGCGCAGCTTCGAGCCGAGCCTCCCGTGCAGCGGCCGCCTCGCGTCTCCTTCTCTCCTGTTCCTCTTGTCTCTTGCGAGCAGCCTCCTCAGCAGCTGCGCGCCTCTCTTTCTCTGCAGCCTCTGCTGCTGCACGTTCAGCCTCTTTACGAGCTCGTGCCTCCTCTTTCGCGCGCTGCTGCTGAAGTCTTGAAAAAAGTGGTTCAGATCATATACCAATGTAGGCCCTAAACAATCCACCTTTTCTTCTCTCTTTTCTTTTCAGCCTCCGCTTCCTGTTTGGCCCTCTTTTCAGCAGCCTGTCGCAATTCCTCGAGGATTTGCTGCTTCTGTTCCCAAGCTAACCGCTCACGGTACGCTTGCAGGACGCGCTGTTCAAACATCCTAGCAGCAAAAACGGAAAACATTCGCTTCCCCTCTTGCATCTTCTGCTCCTCAGTCATGATGCGCTGGAGAAAACACCGATGAGTAAAAGAACTGGTTGAGGAAGCTCAGTTGCACCCACGTCCTCTTCGGAATCATCCTCCTCCTCCTCATCCTCGTCACCATCATCCTCGTCTTCGTCTTCATCCTCACTGTCATCTTCAATAGAAGCAACAGCCTCACCTTCGCGTTGCATCCGACGCTCTGCTAGCTGTTCCATCATTTCCAAAAATTTCTGTCCGTCATTCTTCAACAAGTCATCTGCCACTGTGAGGATGTTACCTGGACCTTCGTTTCGCAAAACGTTGATCAGTTATAAAGGAATTGAAAGGCTACGACGCTCACCTGCGGCAGTAAATTGTGAATTGAACGAGAACATTTTGGACTCGGTCTTTCGTCGGCCTTTGCCTGAAGCCAACTGAGTATCCACTCTATTTCATGCAATGAGCATATCATACCGTTGTAATCTTCATAGTCGATGTCATCTTCATCGTCCATTTCATCCTCATCGTCATAATCTTCGTCGTCGTAGTCATCCTCATCCTCATCATATTCATCTTCATCCAATGTCCGTCTTTGCCCCTTTCGGACACCATTGGGCTGTTGACCCCTCCGGGTATTCGAAAGTTGCTTCGGCTGTGGAGTGGGGGCGCTAATTACTTGGCCATTCTTATCCAGGGCAACGCTGCCTGGAAATGGCCCTGGACCAGGTGGTGGTAACCCCCGCGAAGCAGCTTGCTGCTGCAGGTTTGCATAATGCTCAAGATCTTCATAATAAGCCTCGTATAGAACCTCAAGCTCTTGCTCGATCGCGTTGCTGGTTCAAAGGAGGAGTTAAGTCAAAGAACTAACATGCAGTGGATGTTGCAAATGAAAATGGATTCTAGGGGACGTGCAATGCTCACCGCTTTCTCCCGCAGACGGCACAACTACACCCATGCCTTTGCTGCTCTTTCATCTTCTTCAAAACAGCTTCTTTCTCGACTTTTACAAGGTCTCGCCTCTCCCGCTCCCCCAACTTTAGCCAGAACTCCTTGATTCTTTCCCTCTCTTCAGGTGAATTGGTAGGCCAGATATTGTTGGAATTCTGCTTGTTGCTGCCGATAGAACGCTTTCCGCGACCTGACACATTTGTCATCACAGGAACCTGACGACCCCTCGCAGTAGTGTAATTGTTGGCTGTCGGAGCCCTGGAGGCAAGCCTGGAATTCTTACTCGGAGGCGCGAGTGGGGGGTTCTGGGATGGAGGATTCGATGTGGTGTACGACATTGGTAGCTTACCAGCGGCACGGGACCCAGGAATGGGATTCACTCGAGCTTTGACCGGTTCAGGCGTAGACGGTTGTGGAGGCGTGTTGGCGTTCTTTTTCTTCTTCTTATTCTTCTTTCCAACGGGCTTCTGCTCAGGTACGAGCTGCTGAGGCGGCAATTTCTGCTGTGGTTCTACGTAGTATCTCGGTCAGACAAATTGTTATGTAGCTCGTCCACACGCCTACCAGCAGGTGAAGTTTCTATTCCATCACGATGCACCTCAACTTCGACCTGGTAGCGAGGGTCCTCGTCGCCCTCATCCTCCGTATAGAACTCGCCATTGTCGTAAACTTGGTCACCTAAAATGGTAGTGGGAGTTTATGAGCAGCGGTGTGAACAGTGCTGCTAAGACACTGAACGCAGATCCAAGAAGAGGGGCGCACCATTTGAATTGGCAGTATTAAAAGCGGCTTCCAGCGAACGCCGTATGGCAGGATCGGATAGGACAGCAGAATCGAAAGGGGCATTTTCCAGAGGATAGCTTCCTGGTAACCCCTTTGAGGCACCCTTTCCACCAGTGCGTATCATCTGCTGAGCTATAGCGTACATTGTCTGTGCTTTGGAGAGCTCGTTGGCAGGGATCTGGGCTATTTGGTCACAGAAAGTAAATTTATGGATTTGAGATGGTAAAGTTTTCGGCGCATCGGAATCACTAAGCGCACCTGCTGCTTCTAGTAAAGGATTATAAGGCTCATTGGTCTTCGGCTGTGAAGCTTCGCGAGTTGCTGAGACAGGACTTTCTGAAGGAGAGTTTGTTGACAGGTGGGCAGCAGCGAGTTCTGGGCTCAGCCCAGTTGCCCTGGGAGGGTTCGGTTCAAGTGGTGGTGGCTCATCATCATCATCCTCATCAGCTGAGGCATCGCCCCTAGCTTTATCCTTTTTTCTCTTCTTCTTCTTTGCAGACGTGTTTGTCTCGACAGGAACGGGTGGAGGTGGAGGTGCCACGGCAGTACGAGCTGGGGCGTTCTGCTTGACGGAGGATTTAGGATTCACTGACATGCGAAGGGAAGGTATGTTCGATCTTTGGTGTCGCGAGCTCAATGAAAAGGATATTGGAAACGATCAGAGTATAGTCCTGAGACGAGCGGACTGCGGCTGCTAGCAAAGAACCACAGCTCTCACAGAAGTCGTTGGAAATGGAACAGGGGATGCTCTTGGACTGCAGCCGCGGCGAAGATATTCGAGAGCCTTTGCTCGTTGCTGATGCGGCACAAGAAAGTCCAGGTGAAGGGTCGCTTTACTCCGTGGGCAAGGTCACAACTACAAAGTTAACTCAATGTCATTGATTCTACCCGCCCCTATTTTCAATCTCAAACGCGCCTCTTTTCTTGCTCTCTGGCAGTTTGTTTTTTGTTAAGATCCGCTTGGGTTGCTTTCGTTGTTCGCTCTGGCATGGTACCAACGTTTTCCAAACATGACTCAAAGTAACCCAGTCCACTTTCGACTGCCTTTTCACCAGATTTAAGCCACTTTGCGTCTCCTTGTGCGGTTCGGTCAACACCCTTCTAGCGGTTCTTCCCTTCCCCTTCACCCTTGGTTTCTTCAACTAGGCCACCTCCAGAAGTTATGTACTTTATTAGCACAATCCCCGACTGCCAGGAACCATGAGAAGCGCAGGACGAATGCGCAGGTTTCTTTCAGAGGAGCGGGTGTCCTCTGCGATAACATATGGCCCACGTTTCTCGACACAAGCATAGAATTAGTGAGGAACAAATCCCGAACTCAGCTTCTATAATCTATCTAGATTCGAAGCCCCCGAGTCTGTCCGAAATCACTCAGTGCTACTGGTAACCACCTATGTTACAAGTAAAGACTCCGAGAGCCTTCTGTTCACACCATTCCCGATGGAATTGCCTGTGTTTCTGATCAGATGAATGGAGGGTGCTCACACTGGGTTTCTTGGATGATTCACGCCCATCGTATAACTGCATCCCTTAGGCGTCGGAGCTCGATTTAGTCATTCGCCTTATATCTAAATTTGAATTCGCGTGTTCTTCTCGCAGAGAATATTACGGGGTTTGGATTGTCTGAAGGCGTTGACGATGACATCCACTGAAAAGGATTCAGCTGGGTGGAGCACACTTATCATACGATAACGATGAATAACAAAACCCTAGCCAACCAATGTCAGCAGACGACTCCCGTCTCTTCACGTCTCCCACTCCCGGCTGGTACTACAACGCCCACGGGACAAGTTGTCTGTGAGTCAAACCGCGGTTAGAGTACAGGCAGAGGTCCAAGCACACAAAAGCACTCACCCGGGTGGAGGAGTTTGGACGCCATGCAATCCAGAAACAATGCTCTGCGTTGGTGTATGTGCCGACGAGAGAGGCCACAATGTAACGGGGCATAGTGGGCATAGGTGGCTAAGAGCATATCCAAACCCTCTTCTGGCGCTTTGAGAAGGTGCCAGCGACTGAAGCTGAGCTTTTGCTTCATAATGAGGGCTTTTCAAACCGCGTGCCTGTGCAAGGGCCCACCGTAAACAATGCGTCATTCCCCAAACAGTGCCGCGAGTGAGGTGAGCCGCTCTGGGCTCATAGCCTGTTGAAGCGCCAACACAGCAGACGGCTTGATTAGGATGCCTGTAGACTCTGAAGATGCGTCGCGACTTGTTATCGCAGGCCTTTCCCATGTGGTTAGCTCACAACACACCACCCATCAAGCTGGAAGTTGAATCAGACACTGTGGCTGAGTGGTTAAAGCGATTGATTAGAAATCAATTCCTCTCTGAGGGCGCACGTTCGAATCGTGCCAGTGTCGCATTTTTTGTTTCATTGTCCCTGACACTGGCTCGAGAGGAAACCAATTGCTTTGACCACAGTCTCTTGTCTGGCCTCTACCCTCTTGTAGAATATCTGTAACCTCCAGTCGGCATAGCACATATAACTATAAAACACACCATGTACTAACCTATATCTAATATTACGAAGTCATATGTAGAGCTGGAATCCTGCTTAGCGGAATGTCTTGTCGGAAGGGCCCGGCTTCATCTGATCCCACGCTGATCTGTGTTGATCGTAACAAGCCACGATGACACTATTTGAGGGCTTGCCAGACGAGCTGTTATTGCGCATCTTTAAGGATCACGAGCTTCAGCCCCATGAGCTTCAAGTGATTTCTTCGTTGTCCAAGAGGATACGAAGGGCTGCATTGGATGATTCGATTTGGAGACGGATCTGTCACGTCATCATGTCTGGATGTTCGCTCCTTGGCGATGAAGAGGAAGTACAGTTGACAAAATGGGGAGCACAGAGCTTTTATGATCTTTGGGTCTCCTTGTTGCGTCAATGGTCGCCCTTTATTGGTTTCTGGGTTGCTTCTCCGTCGCGTGACATAATCTACATCGCGCCATGCAACACAAGGGGTGCCATACTGGTGGCTAATTTGGATCTGACCAACGCGTTCAAGCCTGATCCCAAGGACAATTTAAGGTTCAGAGTAAGATCAATAGCTAGAAGCGAATACCGCTATCCCCTCTACATTCAGACTGCAGACATGTTGATTCATGCCACCGAAGAGGACATAGCGGGCAGCGTTTTCCTGAATGGTGTAATTTCCGTCGGCCTATACATACCCCACTACAAGGTTCTACGCACGGACTTTTATGGGCTGCTTCAGCAAGGCGATGGATCCGCGGTGGTGCCATTTTCTCCGACTACATTTCAAAGGTCGGTCGTTCGCAGCGACTGGATTGGTGGACTGGGCCGACCTCCTCGGCAACGCGTTTGCCCAGGCTTGATGCCCTCACCCGCGATGGCACCCATCATTCGCTCACTCGTCCATACGGGAAATGAAGTTGAATTCCCCTGCCTGCAATGTTGGAACTACAGCAGGCATAGCAAGTATATACCATTAGGACCCCCCAAAAGGACAGACATCCATGCTTCACCATCAGCCCTAAATATCCTCGATTACCCTTCGAATCTCATCGACAGCGGTCTCTTTGCTGGGCCTTATAAAGACAGCCTTGAACTCTTTTATATCACCGTGCGGACACACAGAAAAGGATTTTCATAAGGCTTCAGCTTCAATGGCCCGAGATCCAGACGGTGCCATTCCCTTCAACAGTTCCCGCACCCTGCTAGACGACATCCCACCTGAGTACCACTGGGAGGGCACATTTGCACATGATGATTCTACGCCTCATCTGGGACCCTTTTCTCGAGGCTATTCCCCCAACCCGCATATCTCAGTGGGTAGCGTCAAACCAGGGCAACGCATCATTGAAGCAGTCAGGATTCATGGAAATCTCGACCTTCCACGCGGCCAGAGGGCTTTCATCGGTTTTCTGGATATTCCTTCTGATTCATATAATACTTCATCCGCGTCTTCAGATGTAAGGGAGGCTATAACAGAGTTCGATGGTGTGATAAATCGACACTCTGAGGGTAGTATCCCAACCGAAGCGGCAAACAATGAATTTCGTTCGTTGATGGAGAAGTATGGCTTGCCTCCCACAACCCATCGAAATCCATTCATCCCATGGCCTATTCGCCGATTGGAAGGACAGGGCACCTCCGGCTCCACCGCCGCGCAGAGAGGACCCCACCGTGTTGTCGCACTTTCCGATAGCGAGATGATGGCTCCAGGAGAAGGTTGGACGACCCGAGGCGTAATGAGGATTGCAGATCGGAGTATTCAGAACCCACGCTGGACCAGTTGTGATATCCATTTCGAGAGCAGAAGAGAGTTGCTGGTATGCCGTCCAGGGTATGTTACGACGTTCAGACACCTGGAATGTTTCTCGCTGGCAGCTTGAGTCCCTGGACGTATCCTGTATTCGGCTTCGATGCATGGTACACATATTCCGAAAATAACTAGCACTTTTTTTCCTGTCGATTGGGTTGTTGGGCTTCCATTATGCATGCATAATGCATGTGATCGTAATTTGAAGAATTCAACGTGTTCCCGCACTGACCGTTGCTAGTTGTCCCTGCTCAAAAAGCCAGTCAGAAGTCCTCTTGTCGCACGTTCTTGAAGATAACATGGTTCGGCCCTATGAGCCTCAAAGGATCGAGGAGAGTACGTGGTTGAGTCGATCTAGAGACAAATTTGTCGATCTGGGCGTTCTCCCCGATGAAATGGGGAGCACTGAGCTTTGAGCACCATCTTTTCTGCGGCAATGGTCGCCCTTTATCGGGTTCTGGTACGTCACTTTCTACAACTGGCATGCGAACGAAGGGATCTGCCAACAAACGCGTTCACAATGTCAATACGGCCATCGATCAGGCATACATATACTAATGCCGTGAACTCTGAGAGATGTATCCTTTAAACTACCGAAGAGGACGTGGCGACTTGGCTATCATCCATCGCCTGAAACACGGGTTTTATGGGCTGGTCAATGGATATACGGCTGTTCCATGTGCATGTCCCAAAATACCCACAGCCAGTAGTTACCCTGGCTCGTTCATAAGGCGAACAAAGGCGTGTTCGCTTGCCTAAGCCCCAACCATCCCTCGCCAGATCGGACCAACTCTACGAGTACATACCATTAGACCTCAAAAACTGTTAAAGTCTCCCTTGGCCCCTCAACGTACATCAGGAATTACTTACCCTTCGAAACCTTTATCGATGCATAGCGATCTCTTTTATATCCTGGATCTTTCGGATCCGAGCCCGTTTCTATCACCGCGTCCGGACAACGATATGTCTATGTAGAATTTCTATAAAGCTTTCAACGGTCCGAGGTCCCGATCTTTCTCGTTCGAAAGCTCAATTGGCTCACTTGCATATATCTCAACCGGAGTTGCCGTTCGGCTGCCCCAGGATAATCTCACGCTTCATATGGACCCCTCTTGCTCACCCCCCCCCCCCCGACCCGCGCGTCCCATTGCATGGCGTCAACCCCAGGGAAACAAATTATTGACGTAGTCAAGGTTCATGAAAGCCCCCAATGTCCCGTTGCGGCCCAACGGAACACCATTGGTTTCCTTATTACAACCTGCCATTCTTCGGATCTCAAGGGAGGTGATGGGACTAGAAAGCTCGATGATATGCCGACGGGGGATGTCTCGACCGAAATGACGAACAAGTACTGTATTGGGGGAAGAAGTGCTCCTCATGTGTTTGCGGCACTTTCGACAGAAGTGGAAAAACATTGTCGGAAATGCATTAGGGGGGGGAAGGGGGAACCACGGATGTTGCCGTTATAGCCTTGGGAGTTGTTTGTCAGTTCGAACACAATTTGGTTTCAATCCGTAACGTACGTGCATATATTTTTGGGCATAGCCAATGGCTGGTAATCGAGTTCGAACCATGTATTTACAACTGTTTACATCGCAGTTTTTTTTTTGTCTCCCCTCACACCACCTTGCGAGTCCGCCGTGGCCATGTTTTTCCAATGGCTAACGCGAACAGACAAGCCCTTGGCATTGAACGGTTTGCGGGGAGAACCAACGGGTGCTGACTCATCTCGATTATGTTGTCGGTTGCATGTGATGAGAATTTGAAAAGTCGCAACCAACCGACTGCTTTTTGCGCTGATTCTGCTACTCGTTGGGCCCCCCCTCACCTTCGTTCGCAGTTCTTTCCAACCATGCCCCCAATCTCTACTGGCGCTAGAATTCTCGTTACAGGAGCTAACGGTTTCATCGCGGCTCAAACATGTTCTACCCTTACCCAACGCGGACACACCGTGATCGGAACCGTCAGGTCCAAGTCGAAGGGAGAATATTTGAAGAAAGTCATTGGTGACAAGTTTGATTATGTTGTTGTAGAAAATATTGAGAAGGTAAGTCCAAAGCGCCCAATTCCCTTTGATCTCGTCACTTGTCGCGTCACTTTTTTTTTTTTTGCCAATTTCTTTCTTTTTTTTTTACGATGGATTTATCACATCGCATCCTAGCCGGACGCGTTCGACAATGCAGTCAAGTCTACAAACGTGGATGCTGTCGTTCATATGGCATCCCCAGTTGATACGTCGTCCGAAGACCCGGCTGTAGTCATTGGTCCGGCCGTATCTGGGACTACCGGTATTCTTAAAAGTGCGCTTGAACATGGGTACGTGTTAACCGCAAATTTTTGCCTCCGTTCCATAATACACACATTATCGGTATCCATCTCGGTCAACAAGTCCGTCCGTGAAACGCATCGTGATCACATCCTCCGTTGCATCTCTCATTGTGCCCAAGGACGGAACATATACATTTACTGAAGTAAGGCCCTTTAGGGGAAATCCGAGACTAATTTTCGGTTGAAAGCTGATCGATTGAACAGTCCGATTGGAACACATATTCACCAAGTTGCGTTGAACAAAAGGGTAAGAACGCTGGGATTCATAAATACCGCGCGTCCAAGGTCTTGGCGGAAAGAGCCGCGTGGACATTTATGGAGGACAACAAAGACACCGTCAAATTTGATTTAACCACTATCCTCCCTCCTCTCGTCCGTGTCAATGCCTTCTCTAAACAACTGTGAGAACTGATGACTATCCTCCTTTCTCCAGGTATTTGGCGTATGTCCCCAACTTATTGTTTGATTTGTGTGAACTATCAAAGATCCCATTCTCGAACTGAAAATTTTCCCCTTTCTCTTCTTTTCTAGCCCCTTATTCACCAAACTACATCCTTGTCCAAGTTGAACGAAACGTCCATACTCTTTCTCAAAAGGGTAACAAACCCACCATTACAAGCTCATTTCCCTGGTGTGAGCGGAAACCTTGTTGATGTTCGCGATGTTGCCTTGGCACACGCCCTCGCCCTGGAGAGCGACAAAGCAGGTGGAGAGCGGTTCATCGTCAGTAACGGACCCTTTGCTTGGCAACAAATCAGTGCGTTGTGGCTTTTATATAGACTCGCCCACCCCCCACCCCCACCCCCCTTTTTTTTTTTTGGCTAACCTTTGAGGCTTATTTAGCCGATGAACTGTACGAAGCTGGTATTACCGACATTCCGATTGGAGTTCCGGGTTCGTGGAAAGCTAAACCGTTCGAAATCATCATGGACGGATCTAAAGCTTCCGACGTTCTTGGTTTGAAATATCGAACTATTAGGGAAACCGCAGTGGATGGCCTCAATAGCTTGAGAGAGAGATTTGGGAAGGAGGTAAAAATATGAGTACACATCCCTCCCTCCCTAAGCAAGGGAATTTGGACTCCGGGGACGTTGATAGATTAGGCTCCGCTTTTTTTTTGCATGCATTACATACTTAATATTTTTTTTTTTATTATTCCATGCGAAGCGAGAGAATTCATGTTTGTAACATTATGGCCGAATAGAGTATAGTAGATACAGGCGCTTTGTTGTTGTTCACAATCAATCAAATAAATTTTCCTGAACAGGTAAGGAGAATTTCCTATTCGGTAACTGTCAATTGTGTCAACTCATGGTTTGACTGGCGCTGAAATCACTTTACTACACAATCGCTAGCTTGGGATCTATAGTACTAAGCGTCGACGTCCGGGTTCACTCCACATCATATCTGCATCCGCTTCCTCTGATCATATGAATTTGGGAATGGGTATGCTCTTTTCTCTTTCAGGATTCCATTTCCATTACCGATTTCTGCAAAGCAGCCACTCCGCTAAAACTCGGTAGACAAACAAGTGTGGCCCAGCATCCTGATGTGCGATTTGTAACCCGCGAAACAATACCCCCGGTCCCAAGGGACCGGGAAACTAAAAGTGACAGTGATATAAGTAGATCAGATGTTCGTCACCCCTTTTTTTCGACGAGCCCCGGGTTGTTGCATGTCATCAATCATGCTGGTACCGACGCTATATAGAGTTCTAGCTTCACATAGGAATCTTGCCAACGCGTACGTTGCCCCCCCCCTGAGCCACGTTGCAATTTAACGACAACTATATACATAGCTAGTCGTCGTTAACCAAAACCCAATCTATTGGTTTCATGTGGGGCCACCCGGGCCCGAGATCCGGCGAATTCTGATCCCTTCTAACAGTTTGCCATTGATCGGGATCTTGTCCCCCACGTCCATGCACGAGTGTATGTATTTGATTATCCTAGAGATTTCCATTCATGTTACTGAGAGGACGCTGATCACTGTGGAGGTTAGGACGCGCGCGCCGCGCCAGCGCTATAGCGTGTACATGGCAGCGGCTGCCATGCGGCGAGGGGTCTGCCATAGAATGGAACTGCGTGGATACCTCCATTCGTACTAGGCGTTGCGATTCGTACGGTTGAGACAGGCGAATGATGGGAATTCATCAGCACAAGCGCCATATTGATGGCTGGATCGAAGGGCATTGGCAGCTTCCATTGGCCAAAAATGTATGTATGTATGTTCCGGTTGGGATCGAACGCTGCGGAACTCCCTTACGCGCGCCGCTGCGGAGAGTCGGAGCAACGATGAAAACATGCAAGATACGTGTATAGGTGAAATACTATATCCCCCCCCCCCCCCCCCGTGGCTTGGCTTTATTATTGTGGAGATCAGATCCAGAGTTTCATCATCATTAGTACTGTATGGCAGACAGAGCCAGAGGATAGAAGCACACATGTGCCACAGGGCTCAGATCTGCGCAGCTCCTTAACTCCGGGTGCAAAACACTGACCAGTGACACCTACTATCTCCACATTTTTCAGAACAGGTGCATGCAAGTTAACGTACATACTCAGCTTCGACGGCGCACCCGAGAGGGTTTGAATGCAGGAGTTGCATGGTAAACACTATAAACAAAGCTGATCGCTGACACTATGATTGATTAGGATATCAACTCCCATCTGCGCGCGAGTAACTAGGGATATGGCTGGACGGTTTGGAACGTTAACGGTTTGGACATTCATTTCAAGTTTCTTGTTTCCAATCATCATGGCTAACGACGCTTATACCCGATTTATAGTTTCACGGACGTGGCATATATCGATGCGTGCATAATGTTACCGTCGATACCATGTGTTCCCTGCCAATATTCTTTTGTGTTGATGCTTTCTCATCAGTGCCGGGCATCGCAGGCCAATCTCTATAAGCGATATCGGCGCCAGTCGTATAGGATACGCTGTTTCTTCTTCCCTCTTACTCGAGAGTACTGAGGTGATATCATTTCATCGAATATTTGTGTACAGTACTCATTTTACTTTCGTGTTATAAGTTTACGCGTCTAACCACAATTTAGTTCTCTAATCGTACCGAGATCTATGTTGCGCATCTAGCTATGAATTGTATTAACGATGTTTACCTGGTAGCATTAATATTTAGATGTCGGTGGGGTTCGGTGGGTTCGGCGGGTGGGGCGGGTAAACGAATATATCCGGCTAACTCCGCTACACTGAAGCCAGACCGCGGAGCAGTACTAGTGTGCCATGAACAGCTATCACATATTCATTGATTGCAATCTCGTCTCGAATTTCTGGGCGATTACTTGCTGGAGGGTATGGTTTGCGCATATCATCGTCATCAACAAACGCCCCAGCCCCTAGGCAGGTGACCAGCCTCTATAGTAATGGAGGCCCCATGTCATACTGTTCAAGTTGGCATTCCGATGCCCTTCTGCGTGTCAATGGTAACTCGTTACTGTTATTGTTGCTTTGTGAGTGGCGTCGCTAAGGAAGCGTGCCACATATATAAGTATGGTGAGTGCGATATCTGATGACAATGTGATATCGCGCTCAGAATCGTGCTCAGAGTGTCTGGCTGTTGATGCGGCGATTGTAACAAGTACTCCACAGACTTGCGGATGACCACTGGGTGAGGGCATGACGACGTACGGTTACAGCCGAGCGAGCGCTCCATCGTATAATCTTGCACGCGACACGTAGCGGCTCATTTAATGAAACAAGCATCCACGGCCAGACGGTCCATGGGCCCCAACAGTTTGATGGTCCTATGACGACAGAAGTGCCAGGTACTAGTTGGGTGTGGGTTATGGCTACTATCTGTACCCGATCGGCTACAGCCCGTAAAAGCATTCCACTGTTTACCTCCTTCAAAGGCCTTCGAAACTATCCCAGAGAGTTCGATTCGACTGCACCCAGATATATGCCACACATCGATGGATCTCTCCCGGCTTATCAAAGGCGAAAAGAAAGAAGATCCGAAGATAATCCGTCACACCCGTGGGAACAAACCTGTATGAAATGCCAAGGCTATTAAATAAGTAACGCCAAGAATCACAAGGCCGGGCACAGTGGATAGGTTTCGGGTAACTTAGTGCATTGACGAGCCACATGGACGAGTTTCTTTTTTGGCACCCCGAGGCCGCCGATTGCTCCTATTTAAGGCTCCATCGCTTCCATCGCACAGCCTGGACAAATTCACCTCCATAACCGGGTACACTGGTGATGGATGGATCGACCAAGGGGGCGGTTGCAATATATATCCAATATCGGATTGTCAGAACTTCACAGGAAACGTACCGTGTGTAGGGTAGTGCCTCTACGGTTTAGCGGTTTGATCGGTGATATATATATCTTTTCATGATGCACGCTTGCATGAACTTATGTACATATCGAGGGGACTCCCTATCTGTAGCATGCATTGCCCGCCCGAGGGAATTACTAAAGTCCGGCAAGCGGCGGTTATGAGGAAAAATTCGAACATTGATGAAAGGTTCATAGCATGTATAGTACTGCATGATCGGTACTGCATGCATGTACGAATCGTGATTGGGTACACGTAGCTAGGAAAGGCATCGACTTACCGGAGCCCGGCTGCGGAAGTGGTTACATGTAGCCAATGGGCTTCCACGAATGTTGCAACCCTGGTAAGTTGGTATTGAATTCGTTCTATGGTTTCAGGAAGAAGTAGAGGATTTTGAGAGGAGCCGGTAGTGCGCCTAAAGTACCTTCAAAGAGGAAATCATCCTTGGACACAGAAGAAAGAAGTCATAGAGGTTCGATGGAGTCTTGCCTACACAGAAGATATGAAAGAATGATCGAATTCGATTGCTCGGCAACCCTTGATACCAGTATATGCAGACTTGAGGCATCATTCGATCCTGGATAACGAGACAGCTCTGTCTGATCGTGGATTGTTACTCTGTCTTTCCTTGAGAGCAACAAACGGGGCAACAGCGGAGCTTTCCGAGTCCCTCACCATGATCGAAATGCAAGCACCTCACGCAAATGATAGGATTCCCCTTGCCATCCAGCTCAATCATATATAGTAAAAAGCGGTGCTCAAGCTTGGTGGTACTATCAATACGCGTAGCAAGCAGTGCGATGCAGCTTTTGAGCTTGACGAGGGAATCCGACTTCTCCGACTCTTTGGGGGATGAGTGTTGCAGACTTCATTGATGATCGATAGTACAACGTCGTGATGTTTTCTTTGAAACCGTCAAGATGCAAAGGACAGCGAAGAAAAGACAAAAAAAAAAATCAGACAATGAAGAAACAAGAGCGGAAAATATAATATCACAAACGAGGGACAACAGAGTGAGATAAGTAAGCAGCCGATGGCCAGTATGAAACCAGAACTAAAATAAGTGGAGAGGGGATGGATGAGGAAGATTCTTCTTTTTTTTTAGCTCCTCCCAGATGAAGTAGACCAGGATTCAATGGCTCGGAATTATATTTTTGTTTACTGCCAATATTGAGGCGCATATTGTTGGTAATAGTTCTGTTCGGGAGGACCATATGAGCGGGTCTGAGCTTGTTGTCCGTACCGGTTAGGGAAGTATCCTCCCGCAGCCTGTTGTCCCTGACCCTGTTGCTGCTGCTGAGGGCCAGATCCA